>NC_092707.1:82192806-82492806 GCF_047496885.1 Scyliorhinus torazame
CAGACCACCTGTACGTTCATTGAATAGGTCCCCTTCCTATTAGTGAACACGGCCCTGTTCTCTGCAGGTGGCCGCACGGTGACGTGCATCCCATCGATCGCGCCCTGGACCATGGGGAACCCGGCAACGGCAGAGAAGCCCACGGCCCGGGCATCTTGGCTGGCCCGGTCCACGGGGAAGCGGATGTAGCGGTGCGCCATGGCATAAAGGGCATCTGTCACTGCCCGGATGCACCGATGCACCGATGTCTGCGATATGCCGGACAGGTCCCCACTCGGTGCCTGGAATGACCCCGTTGCGTAAAAGTTCAGGGCCACCGTAACCTTGACGGACACGGGGAGAGGGTGTCCCCCGCCAGTGCCACGCGGTGACAGGTGTGCCAGCAGGTGGCAGATGTGTGCCACGGTTTCCCGGCTCATCCGGAGTCTCCTCCTGCATTCCCGGTCCGTGAGGTCCTGGTATGACTGCCGGGGCCGGTACACACGGGGCGCCCTCGGGTGCCTCCGTTGCCGTGGGGCCGCGACGTCCTCCTCCCCCTCCTCGTCCTGTCGGTCAGGTGTCCCTCCAGCCTGTGCGGCTGCCGCCTGTCCCTCTGCGGCAGCCTGCGCCGCCTCTCTGGCACGCTCCTCCTCCTCCTCCTCATCCAGGGCAACATAGACATGAGCGGCTGCCACCACGGCGGCCAACATCGCTGGATGGTCTGAAAACATGACGGCCTGGTGGGGGGAGGGGAACGACGACATGTCATCATTGCCCATATCCCCTCCTCCCCCCAGCCAGGTGGCATGGACCGCATGGGTCCAACTGTTGGAGGCTGGCACCTGGCCAGGTGGACCAACTCATTTGCCCTCCCATCACCCACCCCGGCACGGACCCCCTCCCCAACCTCCACCCCGGCACGGACCCCCCCCCCCAACCTCCACCCCGGCACGGACCCCCTCCCCAACCTCCACCCCGGCACGGACCCCCCCCCCAACCTCCACCCCGGCACGGACCCCCTCCCCAACCTCCACCCCGGCACGGACCCCCTCCCCAACCTCCACCCCAGCACGGACCCCGCCCCAACCCCCAACCTCCACCCCGGCACGGACCCCCCCCCCAACCTCCACCCCGGCACGGACCCCCTCCCCAACCTCCACCCCGGCACGGACCCCCTCCCCAACCTCCACCCCGGCACGGACCCCCTCCCCAACCCCCAACCTCCACCCCGGCACGGACCCCCCCCCCCAACCTCCACCCCGGCACGGACCCCCCCCCCAACCTCCACCCCGGCACGGACCCCCTCCCGGCACTCCCCCGGAGCCCAGCCCACTCTAACCACCCACCCCCCCGCCCCTCCCCCCCCCCCCCCCCCGCCGCACACACACACACACAAGCCGAGACACACCTCTCCTCACGCAATCAGTCTGCGGCCACGCCATTTCCTGCCCAGAGCCAACCCCCAGGCCGTCACTCACCTCCTCGCTGGTCAGCGTGAGCCTGGAGCACCGGGTCACGCCGATGAAAAGGAGGCTTGATTGACGTCGACGTGAACGGTCATCACGTCGACGGGACTTCGGCCCATCCGGAAGGGAGAATATCGGCAGGCCGAAAATCGGCTGCCTTGCGCAGACCCGTGACATTCTCCGCGGCAGCGGCGCCATTAACGCCCCGCCGACTTTTCTCCCTTCGGAGACTTCGGCGGGGGCGGGGGCGGGATTCACGGCGGCCAACGGCCATTCTCCGACCCGGCGGGGGGTCGGAGAATGACGCCCCAGATTCTTGTAACCACAATATATGCACTTCAAAATTAGATTTAAGAATCGAACTTTGTCCGATATGGAATGGTGAAGACTTCTGACATAACTGCTTTTAATGGGAAGCTATACAAGTACAGGAGGGACAAAGGATATGCAGATACGGTTTGATGAAATAGGGTGGGAGGATAAACTCAGGTATGGACCAGGCCACATGGGCCTGTTTCTGTGCTGTACATGCTATGAGTCTACTTGCTAGACCTAATTGAGAGCAGTTAGGAAAGCAAGGTAGAATAGACAAAATTCTGAAGATTCTGGGAGTGATTTACTCTGCATGGTGCAGTGGTTAGCACTGTTGCTTACGGTGCTGAGGACCCGTGTTCGATCCCGGCCCCGGGTCACTGCCTGTGTGAAGTTTGCACATTCTCCCCGTGTCTGCGTGTGTTTCATCCCCAGAGCCCAAAGATGAGCTGGCTGGGTGGATTGGCCATATTAAATTGGCCCTTAATTGGGAAAAAATTGTTGGGTACGCTAAAATAATTTTTTTTTTCAAATGAGCCTAAATTGCGGCACTAATGAAGATTACTGTTATCATTATTATGAAATCTATGTTAAATGATTTGGGACTGGGCGGCGTGGTGACACAGTGGTTAGCACTCTGTCTGACGGCGCTGAGGGCCTAGATTCGATCCTGGCCCCGGGTCACTGTCTGTGTGGAATTTGCATATTCTCCCTGTGTCTGCATGGGTCTCACCCCCACAACCCAAATATGTGCAGGGTAGGTGGATTGGACACGCTAAATTGATCCTTAATTGAAAAAGAAAGGAATTGGGTACTTTAAATTTAAAAAAATGCTTTGGGATGCTTCAGGAAATGAAGCATTCTTTCTATTGCAAGTTCTTTCTTTCTAAAATTAGAATTCAATTGTAATTCAAAAACCTAGACCTAATTGAGAGCAGACAGGAAAGCAGGGTAGAATAGACAAAACTCAGAAGATTCTGGGAGTGATTTACACTGCGTGGTGCAGACGAGCAATCAGAGAGTGTTCCAGTGACACCATATACTAGAGAGAGAATAATTCCAAGCAGATGATGATTTGGTTCTTGATCACCTCAGTTCACCTCAATCTCGGCCAGGAAAGCAGCCAACATGCTTTAACAAGTAGAGAGGGGAACCTGTGGGACAGTACCCTAGCAAGAGTCATTGGGGTAGATTGTAACCTGAG
Organism: Scyliorhinus torazame; assembly: GCF_047496885.1. Classification (NCBI taxonomy): domain Eukaryota; kingdom Metazoa; phylum Chordata; class Chondrichthyes; order Carcharhiniformes; family Scyliorhinidae; genus Scyliorhinus; species Scyliorhinus torazame. The sequence goes on from NC_092707.1 coordinate 82,195,768, forward strand.
GTTTGGTCAGAAAGCAGGTGGTCGTGGACAGTCCGCCTGTTATGCAGCCGCTTCAAATTTTCTTTTTGCTGATTTTGTGATCGAACTTTCATTTTCTGCCTTTACTGAGAACTAAAATCGACAACAATGCCTCCAGAAGAGCAGGAGTGATAATTGGGGGAGGGAAATAGAATGCAAGGTTCTCCATTTTGCAACTCTGAGGAAGACAGTGTTACCGGACAGTGCTAAGGTCTCTCAGATTGAGGTTGACTTTCTACAGTGGGAAATTAGTAATGCAACCATCAACACATGGTTAAGAACTTTCTCTCCTCACTATTTTAATAAAGATATTAGATCATTTAAATGAACAAGATTAATATTGTCAACTTGGTTCCATTGGTAACACTCTTGCTTGATTTAGAATGTCATGGGTGCAAGTTCCACTTCAGAATCCGAGCGTATCACCTTTGTTGACATTTGTGTTATTGCTGGGGGTGCACTGCATTATTGAAGGTGCCCTGTTTCAGATGAGACATTAAACTGAGGCCCTGTTTGCACAGATTGATAACCTGTTGTAATATGCCTTTGAGCGCTAGCAGCATGACATCACTAGAAAGGAAGTGTGTCACACAATTCACTCTCATGTTTGCCTTTGAGCAGAGCGTATACACACAAGCTTTGTATCCATGTATATCTGCTCTCACGAGCCTAGTCTTGAAAGAAATGAACTCACCATGGGCGGGATTCTCCGCTCCCGGGACTAAGTGCCTGCGAACAGGGCCCGGGCACGACCTATTCTGGCCCCCACAGGGGGCCAGCATGGCGCTGGAGCGGCTCACGCCACTCCAGCATCCTTACACGGCGCCAAATGGGCGCCGCACCAACCTGCGCATGCGCAGTTGGGCCACGCCATCCTGCGCATGCACGGGGAACTTCTTACGTGCGCTGGCCCCTCACCAACATGCGCCTGTGTTCTGGGGCCACGTGCAGAAGGAGGTAGGCTCGGGGGGCGGGGGGGGGGGGGGGGGGAGGCCGGCCCGCCGATCAGTGGGCCCTGATCGCGGGCCAGACCGCATTGGAGGCCCCCCCGGTGAAGGGGCCCCCCTCCCACCCCCACAGGCCGCCCCCCCCTCCAGCGTTCCCGCAGAGTACCCGCCGGCAGCGACCAGGGGTGGACGGCGCCGGCAGGAACCTGTCGTGTCGTAGCGGCCGCACGGCCCATTCAGGCCGGAGAATCGCCGCTCGATGCTTGCGGTGATTCTCTGAGCGGCCCGGCGCGAATCACGCGGCACTGGTTTCGGGGGGGGGGGCGGTGGGAGAATCACATGCGGGGGTCGGGGCGGCGTGGCGCGATTCGCGCGGCGCCCCGGCGATTCTCCCACCCGGCGTGGGGGGGGAGAATCGCACCCCATGTGTTTACACAATCCCTTATGAGCAAACGATGCCTTTATATCATTATAATAACATGGCATGATCGATGCCACGGCACTGTTTCAAGAAGAGCTTAGAACTGTCCCACCTTTCCTAGCCCAAATGTATGCCGTAACCCAGACCACCAGAAAATAGATTAGCTTGTCATTTATTGCATTTGATGACATATTGCTTCAAAACAAATCCAAACAGTTAAGCACTTTGATAAGGTGCTATTAAGTTCTTTGAGCTAAAACGGCAGAGAAAGAAATTTCACTGGAATGCATTAGTAATTACAATTCTACAGCTTTATTTCAATTCATTCACGTCATAGGATATCGAGCTCACCCATGCTCAAAAACGTTCAAATAAACTTCGAACAAATTATCTTGATCATTCCCTGCTAAGCCCCAGGTACATAACATTCATGGGTAATGCTGTGAAATGCTATAAAACTGCAAATATGGAGTTTTATTTTCTCAGGGAATGCTGTTTCTTAAAGATTGCCAACAAATGCTATTTGTTTATGTCTGATCAAAGCTGCGGGCAAAACTAAACGAGTTTTTAAAAAAAAGGGGGAATGTTTTCTCAACTGTGTTTAGGATTCAGTGGAAAGAGCCTCAAGCTTTCAATTGTTTACTAACCTTTTCTTGATTATTATCTAAGAGCAGTGTATTGCTGTACCGTCTCTTCAGGCAAGTTCCACTGATCTCATTAAAGCTGTTTCAAAAGACAACAGGATTGCTGAAAACAAATCTCAACAATATTTTAACGCAAACTTTAATGAAAAGCCTAGCCATATTTTTGGATTGATATTTAGGCCCACCTCTGTATGGACTGATGGACTAATGCTGTGTGGTACAGAATAGTAGAACTCCATTTTGCCCAAGTGATTCCACATTTGGCCAGTTCCTCGACTTGTCCATCAGGACAGATTTTAGGTGAAAATTGAATTTCGATTCTCTATGGCTCTGCTGTTGGAGTCATTGAGTAGCCCATAGGATTTGATTTCCTGCACTGACTTCAGAGCTTCATCGTGGTGGTGGGAGAGGGGTGGGGTGGGAGTAGGGTGGGGGATGGCAGGGAGAAAAGGGGGGCTTTGGAAGCCATCGGTGTTCCTGCAGCTGGAGTTTGGTGCATTGTTGGACAGGGCTGTGCTCCGTCCCAATACCCAGTCCGGCCACATTGCCTGGTGATATCATCTGTCTTAAATCAAGACAGAAGAATAGTTACACGAGGAAGATACTAACGACTGTCTGGTAATGAGGCAGACTTGATTAGGGAACTTAAGGTGAAGGAACCCTTAGGCAGCAGTGATCACAATATGATAGAATTTACCCTGCAGTTTGAGAGGGAGACGCTGCAATCAGATGTAACAGTGTTACAATTAAATAAGGGTAACTACAAAGACATGAGGGAGGAACTGGCCAGAGTTCATTGGAAAAGGGGCCGAGCAGGGAAGACAGTGGAACAGCAATATCAGGGTTTTTTGGGGGTTGTTAGAGAGGCACAACAGAAATTCATCCCAAGGAGGAGGAAACATGCTAAGGGGAGGACAAGGCATCCATGGCTGACGAGGGTTGTCAAGGACAGCATAAAAGCTAAAGAAAAGGCATACAAAGTGGCAAGGATTAGTGGGAAGCTAGTGGATTGGGAAGCCTTTAAAAGCGAGTAGAGGACAACTAAAAAAGCAATAAGTGGGGAGAAGATGAAGTATGAGTGTAAGCTAGCTAGCAATATAAAGGAATATAGGAAGAGTTTTTTTCAATATATAAAAGGGAAGAGAGAGGTAAAAATAAACATTGGACCACTAGAAAATGTGGCTGGAGAAGTAACAATAGGAAACAAAGAAATGGCAGACGAACTGAATAGTTACTTTGCATCAGTCTTCACGGTGGAAGACACCAGTGGGATGCCAGAGCTCCAGGAGAACAAGGGGGCAGAGGTGAGTGCAGTGACCATTATTAAGGAGAAGGTTCTGGGGAAACTGAAAGATCTGAAGGTGGATAAGTCACCTGGACCGGATGGACCACACCCCAGGGTCCGAAAAGAGATAGCTGAGGAGATTGTGGAGGCATTGGTAATGATCTTTCAGGAATCACCGGAGGCAGGAATGGTCCCAGAGGACTGGAAAGTGGCCAATGTAACACCACTGTTTAAGAAGGGAGGGAGGCAGAAGACGGGAAATTATGGGCCGGTAAGCCTGACTTCGGTCATTGGTAAGATTTAAGAGTCTGTTATTAAAGATGAGATCGCTAAGTACTTGGAAGTGCATGATAAAATAGGACTGAGTCAGCACGGCTTTGTCAAAGGGAAGTCATGTCTGACAAATCTGTTAGAGTTCTTTGAGGAGGTAACAAGGAACTTTGACAAAGGAGAACCAGTGGACGTGATTTATTTAGATTTCCAGAAGGCCTTTGACAAGGTGCTGCATAGGAGACTGTTAAATAAGTTAAGAGCTCATGGTGTTCAGGGTAAGATCCTGGCATGGATAGAGGATTGGCTGACTGGCAGAAGGCAGAGAGTGGGGATAAAGGGGTCTTTTTCGGGATGGCAGCCGGTGACTAGTGGTGTGCCTCAGGGGTCTGTGCTGGGACCACAACTTTTCACAATATACATTAATGATCTGGAAGAAGGAACTGAAGGCACGGTTGCTAAGTTTGCAGATGATACAAAGATCTGTAGAGGGACAGGAAGTATTGAGGAAGCAAGGGGGCTGCAGAAGGACTTGGATAAACTAGGAGAGTGGGCAATGAAGTGGCAAATGAAATACAATGTGGAAAAGTATGAGGTTATGCACTTTGGAAGGAGGAATTTAGGCATGGAACTATTTTCTAAATGGGGAAATGCTCAGGAAATCAGAAGCACAAAAGGACTTGGGAGTCCTTGTTCACGATTCTCTCAAGGTTAATGTGCAGGTTCAGTTGGCAATTAAGAAGGCAAATACAATGTTAGCATTCATAGAACATAGAACATTACAGCGCAGTACAGGCCCTTCAGCCCTCGATGTTGCGTCGACCTGTGAAACCACTCTAAAGCCCATCTACACTATTCCCTTATCGTCCATTTTTCTATCCAATGACCATTTGAATGCCCTTAATGTTGGCGAGTCCACTACTGTTGCAGGCAGGGCATTCCACGCCCTTACTACTCTCTGAGTAAAGAACCTACCTCTGACATCTGTATATCTATCTCCCCTCAATTTAAAGCTATATCATGCTAGACATCACCATCCGAGGAAAAAGGCTCTCACTGTCCACCCTATCCAATCCTCTGATCATCTTGTATGCCTCAATTAAGTCACCTCTTAACCTCCTTCTCTCTAACGAAAACAGCCTGAAGTCCCTCAACCTTACCTCATAAGATCTTCCCTCCATACCAGGCAACATTCTGGTAAATCTCCTCTGCACCCTTTCCAATGCTTCTACATCCTTCCTATAATGCGGCGACCAGAATTGCACGCAATACTCCAAATGTGGCCGCACCAGAGTTTTGTACAGCTGCAACATGACCTCATGGCTCCGAAACTCAATCCCTCTACCAATAAAAGCTAACACACCGTACGCCTTCTTACCAATCCTCTCAACCTGGGTGGCAACTTTCAGGGATCTATGTACATGGACACTGAGATCTTTCTGCTCATCCACACTGCCAAGAATCTTACCGTTAGCCCAGGACTCTGTCTTCCTGTTATTCCTTCCAAAATGAATCACCTCACACTTTGCTGCATTAAACTCCATTTGCCACCTCTCAGCCCAGCGCTGCAGCTTATCTATGTCCCTCTGTAACTTGTAACATCCTTCCGCACCGTTCACAACTCCACCGACTTTAGTGTCATCTGCAAATTTACTCACCCATCCTTCTACGCCCTCCTCCAGGTCATTTATAAAAATGACAAACAGCAGTGGCCCCAAAACAGATCCTTGTGGTACACCACGAGTAACTGGACTCCATTCTGAACATTTCCCATCAACCACGACCCTTTGTCTTCTTCCAGCTAGCCAATTTCTGATCCAAACTGCTAAATCACCCTTAATCCCATGCCTCCGTATTTTTTGCAGTAGCCTACCGTGGGGAACCTTATCAAATGCTTTACTGAAATCCATATACACCACATCAACTGCTTTACCCTCATCCACCTGTTTGGTCTCCTTCTCAAAGAACTCAATAAGGTTTGTGAGGCACGACCTACCCTTCACAAAACCGTGTTGACTATCTCTAATCAAATTATTCCTTTCCAGATGGTTATACATCCTATCTCTTATAAACCTTTCCAAGATTTTGCCCACAATAGAAGTAAGGCTCACTGGTCTATAGTTACCGTGGTTGTCTCTACTCCCCTTCTTGAACAAGGGGACAACATTTGTTATTCTCCGGTCTTCTGGCACTATTCCTGTCGACAAAGATGACTTAAAGATCAAAGCCAAAGGCTCAGCAATCTCCTCCCTAGCTTCCCAGAGAATCCTAGGACAAATCCCATCCGGCCCAGGGGCCTTATCTATTTTCAAACTTTCCAGAATTGCTAAAACCTCCTCCTTATGAACCTCAAGCCCTTCTGGTCCAGTAGCCTGAATCTCAGTATTCTCCTCAACAACATTGTCTTTTTCCTGTGTGAATGCTGATGAAAAATATTCATTTAGCACCTCTCCTATCTCCTCGGACTCCAAGCACAATTTCCCACTACTGTCTTTGACTGGCCCTACTCTTACCCTAGTCATTTGTTTATTCCTGACATATCTACAGAAAGCTTTAGGGTTATCCTTGATCCTACCTGCCAAAGACTTCTCATGTCCCCTCCTGGCTCTTCTTAGCTCTCTCTTTAGGTCCTTCCTAGCTAACTTGTAACTCTCGAGCAACCTAACTGAACCTTCATGTCTCATCTTTACATAAGCCTCCTTCTTCCTCTTGACAAGTGTTTCGACTGCTTTAGTAAACCACGGTTCCCTTGCTCGACCACTTCCTCCCTGCCTGACAGGTACATACGTATCAAGGACACGCAGTAGCTGTTCCTTGAACAAGCTCCACATTTCCATTGTGCCCATCCCCTGCAGTTTTCCTCTCCATCCGGTGCATCCTAAGTCTTGCCTCATCGCATCATCATTGCCTTTCCCCCAGATATAACTCTTGCCCTGCGGTATATACCTATCCCTTTCCATCACTAAAGTAAACGTAATCGAATTGTGGTCACTATCACCAAAGTGCTCACCTACCTCCAAATCTAACACCTGTCCTGGTTCATTACCCAGTACCAAATCCAATATGGCCTCGCCTCTCGTTGGCCTATCTACATACTGTGTCAGGAAACCCTCCTGCACATATTGGACAAAAACGGACCCATCTAAAGTGCTCGAACTATCGCGTTTCCAGTCAATATTTGGGAAGTTAAAGTCCCCCATAACAACTACCCTGTTGCTTTCGCTCCTATCCAGAATCATCTTTGCAATCCTTTCCTCTACATCTCTGGAACTTTTCAGAGGCCTATAGAAAACCCCTATCAGGGTGACCTCTCCTTTCCTGTTTCTAACCTCAGCACATACTACCTCAGTAGACGAGTCCTCATCAAACGTCCTTTCTGCCACCGTAATACTGTCCTTGACTAACAATGCCACACCTCCCCCTCTTTTACCACCTTCCCTGAGCTTACAGAAATATTTAAACCCTGGCACCTGCAACAACCATTCCTGTCCATACTCTATCCATGTTTCCGAAATGGCCATAATGTCGAAGTCCCAGGTACCAACCCATGCCGCAAGTTCACTCACCTTATTTTGGATGCTCTTGGCATTGAAGAAGACACACTTTAAATCACCTTCCTGCCTGCCGGTACACTCCTGCAACTTTGAAACCTTACTCATGACCTCACTACTCTCAACCTCCTGTATACTGGAGCTACAATTCAGGTTCGCAAGCCCCTGCTGAACTAGTTTAAACCCTCCCGAAGAGCATTAGCAAATTTCCCCCCCAGGATATTGGTACCCCTCTGGTCCAGGTGTAGACCATCCCGTTTGTAGAGGTCCCACCGACCCCAGAATGAGCCCCAATTATCCAGAAATCTGAAACCCTCCCTCCTGCACCATCCCTGTAGCCACGTGTTCAACTCCTCTCTCTCCCTATTCCTCGTCTCGCTATCATGTGGCACGGGTAACAACCCAGAGATAATAACTCTGTTTGTCCTAGATCTAAGTTTCCACCCTAGCTCCCTGAATTCCTGCTTTACATCCCTATCCTTTTTCCTACCTATGTCGTTGGTACCTATGTGGACCACGACTTGGGGCTGCTCCCCCTCTCCTTAAGGATCCCAAAAACATGATCCGAGACATCACGCACCCTGGCACCTGGGAGGCAACACACCAACCTGTGACGTCACGGTTCAACGAATCTCTCTCGTTCCCACAGAATCTCCTATCTATCCCCCTAACTATGGAGTCTCCAATGACTAATGCTCTACTCCTCTCCCCCCTTCCCTTCTGAGCAACAGGGACAGACTCTGTGCCAGATACCTGTACCCCATGGCTTACCCCTGGTAAGTCCCCCCCCCCCCCCAACAGTATCCAAAGCAGTATACTTGTTACTAAGGGGAATGACCACAGGGGATTCCTGTACTGACTGCTTCCTCCCAGCCCCTTTCACCGTCACACATCTATCTTTATTCTTTGGAGTAACGACATCCCTGAAGCTTCTATCTATGACCACCTCTGCCTCCCGAATGATCCGAAGTTCATCCAGCTCCAGCTCCAGTTCCCTGATGCGGTTTCTGAGGAGCTGGAGATGGGTGCACTTCCCACAGATGAAATCAGCAGGGACACTGACGGCGTCCCTCACCTCAAACATTCTGCAGGAGGAACATTGCCATCCCCTCTAGATAAAGAAAGAAAAAGAAAGAAAGAGCTTACCTGTTATTCACTCCCCTTCTCAGCAAGCTATCACTCAGCAACCACTGCACCCCGCACGATAACACCTGAGGGAAAATCAAAGAAAAAGTACTTACCAGTCACCAGCCAATCCCTTACCTGCAGGCTGTGACGTCACGGTTCAACTTCTTTTTATTTCTACCTGCCGTCGAGCCTTCCTCTTGATCTTTACAGTGGTTGGGTTTTTTTTTGGTTAGAGGAGGGGTAGGGAGGGAAACACTGAAGAAGTGTTTTGGGTTTAAGTGTCACTTGACAACAGCTCCTCCACAAACCACCTTCAAGTTAGGGTGAGCACACGGACGTATGCAAATTTCCCCCGCAATAGCCAATCAGCAGCTCCGCTCTACTGCCCTCTGCTGGATGCTTGTCAAGAGGGCTAGAATACAAGACCAGGAATATACTTCTGAGGCTGCATAAGGCTCTGGTCAGACCCCATTTGGAGTATTCTGAGCAGTTGTGGGCCCTGTATCTAAGGAAGGATGTGCTGGCCTTGGAAAGGGTCCAGAGGAGGTTCACAAGAATGATCCCTGGAATGAAGAACTTGTCGTATGAGGAACGGTTGAGGACTCTGGGTCTGTACTGTTTGGAGTTTAGAAAGGATGAGGGGGATCTTACAGGATACCGCAAGGCCTGGAGAGAGTGGACGTGGAGAGAATGTTTCCACTTGTAGGAAAAACTAGAACCAGAGGACATTATCTCAGACTAAAGGGACGATCCTTTAAAACAGAGATAAGGATGGATCTTTCAGCCAGAGGGTGGTGAATCTGTGGAACTCTGCCGCAGAAGGCTATGGAGGCCAAATCACTAAGTGTCTTTAAGACAGAGATAGATAGGTTCTTGATTAATAAGGGAATCAGGGGTTATGGGGAGAAGGCAGGAGAATGGGGATGAGAAAATATCAACCATGATTGAATGGCGGAGCAGACTCGATGGGCCGAGTGGCCTAATTCTGCTCCTATGTCTTATGGTCTTATGGACTTATGGTCTTATGGTGCCTCTGGAGCTATTTTCCTCCAAGAAAGGCAACATCTTCACAACACAAGACTGGTCATTTGGCAGAAGTAGGAAAAAAAAGCAAACATAATCTGAGAGAGTTTATGGGCTGGATTCTCCGTTGGCAGGATCCTCCGTTTCGCTGGCAGCACACTCACGCCCGTGGATTTCTCAACGGGTTGGGGGTGCCCATAATGGGAAACCCCATTGACCGGCTGCCGCGGATGGAGAATCCCGCTGCCGGTGGGGGTGAGTCGCACCAAAAAATGGGTGCGGCGAGAGGGAGAATCCACCCTATGTATTACGATAGCTCATTTAAAAATTGCACAATACATACAAACACATGCAAAGGCAAGTAGGTACAAGTGGGCAAGACTACACAGCAATGGAGATTGAGCCTATTTTGGCAGAGGTTTGCAGGTTGACTTAAAAGAACATGGAGTTGGGGTATAACTGAAATGTTTTAGGGGCAATATCACAGATATTTTACGGAGGTAAGTTTGGGGGATGGTTGGGGGGAGTAGTGTGGTAGCATTGTGGCAGAAGGGCTATTATGAGCAGGTGACAGATAGCACAATTTACCTTGTTATGGACCTATTAAGGCCAACTGGTCCCCAGAGGGAGTGGAGGGCAGTGTAGTTGTCTGGTCGCAGCTCCCAGAGAGGGCAGAGCTCCAGGCAGGCCTCCCTGCCTGCTTCATTTCAGCCGCAAATCCTCCCCTTGCCCAAAACCCCGCCTCGCTCCTCTCCCCCAACCCCAAGTAGATTTTTTATTTCACAATTCAGAACGTTGGAGAGAGTCTGCCTCTATCTTGAGACACTCTCTCCCTCACTTTCCTTAAAAGGCCAGCTTCTACTCCTTCAGTGCTCGAGGCCCTCCAACTTTGACAGTCCACTGCCCTTAATTGGATCCCATGGTCAACCTCTGACCACTTATCACGCAAATCAGGAAAATCAGGGTTGAGTGACTGTTCACCATGTATGTGATTCCTGAGCCCAATTTGCGCCTGACAACGGGGCCCTGAAGTCTGCAGAGAAAATCCTGCTCCCCAACTCCCAAGGCCTACCTTTCTCGATTGGGCGGGCAGGGTCAGTGTTGGCATTGGAAAACCAACACCTGAAATCCTGTCCACCGTCAATGGGAACGGCTTATTGAAAAATCTACATTTTAGGGGGAATCATGAGGTGCGCGGAGCAGATCGGGAGAAAGTGTTCCCACTCATAAAAGGATCGGGAACAAGAGGGTGCAGATTTAAAGTGATTTGCAAAAGAAACAAGTGGGATGAGAGAAAACCCGTTCTCACACGAGTGGTTCGGGTCTGGACTGCGCTGCCTGGAAGTGTGGTGGAGGCAGGTTCAATCGAGGCACGCAAGAGGACATTGGATGATTACTTTAATTGGAACAATGTGCAGGGGTACAGGGAAAAAGCAGGGGGATGGCACTAAGTCATGGTGCTCGTTTGGAGAGCCGGTGCAGACACGATGGGCCCCATGCACCCCATGCAAGAAGCTAGAAACAGAGTAATTCGCGAGGGGATCTTAATGTTTTTAATAAAATTGTGGGATTTATGGTCATGAGCCTTCACAGTGTGGCCTCTTGAACCCTTTAGGTAGTCTGTTTCAATGACCACCCCTGTAATTTATTCCACATGTCTTTACCCTTTGTGTGAATTCTTTGATTGTCCAGGAATGTTATCTTGCTGCGAACTACCCAACGTGATGACAACCTTCCCCATTGAACCCTCATGCTCAATTTTCCTGAAAATATACCAAACCATTTCTGTTCTTCTGTTTCAAGTAAAAAAAAACTTTAATAACATGGGACCAAAATGAAACTGATGTTTTTTTCATGGGTCAGCAAGGATCTCTGCCCTGTGAACCATGGAAAAGTTCTTCCAGAATTTCTGCTTTTATAATCCCTTTGCTTTTGAATTTACTCTGAATCAAAATAAAGGCGGGTAATAATGTGTGAGTATAATACAAGATAGAAAGCTAAAAAACCGGCCAAATTTCACATGCAAAGTTTAATTTCTCACATGTGTAACTTGCTGTATTTGCTTAATAAAGCATTGTATTGGCGCTGTCATTTTCAAAATTGTTTTTATTCGTTCATGGGATGTTACTGTGAGAGACGGAGTTCCAGGGCTTTGACCCAGCCACAGAGAAGGAACGGCAATATATGTCGTCATTCTCCGACCCCCCGCCGGGTCGGAGAATGGCCGTTGGCCGCCGTGAATCCCGCCCCCGCCTCCGCCGAAGTCTCCGGTACCGGAGATTGGGCGGGGGCTGGAATCGGGCCGCGCCGGTTGGCGGGACCCCCCGCTCAATTCTCCGGCCCGAATGGGCCGAAGTCCCGCCCAGAAATTGCCTGTCCCGCCGGCGTAAATCAAAGCTGGTATTTACCGGCAGGACCAGGCAGCGTGGGCGGGCTCCGGGGTCCTGGGGGGGGGCGCGGGGCGATCTGACCCCGGGGGGTGCCGCCCACGGTGGCCTGGCCTGCGATCGGGGCCCACCGATCCGCGGGCGGGCCTGTCCCGTGGGGGCACTCTTTCCCTTCCGCCTCCGCCACGGCCTCCACCATGGCGGAGGCGGAAGAGACTCTCCCCACTGCGCATGCGCGAGAAACTGTCGGCGGCCGCTGACGCTCCCGTGCATGCACCGCATTTCCGCGCCAGCTGGCGGGGCAACAAACGCCATTTCCGCCAGCTGGCAGGGCGGAAATCCCTCCGGCGTCGGCCTAGACCCTCAATGTTGGGGCTCGGCCCCCAAAGATGCGGAGCATTCCGCACCTTTGGGCCGGCGCGATGCCCGTCTGATTGGCGCCGTGTTTAGCGCCAGTCGGCGGACATCGCGCCGTTGGGGGAGAATTTCGCCCATAGTTCCAAGTCAGGATGGTGAATAAAGGAACTGAATATTATTTAAATAGAGAAATACTTCAAATAGCTGCAACACAGAGGAATTTGGGGGTCCTTGAGCATAAATCACAAAAAGCTAGCATGTAAGTTCAGCAGGTAATCTGGATGGCAAATAGAATGTTGGCCTTTATTTCAAAGGGAATGGAGTATACAAGTAGATATACTTTGCGAGGGGATCTTAATGTTTTTAATAAAATTGTGGGATTTTAAATTTACTCTGAATCAAAATAAAACTATCCGAGGTACGAGTTAGACCACAATTGGAATATTGTGAACTTTTTTAGTCCTTTTATCTAAGGGAAGATAGACTGGCATTGACTAGTTTCACTAGGTTGTTCCCAGATATGGAAGGATTTTCTTATGAGGAGAGGTTGAGTAGGTGAGGCCTGTACTCATTGGAAATTAAAAGAATGAGAGGCAACCTTATTGAAATATATAAGGCGAGATTCTCCAAGCTCGCGCCGGGTCGGAGAATCAGCATACACCACTCCGGTGTTTACGCTGGCGTCAATACTTGGCCGGGATTTCGGAGAATCCCGGCCATCGGATCCTCAGGTGGCTTGACAGGCTAGATGCTAAGAGATTGTTTTTTCTCGTGAGAGAGTCTAGGACCTGAGGCCATAATCTCAGAGTAGGGGCTCACCCATTTTAGGCAGAGATGAGGAGGAATTTCTTCTCTCAGAAGAAGGTGTACTCGTGGAATTCTTTACCACAGAGAGATATGGAGGCTGGGTCATTAAGTACTGACTGAGGTAGACAGATCTTTAATCATTCAGGGAATCAAGAGTTTTGGGCATAAGGGAAAGTGGAGTTGAGGATTATCATATCAGATCAGTCATGGTCTCATTGAATGGCGGAACAGACTCGATGGGTCGAATGGCCTGCTTCTGATCCTACGTCTTATGATCTTACGGTGAGTGGCTTTGAGGGGAACATCCAAGTGGTCGTATTCCCATGCGTCAGCCGCCTTTGTCCTTCTAGGCGGTAGTGGTCATGAGTTTGGGACGTGCTGTCTAAGGAGGCTTGGTGAGTTCCTGCAGTGCATCTTGTAGATGGTACATCCTACTGACACTGTGATCCGTGATGGAGGGAATGACTATTTGCGGATGAGGTGCTAATAAAGCTTTACCTCGGATAGTGTTGAGTTTCTTGAGTTACTGTTATGAATCTGGAATATACTGCCTGAGATTGTGATGGAGGCAGAGTCGATTGTAGTTTTCTAAAGGGGATTGTATAAGCACCTGAAGAGACAATAATCGCAGGGCGATGGGGAAAGAGCAGGGCAGTGGGATTAGCTGAGTTGTTCTTGCAGGGAGATGGCATGGGCATGTCTGGCCAAATGCCCTTCTGTCCTGTAACCATTCTATGATTCTACCAATGGTGGGTTCCATAACATTTCCTAACATAGGAAGACATTTTCAAAAAATATTTCTGAGTGTGGCCCTTTCTCTGCTGGTCATTTTAAATTGGATTGACTGCAAATTGAACCCACATACTTTCTGTGTGGCCACAGGGGGTCATCTCATGTTTTGTGAGTTGAAGTAATTGCTTGCAGTCACCTGGCCCACTTAAGGGAACGGGCTTGTCTCTTCAATATTTCTTGCTGCAAAAATCCAACTTGGCTGCATTTACAAAAGACAGAGAGCAGAATTTTCAATTTCTCATGTAATGTGTTGAATGTGTTGTGTGGCCTGCCCGCTGGCTACCCCCCCCCCCCCCCCCCCCCGCCCCCTACAGTTCCCTTGCTGATCCCTGCCAGCCAGGCCAAACCTATACCCTATACCTTCAGTCCAGCCTTCATGAGTTCCTCTGCTTTGTGGACTGGTTGTAGTCTCAGCAGTGACCAACGCTCGGACCTGTTGCCAGTTATCTGATTGACCAGCAGCTCTCTAGATGAAAGTAATAACCTCGCCCTGAGACAATTAACACCTCACCAAGCAATAGATGGCTGCAGTGCATCTGGTAGGATTTTCCTTCATCTCACTGGGACAAAATAACTCCTTCCCTAACAGCCCTGGGGCAGCAACATCACCACACAGATTGCAGTCCTTTTGTCTTGAGTTTGGGTTCCAGATGTGATTTCTTCAGGGTTTACCTGTTACCCTAAGAATGCTACCATGGATTGTTATTCATAAAAAAAGACATTCTAGATCTGTACATGAGGTTGTACTACTGTGCTCGTGACACAAATAAAGATTATTATTATTACAGTCTCTGAGTCATGTGACATGGCATCAAAGTTGCACCAGTTGTTACATCAGGATCAGATGTTCTTGATGTTAATCTTTTACTCTACATTGTACATCGCCCCACCCCCCCCCAAGTCTACATTCCATCCACAGGTTGAATATCCTTTATCTGGAAATTCGAAAACCGAACATACCCGAAAAACAAACGTTTTTGAAACCCATCAACCTTTATTGCGGCATGTCTAGTTGTTTGTCTGCACTGTTTACCTTGTGATTTTTGGGGTGAACACGTCAAAAGGAAACTTATTGCACTTGCTTTTTCTTTTTTAAAAAAAATAATTTTTATTAAAGGCTTTCATAAAATATCAATAACAAAATGAGAAAGAAAAAAGAACCCAACAGGGTTAAGTACAAAACACAATCTAAAAAAGCAACCCCCCAAACCCCTCCCCCCGTACCTAAATAATAAATTAACATTAACACCCCGACTTAAGGCAACAGGTGTATACACCCCCTCAGACCCTTCCAGTGTAAATAACATAAACAAAAATAAAGTAAACCACCACCCCCCGAGCTGCTGCTGCCATTGACCAATGTCTATCGTTCTGCCAAAAAGTCTAAGAACGGTTGCCACCGCCTAAAGAACCCTTGTACCGACCCTCTCAAGGCGAATTTTACCCTCTCTAATTTACTGAACCCTGCCATATCGCTGATCCAGGATTCCACGCTTGGGGGCCTCGTATCTTTCCACTGAAGGAGAATCCTTCGCCGGGCTACCAGGGACGCAAAGGCCAGAATTCAGGCCACTTTCGCCTCCTGCACTCCCGGCTCCTCTGCCACCCCAAATATTGCGAGCCCCCAGCCCGGTTTGACCCTGGATCCTACCACCCTCGACACCGTCCTCGCTACGCCCTTCCAAAATTCCTCCAGCGCTGGGCATGCCCAGATCATATGGGTGTGATTTGCTGGGCTCCCTGAGCACCTAACACACCTGTCCTCACCCCCAAAGAACCGGCTCATCCTTGTCCCGGTCATGTGTGCCCTGTGCAGCACCTTAAACTGTATGAGGCTGAGCCTCGCGCATGAAGAGGAAGAGTTCACCCTCCCTAGGGCATCTGCCCACGTCCCCTCTTCGATCTCCTCTCCCAATTCCTCCTCCCACTTACCTTTCAACTCCACCACCGAGGCCTCCTCCTCCTCCTGCATCACCTGGTAAGTTTCCGAGATCTTCCCCACTCCCCCCCCCCCCCCCCCCCCCCCCCCCCCCCGAGAGCACCCTGTCCTGTACTGTGTGTGGCAGTAGCCGTGGGAATTCCACCACCTGCCGTCTGGCAAACACCCTTACCTGTAAGTACCTGAAGGTGTTCCCCGGGGGAGCCTGTACTTCTCCTCCAGCTCACCCAAGCTCGCGAACTTCCCGTCCACAAACAGGTCCCCCAACCTTCGTATGCCTGCCCTGTGCCACCCCGAAAACCCTCCACCTGTTCTTCCTGGGGTGAACCGGTGGTTCCCCCGTAATGGGGTCCACGCCGAGGCCCTAACTTCCCCCCTATGCCGCCTCCACTGCCCCCAAATTTTGAGGGCCGCCACCACCACCGGGCTCGTGGTATACCTCCTTGGAGGGAGTGGCAGCGGTGCCGTTGCCAGCACCCCCAGACTCGTGCCCACACAGGACGCCGTCTCCAGCCTCTTCCATGCAGCCCCCTCCATCACCCACTTGCGCACCATTGTCGCATTGGCGGCCCAGTAGTACCCACAGAGGCTGGGCAGCGCCAGCCCCCCCTATCTCTACTCCGCTCCAGGAACACCCTTTTCACCCTCGGAGTCCCTCGCGCCCACACAAGCCCCATTATACTCCTGTTAACCCGCCTGAAAAAGGCCTTCGGGATAAACACGGGGAGGCACTGGAACAGGAACAAAAACCTTGGGAGCACCGTCATTTTGATTGACTGCACCCTACCCGCCAGGGACAGCGGCAACGCGTCCCACCTCTTGAACTCCTCCTCCATTTGCTCCACCAGCCTTGTAAAGTTAAGCCTATGCAGGGCCCCCCCAACTCCTGGCCACCTGGACCCCCAAATATCTGAAACTCCTCTCCGCCCTTTTTAGTGGGAGCTCGCCAATCCCCCTCTCCTGGTCCGCTGGATGAACTACGAACAGCTCGCTCTTCCCCAATGAGCTTGTACCCCGAAAAGTCCCCGAATTCCCTAAGCACCCTCATTACCTCTGGCATTCCTCCCACCGGGTCCGCCACATACAGCAGCAGGTCGTCCGCATAAAGCGACACCCTATGCTCCTCCCCACCCCGCACCAACCCCCTCCAGTTCCTCGACTCTCTCAGTGCCATAGCCAGGGGTTCAATCGCCAGTGCGAAGAGCAGGGGGGACAGGGGACACCCCTGCCTCGTCCCTCGGTGCAACCGAAAGTACTCGGACCTCCTCCTATTTGCACTTGCTTTTTCAAAACAAAATTCCAATTAAGGGCAATTTAGCGTGGTCAATCCTAACCCTGCACATCTTTGAAACCAAAGACCCACACATGCACGGGAAGAACGTGCAGACTCCACACGGACAGTGACTCGGGGCCGGGATCGAACCGGGGTCCTCAGTGCCGTGAGACAGCAGTGCTAACCACTGTGCCATTGCGCCTCCCAAGAAATGTATTCATTATTCAGTGATACATCTTACTTTTCTAGCCATTTTATTTACTTTAGACGATAGCTAGCCTTGGCTTAGGCTATTGTGATGTAAGTTTATAGCCAAAAATCGAAATGATTTGAATTCTGAAATGCAATTAACCCTGAGGGTTTCAGATAAAGGACACTTGATCTATATGTACATCCCCTTCCATCTCCCCCACAACGTCTCAGACTTCACTGGGTTAGCCTCTGTGGTGCACTCACCAATCTCCCTGCTTTGACCCGATTTGATTTCGAGGTTGAAGATTGTAGCGCACAAAGACTCCGAAAGACGAATAGAGTGAAGTCGATGAGGCTTTATTAAGCGTGACTGTTCCCCCGCAGTTCAGTAGTAGACTGCCTGCGGGGGAGGACTCCTGGTACTTATATTCCGCCTTCAGGGCGGAGCTAGAGGTCAACGTCCAACCAGGACCCGGGATCTGTCAGCCAATGACATCATGGCTTCACAGTCCTACATGACCCCTAATGCATACTACCACATTCACCCCTTGTTAAAAATGAACCCGGCGGGGTGATGCTTCGCATGGTGGTAAGGGTTTACAAGGCTGGTCCTGGGAGGAAAACTTTCGCATGTTATTACAGTATGTACAAGGTTGTTTTTTTTTTGTTTCGAACTATTTACAGTAATCGTCAGGAAAAGAAAAAGACAAGGGGCGTCATTCTCCGACCCCCCGCCGGGTCGGAGAATGGCCGTAGGCCGCCGTGAATCCCGCCCCCGCCCCCGCCGAAGTCTCCGGTACCGGAGATTGGGCGGGGGCGGGAATCGGGCCGCGCCGGTTGGCGGGACCCCCTGTTCAATTCTCCAGCCCGGATGGGCCGAAGTCCCGCCCAGAAATTGCCTGTCCCGCCGGCGTAAATCAAACCTGGTATTTACCGGCGGGACCAGGCGGCGTGGGAGGGCTCCGGGGTCCTGGGGGGGGGCGCGGGGTGATCTGACCCTGGGGGGTGCCCCCACGGTGGCCTGGCCCGCGATCGGGGCCCACCGATCCGCGGGCGGGCCTGTGCCGTGGGGGCACTCTTTCCCTTCCGCCTCCGCTACGGCCTCCACCATGGCGGAGGCGGAAGAGACTCTTCCCACTGCGCATGCGCGGGAAACTTTCAGCGCCCGCTGACGCTCCCTGGGGCCGCCAGCCAGGTCGGCAGCGACGTTCCAGAGGAGGACCTCCTGGGGAAGACAAGGAGGCGCTCATGAGGCGTTTGGTTAGTGCTAGTACACAGTAGTGACCGGATGGAGTGGAGGGCGTCCGGGAGGACCTCCTGCCACCGTGAAACTGGGAGGTCCCTGGACCGTAGGGCCAGTAGGACGGTCTTCCAGACCGTGCCGTTCTCCCTCTCTACTTGCCCGTTCCCCCGGGGGTTGTAGCTGGTCGTCCTGCTCGAGGCTATACCGTTGCTGAGCAGGAACTGGCGCAGCTCGTCACTCATGAAGGACGACCCCCTGTCGCTGTGGACGTATGCGGGGCAACCGAACAGTGTGAATATGGTGTTCAGGGCTTTAATGACTGTGGCCGCGGTCATGTCAGGGCAGGGGATGGCGAATGGGAAGCGGGAGTACTCGTCCACCACATTAAGGAAGTATATGTTGCGGTCGGTGGAGGGGAGGGGTCCTTTGAAATCCAGACTAAGGCGTTCAAAGGGGCGGGAAGCCTTAATCAGGTGCGCACCATCCGGCCTGAAAAAATGCGGTTTGCACTCTGCGCAGATGTGGCAGTTCCTTGTGACTGTACGGACCTCCTCTAAAGAGTATGGGAGGTTGCGGGACTTAATAAAGTGGTAGAACCGAGTGACCCCCGGGTGGCAGAGGTCCTCGTGGAGGGTTTGGAGACGGTTAATTTGTGCGTTGGCACATGTGCCGCGGGATAGGGCATCGGACGGCTCGTTCAGCTTTCCGGGACGATACAAGATCTCGTAGTTGAAGGTGGAGAGCTCGATCCTCCACCTTAAGATCTTGTCGTTTTTGATTTTGCCCCGCTGTGCATTATCGAACATGAAGGCAACCGACCATTGGTCCGTGAGGAGAGTCAATCTCCTGCCGGCCAGGTAATGCCTCCAATGTTGCACCGCTTCCACTCTGGCTTGGGCTTCCTTTTCCACTGAGGGGTGGCGGATTTCTGAAGCGTGGAGGGTTCGGGAGAAAAAGGCCACGGGTCTGCCCGCTTGGTTAAGGGTGGCCGCTAGAGCTACGTCGGAGGCGTCGCTCTCGACCTGGAAGGGGAGGGACTCGTCGATGGCGTGCATCGTGGCCTTTGCGATATCCGCTTTGATGCGGCTGAAGGCCTGGCAAGCCTCTGTCGACAGAGGGAAGGTCGTGGTCTGTATTAGGGGGCGGGCCTTGTCTGCGTACTGGGGGACCCACTGGGCGTAGTATGAAAAGAACCCCAGGCAGTGTTTTAGGGCTTTTGAGCAGTGCGGGAGGGGAAATTCCATGAGGGCGCGCATACGTTCGGGGTCGGGGCCTATTATCCCATTGCGCACTACAAGCCCAGGATGGCTAGCCGGTTTGTGCTAAAAACGCACTTGTCCTCGTTGTACGTGAGGTTCAAGGCTTTAGCGGTCTGGAGGAATTTTTGGAGGTTGGCGTCGTGGTCCTGCTGATCGTGGCCGCAGATGGTTACATTGTCGAGATACGGGAACGTGGCCCGTAACCCGTGTTGATCAACTATTCGGTCCATCTCTCGTTGGAAGACCGAGACCCCGTTTGTGACGCCAAATGGGACCCTTAGGAAATGGTATAATCGCCCGTCTGCCTCGAAGGCTGTGTACTTGCGGTCACTTGGGCGGATGGGGAGCTGATGGTAGGCGGACTTGAGGTCCACGGTGGAGAAGACCTTATATTGGGCAATCCGATTGACCATGTCGGATATGCGGGGGAGAGGGTACGCGTCTAGTTGTGTGTACCTGTTGATGGTCTGGCTATAGTCTATGACCATCCTTTGCTTCTCCCCTGTCTTTACTACTACCACCTGTGCTCTCCAGGGACTATTGCTGGCCTGGATTATGCCTTCCTTTAGTAGCCGCTGGACTTCGGACCGAATGAAGGTCCGGTCCTGGGCGCTGTACCGTCTGCTCCTAGTGGCGACGGGTTTGCAATCCGGGGTGAGGTTTGCAAACAAGGATGGGGGTTGCACCTTGAGGGTTGCGAGGCCGCAGATAGTGAGTGGGGGTATTGGGCCGCCGAATTTGAAGGTGAGGCTCTGTAGATTGCACTGGAAGTCTAATCCCAGTAATGTGGGGGCGCAGAGTTGGGGAAGGACGTAGAGCCTGTAGTTTTTGAACTCCCTCCCTTGCACCGTTAGGGTAACTATGCAGAAGCCTTTGATCTGTACGGAGTGGGATCCTGCAGCTAGGGAAATCTTTTGTGCGCTGGGACGGATGGTCAAAGAACAGCGTCTTACCGTGTCGGGGTGGATAAAGCTCTCCGTGCTCCCGGAGTCGACCAGGCATGGTGTCTCGTGCCCGTTTATCAGCACCGTTGTCGTCGTCGTCTGGAGCGTCCGGGGCCGTGCTTGGTCCAGCGTCATTGAAGCCAGACGTGGTTGTAATGGTTGAGCGTCTTCTTCGAACCCCGTGGAGCCGTCGACACTGGGGTCCGTTGTTGCCGTCCAAGATGGCGTCGGGGGTGAACAAGATGGCTGCCCCCATGCATCGCACATGGCTGGGGGGTCACAAGATTGTGCCATTTTGTCCATCCCCATGCGTCGCAAAGGTCTGGGGTGGTCCAAGATGGCGGCGCACTGCCTCCCCTCGTGGTGGCCGGGACCCAAAATGGCAGCGCCTGCGGGTCGCACATGGGGCGCTGGGGGGGTTGGGGAGCGTTAGGAACACGCAGGACTCCCTCTTCTCTGGGGACAGCGGTGGCCGGAACCCAAAGTGGTAGCGCCGGCGGGTCATACATGGGGCGCGGAGGGGGGGGTGTTGGGAAGCGTAAACGGCGTGCAGTGCTCCCTGTTCTCCAGGGAGAGCGGTGGTCGGGACCCAGAGTGGTTGCGCCTGCGGGTCGTACATGGGGCGCTGGGGGAGTTGGGGAGCGTAAACGGCGTGCAGGGCTCCCTGTTCTCCCGGGACAGCGGCGACCTCGCGGGACCGGCACACAGCCGCGAAATGGCCCTTTTTCCCGTAGCTCTTACAGATCGCTGCGCGGGCCGGGCAGCGCTGCCGGGGGTGTTTCGCCTGGCTGCAGAAATAGCAGTGGGCTCCCCCGGTGCGACTTGGCGTTTGAACCGCGCAAGCCTGTGGGGTGTCCGGGGGGGGTGGGTTTGTCGCGACGGGTGCGTATGGAGCCCAATGGGCTGCCGCGCGGTCGGGGCCGTAGGCGTGGGTATTTTGCGCGGCCACGTCTAGGGAGGCGCTAGGGCCCGTGCCTCTGAGAGTCCTAGCGACTCTTTTTATAGAAGTCTTTGGCGGATTTGGGAGGAGTTCATACCTGCCATTAAAGCATCGCGCATTAACATGTCCGTGTGTTCATTTGCGTTCACCGGCGGGCAGCTGCAGGCCCGTCCCAAAATTAGTAGCGCGGCGTAGAATTCATCTATCGATTCTCCGGGACTTTGCCGTCTCGTTGCGAGTTGATATCGAGTGTAGATCTGGTTTACTGGGTGAACATAGAGACTTTTTAGTGCTGCGAACGCCGTCTGGAAATCCTCTGCGTCTTCAATGAGGGAGAAAATCTCCGTGCCTAACCTCGAGTGCAGGACCTGTAGTTTTTGGTCTTCTGTGACCCGGCCGGGGGCCGTTCTGAGGTAGGCCTCAAAACAAGTCTGCCAGTGCTTGAAAGCTGCTGCTGCGTTCACTGCGTGGGGGCTGATCCTCAGGCATTCCGGGATGATCCTGAGCTCCATAGTCCTTTAGTCACGCTTAATAAATTGTAGCGCACAAAGACTCCGAGAGACGAATAGAGTGAAGTCGATGAGGCTTTATTAAGCGTGACTGTTCCCCCGCAGTTCAGTGGTAGACTGCCTGCGGGGGAGAACTCCTGGTACTTATACTCCGCCTTCAGGGCGGAGCTAGAGGTCAACGTCCAACCAGGACCCGGGATCTGTCAGCCAATGACATCACGGCTTCACAGTCCCACATGACCCCTAATGCATACTACCACAAGGATGAACTGCACTGTCTCATTGTTTAATGGAAGTATCTTCCACCTGGTGGTCGTTGAGTTTCCACTTGTGTTAGGAAAACAAAGGTGGTTTTCAGGGAATTAGATTTTTATTGGTAAACATTAGAAATAACTTGACCGGGATTCTCCCCTACCCGGCGGGGCGGGGGGTCCCGGCGGGATGGAGTGGGGGGAACCACTCTGGCGTCGGGCCACCCCAAAGGTGCGGATTTCTCTGCACCTTTAGGAGCCAAGCCCTCACCTTGAGGGCTCACCCCACGCCGGAGTGGTTGATGCGCCGCCGGCTGGCGGGAAAGCCTTTGGCGCCACGCCAGCCGGGGCCGAAGGGACTTCACCGGTCGGCGGAAGTCCGCGCATGCGTGGGAGCGTCGGCAGCTCCTGATGTCATCCCCGCGCATGCGCAGGGGGGGGTCACTTCTGCATCGGCCATTGCGGACGCCAGGCCAGATCGCGGGCCAGGCCACCGTGGGGGCACCCCCCGGGACCAGATCGCCCCGCGCCCCCCCCAGGACTCCGGAACCCGCCCGCGCCGCCTAGTCCCCACCGGTAAGAGAGGTGGTTTGATTCTCACCGGCGGGACTGGCATGACAGCAGCGGGACATCGGCCCATCACGGGCCAGAGAATCACCGGGGGGGGCCCCGCCGACCGGCACGGCGCTATTCCCGCCCCCGCCGAATATATGATGCCTGAGAATTCGACAACCAGCGGGGGCGGGATTCATGCCAGCCCCCGGCGATTCTCCGACCCGGTGGGGGGTTGGAGAATCCCGCCCAAGGTATAGTTTTAAGTGTGTTTAATGTAATGTTTCTGTGCCTATGTTGGACAAAGGTGTTTGTATGTATGGGGGCTGGTTAAGTTCCAACTGTGTTTCTACTGTGCTTAGAGAGGGCTACAGCATGAAGAATAAATAAAAAGCATAAGCGTGTGGGTGCTGATTAGCAACTGGGGCTTTGCAAGGTAGAGAAAGTTTTAACTTTTAATTTAGCTAATTTGATTGCAGTTGGCTAGAGACAGTGAGAGAGAAGGTTGTTGTTAAAGCTCTCTTAGAAGCTATTGGTTCAGTAGGCTAGCAAGGGAACACCTCTCTCAGCTTTGCTAGAAGAAAAGCCATGCCATGAATTAATGGTTAAGAAAACAGTGCAGAGTTCTGAAGAGCAGATTGTTCAGGAAACTAGAGAAATGAAGAGGCATTTCTAAGAAGTCTGAGGCTAAAGGTACAAAGTCAGGGCACTGTTCAATAAAGACAGACAGAGCTGAGAAGAAGACTGGCACCAGAAAGATATCTGAAATGCTTTTCAGGTTTGTGGGATTTTACTACAGCCTGTGGAACGTGAATTGAAATAACTATGGAAATGGGTAACTGGATCTCAGAGTCTTTGTAAAAGCAGCCAGACAAAGGAAACCTAAAACGGGGTGGTGTCAAATCCTGGACTGGATTTGCTGTTAAAAGTGGAGCGGAAGTTTTGTTTAAGGTGTCATTTTGGAAGGACAAATATGAATGCGGAATACAGGGTTAACGGTAGAGTTCTTGGCATTGTGGAGGAGCAGAGAGACCTTGGGGTCTATGTTCATACATCTTTGAAAGTTGCCACTCAAGTGGATAGAGCTGTGAAGAAGGCCTATGGTGTGCTCGCGTTCATTAACAGAGGGATTGAATTTAAGAGCCATGAAGTAATGATGCAGCTGTACAAAACCTTGGTAAGGCCACATTTGGAGTACTGTGTACAGTTCTGGTCGCCTCATTTTAGGAAGGATGTGGAAGCTCTGGAAAAGGTGCAAAGAAGATTTACCAGGATGTTGCCTGGAATGGAGAGTAGGTCTTACGAGGAAAGGTTGAGGGTGCTAGGCCTTTTCTCATTAGAGCGGAGAAGGATGAGGGGCGACTTGATAGAGGTTTATAAGATGATCAGGGGAATAGATAGAGTAGACAGTCAGAGACTTTTTCCCCAGGTGGAACACACCATTACAAGGGGACATAAATTTAAGGTGAAAGGTGGAAGATATAGGAGGGATATCAGAGGTAGGTTCTTTACCCAGAGAGTAGTGGGGGCATGGAATGCACTGCCTGTGGAAGTAGTTGAGTCGGAAACATTAGGGACCTTCAAGCAGCTGTTGGATAGGTACATGGATTACGGGAAAATGATATAGTGTAGATTTATTTGTTCTTAAGGGCAGCACGGTAGCATTGTGGATAGCACAATTGCTTCACAGATCCATGGTCCCAGGTTCGATTCCAGCTTGGGTCATTGTCTGTGCGGAGTCTGCACGTCCTCCCCGTGTCTGCGTGGGTTTCCTCCGGGTGCTCCGGTTTCCTCCCACAGTCCAAAGATGTGCGGGTTAGGTGTATTGGCCAATGATAAATTGCCCTTAATGTCCAAATTGCCCTTGGTGGTGGGTGGAGGTGTTGAGTTTGGGTAGGGTGCTCTTTCCAAGAGCTGGTGCAGACTCAAGGGGCCGAATGGCCTCCTTCTGCACTGTAAATTCAATGATAATCTATGATTAATCTAGGACAAAGGTTCGGCACAACATCGTGGGCCGAAGGGCCTGTTCTGTGCTGTATTTTCTATGTTCTATGTTCTTAATTTGGAAACCAAAAGAGAAAATGCTGGAAAATCTCAGCAGGTCTAGCAGCATCTGTAAAAAGATAAATGAGCTAATATTTCGAGTCCAGGTGACCCTTTGTCATTGGTTGGTAAGTGTTAATAATGAATGAAGTATATGCTTCACTTCCTTAAAAAAAAATGAAGTCTTCCAGTTTGATCCCTCCCATCGTTATTTGTGACAATACATCTGCTGTAGGCGGGTACTTCCTTTGAATGTACTCAGTAACTGAATCCTGTTTCATGAGTCTCAGTCTAGAACGTTGAATCGAGATGGTATTTTGCAATTTCCTTCAGGTTGAGAAGAGTAACTGGAAGTTTCAATTTTTAAGTTTAGCCTCATGATATAATCAGAGGACTTCTCACAGGCCCGTGTGGCTGCTAATGCTTCTTTCTCAATGGGGTTGCATAATTTTTTCTCTGTGTCCATGAGAGTCTCAAGGCGTTGTTATGAACAGGAGGGATGGCCGATTTAATTTGCAGTTATTTCTCACTTTTCCACCAGTCCATCTATAGAAATGTGTTTTGATTTATTTCTCTCCCCATATGTGCATTTCCCCAATCCTTCAGTTTTGGTGTGATGCAATTTTCCACTAATAACCCCACAGCAAATTTGAGTTTGGATGAACTTTCCTCTTATTTGCACGCACTCAAACATGAAGAGAGGGTTCACAATGTTGTTCTTACATTCAGGTAGTAAAGAGAGGATCAGGAAAATAAAGATTTACTTTACAGAGACCAGGGAGAAAGAACATTTGGTTTCACATGGGTTCCAGAGTCCAGAATCAAAGTCTAATAAGGTATTATCATAGATTATCATAGAATTTACAGTGCAGAAGAAGGCCATTCGGCCCATCGAGTCTGCACCAGCTCTTGGAAAGAGCACCCTACCCAAGGTCAACACCTCCACCCTATCCCCATAACCCAGTAACCCCACCCAACATTAAGGGCAATTTTGGACACGAAGGGCAATTTATCATGGCCAATCCACCTAACCTGCACATCTTTGGACTGTGGGAGGAAACCGGAGCACCCGGAGGAAACCCACGCACACACGGGGAGGATGTGCAGACTCCGCACAGACAGTGACCCAAGCCGGAATTGAACCTGGGACCCTGGAGCTGTGAAGCAATTGTGCTATCCACAATGCTACCGTGCTGCCGTATTCCTTCATGGAGTTCAGTGGGCTGGAAACCGTGCTGTAGAATTCATTTTTCTGATGGTATGGATTTCACACAATGAGATAGACATGCAGAGAAGAATCAGTCTTGCAGAACATCTAGCAGAAGTTGGGTAGATGGGGTCAGGTGTTCATCCTGGGCCTGAACCCCTTCAGTGTGGACTGCTAGTGAGATGCTAAACAGCAGACTGAGACAATGCAGCTCAGCAAAGCAATGCAACTGCCAATCTTCAAAGAGAGCTATACGAAGACATTTAATAACCCAGGCTGGCCAACAGGTGACGGATTGTCTGCTGAAACAAAGGCCCGCAACCTTCCTTTTGAACAGACGAACAAGACGCAGGAGCAGGCCATTCAGCCCTTCGAGCCTGCTCCATGGCTGATCTGATAGTAGCCTCAAATCTGCATTCTGCCTACCCCCAATAACCTCTCACCCACTTTCTTACCAAGATTCTATCCACCTCTGCCTTGAAAATATTCAAAGGCTCTGCTTCCATCACTTTTCAGGATGACACTCTGAGTGACAATATTTTGCCTCATCTCAGTCTTAAATGGGCAACCCCTTATTTTTAACAGTCACTCCTAGTTTTAGATCCTTCCACAAGAGGAAACATTCTCTCCACATACGCCCCGTCAGTACCCCTCAGGATCTTATATGTTTCAATAAAATCACCTATCGCACTTCTAAACTCCAGTTGATACAAACCTGTCTACCTTTTCCTCAAACAACAATGCATCCATTCCAGGTATTAGTCCAGTAAACCTTCTCTGAACTGCTTCCAACACATTTACATCTTTCCTTAAATAAGATGACCATTACTGTACACAATTCTCCAAATGTGATCTCACTAGCGCCCTGTACAACTGAAGCATAACCTCCATACTTTTATATTCAATACTTCTTGCAATAAATGATAACATTCCATTAACGTTGCTAATTATTTGCTGTACCTGCATACTCGTCTTTTGAGATTCATGTGCGAAGGTACCCAGATCCTTCTGCATCTCAGAGTTCTGAAATCTCTCACCATTTAGATAATAAGCTTCTCCTTTATTTTACAGCCAAAATGGAAACGTTCACGGGCGGGATTCTCCGAGCTCCCGCCGGGCCGGAGAATCGCCGGGAGGCAGCATGAATTCCGCCCCGCCGCCGGCTGCCGGGTTCTCCGGCGCCGGTTTTTTGGCGGGGACAGGAATCACGGCGCGCCGGTTGGGGGCCGTAGGCAGTGGCCCCCCCGGCGAAACCCCGCTCCGCGATGGGCCGAGTGGCTGCCCGCTTTCAGCCAGTCCCGCCGGCGTAAATCAAACAAGGCGGGACCTGGCTCTGCGGGCGGCCTGCGGAGTCCTCGGGAGGGCGCAAGAGGATCTGGCCCTGGGGGTGGCCCCCACGGTGGCCTGGCCCGCGATCAGGACCCACCGATCTGCGGGCGGGCCTGTGCCGTGGGGGCACTCTTTCCCTCTGCGCCGGCCGCTGTAACGGTCCGCCATGGCCGCGCGGAGAAGAACCCACCTGCGCATGCGCTGGGATCACGCCAGAATACGCTGGCGCTCCCGCGCATGTGCCAACTCGGCCGGCCGGCGGAGGCCCTTCGGCGACGGTTGGCGCGTCGCCAACCCTGCCAGCACCGGCTGGCGCGGCGCCAACCCTGCCACCGCCGGCCGGAGGATTCCGCACCTTCCGGGTGGCCCGACACCATCCTCGGCGCCGGTACGGCCCGCCCCGCCGGATAGCGGAGAATCCCGGCCCACATTTTCCCACATTATACTCCATTTGTCAAATTTTTGCCACTCACTTTACCTATCTGTATCTTTTTGTAGCCTTTTTTGTCCTCTCCACACCTTACTTTCCTACCTGTCTTTGTGGCACCAGCAAATTTGGCAAGAATCCCCTCAATTCCTTCATCCAAGTGAAGTATGAACAGTTGAGGTCCCAGGACTGATCCCTGTGGCATACCTGTTGTTACATCTTGTGAACCTGAAAAAGACCCATTTTTACCTACTCGCTATTTCCTGTGAGCCGGCCGATCTTCTATCCATGCCAAAATGTTGGACTCCATGACCTGAGCTTTTATTTTCCTCAGTAACCTGTGATGTGGCACTATATCAAATGCCTTCTGGAAATCTATGTACAGCACATCCACCAGTTCCCCCAATGCACAGCACTGGTTACCTCCTTAACTAAATAAGTTGGTTAAACATGATTTCCTTTGCACAAAATCATGTTGACTGGGTTTGATTACCTTGAACTTATCCAAATGCCTTGCTATAACTCTTTGAATAACAGCTTTCAACATTTTTCCTGTGACAGATGTTAAGCTAACCAGCCTGTAGTTTGCTGCTTTCTGTTTCCCTCCCTATTCGAATAAAGGAGTTACATTTGCGATTTTCCAATCTGTGGAACCTTCCCTGAATCTAAGGAGTTTGGGAAAATTACAACGAATGCATCAGCTATCTCACTCGACACTTCTTTTAAGACCCTACGATGAAGTGCATCTTGTTAGCCCACCGCTCCAACAATTTACTCAGGACCATCTCTCTGGTGACTGCAATGTTCCTGAGTTCATCCCTCCATTCCGTTTCCTGGGGCGTCATTCTCCGACCCCCCGCCGGGTCGGAGAATGGCCGGAGGCCGCCGTGAATCCCGCCCCCGCCCCCGCCGAAGTCTCCGGTACCGGAGATTGGGCAGGGGCGGGAATCGGGCCGCGCCGGTTGGCGGGACCCCCCGCTGGATTCTCCGGCCCGGATGGGCCGAAGTCCCGCCCAGAAATTGCCTGTCCCGCCGGCATAAATCAAAGCTGGTATTTACCGGCGGGACCAGGCGGCGTGGGCGGGCTCCGGGGTCCTGCGGGGGGGCGCGGGGCGATCTGACCCCGGGGGGTACCCCCACGGTGGCCTGGCCCACGATCGGGGCCCACCGATCCGCGGGCGGGCCTGTGCCGTGGGGGCACTCTTTCCCTTCCGCCTCCGCTACGGCCTCCACCATGGCGGAGGCGGAAGTGACTCTCCCCACTGCGCATGCGCGGGAAACTGACAGCGGCCGCTGACGCTCCCGCGCATGCGCCGCATTTCCGCGCCAGCTGGCGGGGCAACAAACGCCATTTCCGCCAGCTGGCGGGGCGGAAATCCCTCCGGCGTCGGCCTAGCCCCTCAATGTTGGGGCTAGGCCGCCAAAGATGCGGAGCATTCCACACCTTTGGGCCGGCGCGATGCCCGTCTGATTGGCGCCGTGCTTGGCGCCAGTCGGCGGACATCGCGCCGTAGGGGGAGAATTTCGCCCCTGGTTTTTATCTGCTTCAGGAGTGTTTCTTGCATCCTCTATGGTGAAAATTCCCGTACCAGCCCCCCCGAACAGGCGCCGGAATGTGGCAACTAGGGGCTTTTCACAGTAACTTCATTGAAGCCTGCTTGTGACAATAAGAGATTTTCATTTCATTTCATTTCAAATTGATGCAAAAAACCTGTTCAGTTAACCTGCCATTTCCTTGCTGTCCATTATCAAGTCTCCAGACTCACTTTCCTGTAGGATCAAAGCTCCTTTGTTAACTCTTTTCTGTGTTAAATGCTTATAAAAATTATTACTATCTGCTTTTATATCTTGGCTAGCTTTATTTCATACTCTAATTTTTCCTTCCTTATGAATCTTTTAGTTATCCTTTGTTGTTCATTATATTCTGTCCAATCTTCTCACCTGCCACCTGTGTTTACATAATTACCCGCTCTTTCTTTAAGTTTGATACTATCTTTTACCCTTCTAGTAAAGCACAGATGGTGTGTCCAGCCCTTGGATTCTTTCTTACTTGTAGGATTGTATCTATTCTGCACCTTCTGAAATATCGCCTTAAATGTTTACCAATGCATTTCTAGTGACCTAGCTCTTAACCTAATTTGCCAATTCACTTTAGCCAGCTCAGCTTTCATGCCCTCATAAGTGCCCTTATTTAAGCTTAAAAACAATGGCCAATAATGTCCTGGTTCCCCAGCATTGCGTTTGCAGGGCACCCCAATGATGCGCTGGGGAATCCTTATAGGATGTCTCCACATAAGGGTTTACCCAGCAATTGCCCAGCAGTTCTGCGCTGAAAGAATTAGAGGAAAAAAACCCACTTCTAACTCCAGAGTAACTATATTCCCCGCCCCCTGCTGGACAGAATCCACCCTCCTCATCTTTCCCCCACCACCCCCCCCCCCTCCCAGGGACCTGGACTGGCCTTCCCCCCCTACCAGACTAATCCCTCCTGGATTGCTCCCTCCACCCCCCCCTCCTGTACTGACCCCCACCCCCCCCCCCCCCCCCCCATCAGTCCAGGAGAGGGGTGGAGGGATCAATCCGGGAGGGAGGGATTAGTCTGCTCCTGGACTGATTCCCTTTCCTCCTGGACTGAGAGCCCCCCCCGGACTGACCCCGCCCTCACTTCTGGTCCGACCTGACTCAACCCGGCCCCCTTTAAAGACCTCCTTTATGGCAGCTAGTGCAATAAACAAAAGGGCCGTTTCTTACCTCTCTGCACCCCAGTTACTCCGCAGTGCAGCCAGGGGCACACTTCACTGCTCCTGTGTCACCCAGTCTGATTGACAAAGGTTGGGCGAATCAGAGGCTTTGAAAATGCAGCGTAAGTGGCAATCGTTGAGAATGGCTATCTGCCGTTAATTATCACTCTGAGGAAGCTATGGACCATAGTCTCAGACCCACTCTCTCTCTCTCAAACTGAATGTAAAGTTCAATCATATAATGGTCACTGATACCTCAGGACGCTTTCACTAAGGGATCATTAATTACTGCCATCTCATTGCACAATACTAGGTTTCGTATAGACTGCTCTCTGGTTGGCTCCAGGACATGCTGTTCTTAGAAACTATCCCAAAAACATTCAATTAACTCCTCATCTCGGCTACCTTTGTCACTTTTCCAGTCTATATGTAAATTAAAGGCTCCTGGGTGGGATTCTCCGTCCCGCCAGCAGTGGGATTCTCCATCCCGCCAGCCGGCCAATGGGATTTTCAACTGTGGGCAGCCCCACGCTGTCGGGAAATCTCTGGATGTGGGTGTGCTGTCGGCGTAACAGAGAATCCTGACAGCGGAGAACCCCGCCCCATGTGTTTATCACCGTGGTTTCCTGACAAGCTCCAATTATTTCTTCTTTTATGTTTCACCCTATCATGTGGTTATAATTAGGGGGCCTGTGCAAGACTCCCACAAGTGACTTGTTGCTTTTACCATTTCTTACCTGCCAGTGTGCCTGGGTGGCAGTGCCAAGATGCCTGGGTGCCTGCAGGAGTGCCATGGTACCATTCTGTCCTGCGCCCGACTGCCTGGGGGTCTCCAAAGACTTGGGAGACCGCCCCCATGCTGTTACACCTGGTCTACGTTTGTGTTGGCCAGTGCAAAATGGTGCCATGGCAAATTCTCTCAGGTGAGGCCGTTAGTTCCCAGGCCTTGGGAGAATCCGGCATAGCCATATTAAATGAGCCTCATGGCTTACTTAAATATGTTAATCTGGATCTCACCCAGGGAGAGCGAGACCCAGATTGCGATGTCTTGCGAGTGCACATTAGATCTCGTGGAGCTTTCCAAGTGTTGCAAATCTCGCGAGAGACCTCGGGCGAAATTCTCCGTTATCGGCGGAAAGTCCGCCGATCTGCGCAAAAAACGGCGCAAATCCGATTTGCGTCACGTCGGAAAAATGGGTCGAAGGTCTCCGGCCCGAAATGGGCTAGCAGCGACGTAACGGGATCCGCGCATGCGCAGTGGTTCACGCCGTGCAGCGTCATACGCGCCGCACGGCGTGACGTCTCATAAGGCCGCGCTGCTCCCCCCCCACCCGACCAGAACACCCGACCGCAACAGCCGACTGGATGGCTGGCCGCCGCTCAGCCCCGAGGTTCGAGTCACGGGATGTGGAGGCGCTCCTGGACGCGGTGGAGCAGAGGAGGGACGCCCTGTATCCCGGGCACGGCCGCAGAGTTGCCCTACGCCACAGCCGGCGTCTGTGGAGGGAAGTGGCAGAGGCCGTCACCGCTGCGGCCCTGACACCGCGGACAGGCACCCAGTGCCACAAGAAGGTGAACGACCTCGTCAGAGCAGGCAGGGTGAGCCTCCCCCATATCCCCCCTCCCCA
The DNA here is from genome assembly GCF_047496885.1 of Scyliorhinus torazame. Classification (NCBI taxonomy): domain Eukaryota; kingdom Metazoa; phylum Chordata; class Chondrichthyes; order Carcharhiniformes; family Scyliorhinidae; genus Scyliorhinus; species Scyliorhinus torazame. The sequence goes on from NC_092707.1 coordinate 82,227,875, forward strand.
TATCCCCCTCCCCCATATCCCCCCTCCCCATATCCCCCCTCCCCCATATCCCCCCATATCCCCCTCCCCCATATCCCCCATATCCCCCCTCCCCCATATCCCCCCTTCCCATATCCCCCCTCCCCCATATCCCCTTCCCCCATATCCCCCCTCCCCATATCCCCCATAACCCCCCTCCCCCATATCCCCCCTCCCCATATCCCCCCTCCCCATATCCCCCCTCCCCATATCCCCCCTCCCCATATCCCCCCTCCCCCATATTCCCCCTCCCCATATCCCCCTTCCCCCATATCCCCCCTCCCCCATATCCCCACTCCCCCATATCCCCCCTCCCCATATCCTCCTCCCCATATCCCCCCTCCCCATAACCCCCTTCCCCCATATCCCCCTCCCCATATCCCCCCTCCCCATATCCCCCCTCCCCCATATCCCCCTCCCCATATCCCCCCCTCCCCCATATCCCCCCTCCCCATATCCCCCCTCCCCCATATCCCCCTCCCCATATCCCCCCTCCCCCATATCCCCCCTCCCCCATATCCCCCCTCCCCCATATCCCCCCTCCCGCATATCCCCCTCCCCCATATCCCCCCTCCCCTCTATACCCCCTCCCCCATATCCCCCATATCCCCAAGTGAATCCAGCCCTAACCTTAACCTCTGCAATGCACGCGCAACCGATGGCGTGCATTCATATACCTGCCTAACAGTGTTGCCTTTTACCCCTGCCATCCCCCCCCCCCCCCCCCCCACAGGAGAAGCGCGCACACAACAATAGGGAGCATGTGAGGACTGGAGGAGGCCCCGCTGATGAGAGGCCACTGACCGAACACCAGGAAAGGGCCCTGGAACTGGCTGTCGGACCTGACGACCGGAGGTTGCTGATGCAGAGGTCGGGGGCCCACCAGCAAGTGAGCCACCGACAGCCCGTCCCCATATCCCCCCTCCCCTATATCCCCCTCCACCATATCACCTGATCACTGCCTGATGTCTAACCATGCATGCTTGTGTATCACAGGACCAAACTTCCAGGCACCCATCCCCGCAGATGCAGACCGCCCGCAGGATGCCCCTCGGAGGCCACGGGAGACGGAGAGACCCGGACCCTCCAGCATGCGACGTCCGCAGGATGCCCCTCGGAGGCTATGGGAGACGGAGAGACCCGGACCCTCCAGCATGCGACGCCCGCAGGATGCCCCTCGCACACCACGGGAGACGGAGAGACCTGGAGCAACAGGGAGACGACACCCCCGTCACGTGCGGGAGCGACCACCCAGCGACGAGGGGGGCAGCCACAGGCCCCCGTCACATCTGAGCCAGGACACCACTACCCAGGACACCACTACCCAGGACACCACTACCCAGGACACCACTACCCGGGACACCACTACCCGGGACAGCACGGCCCAGGACACCCCTACCCGGGACAGCACTACCGGGACAGCACTGCCCAGGAAGACGAAATACCGGACAGTGACTCAGAGTGGATGGGTGGAGACGAACCCCCACCCCAAAGTGCCATGGACTCAGAGTGGGACGAAGAGCACGACACAACGCCACTGCTGTCACCAACACCCTCCACCATCGCAGAAACACTCACCTCGGTTGGGCACTTTAGTGATGAGGCGTCTGATACACTCACTGGTGCGCACAACACAGCCGTCCCGGTACAGCAGGTGGAGGTAGGAGCAGCAGAGGGGCCGGGCGGTCGGAGGGCAGCCCAGCCCAAGCGAACATCTGCCGCCCAGATGGATCCCGGGTTCCTGGAGTTACCACACCCACACATAGATCCGATGCAACCACCGACCCGGAGACGAGCGAAGAGGGTGACGGCCGGCTTGCGGCGGCTGCAGTCGCAGGTGGAGGAGTCCACCCGCGTCCAGGAGCTGGGAGTGGTGCCGGTCATGCGTGCCACCCAGGCTGACACCGCACGGGTGGCGTCCGCGGTGGAGGCAATGGGTGCGACGGTGTCAGACATGGGGAACGGTTTGCGAGGCCTGGGGCTTTCCGTGCAGGCGGCGTCTGTGGCCCAGGACATGGCTGCCCTCTCACAGGAGGCCATGAGCCAGTGCCAGCGCCAGATGGCAGATGCGCTTAACGCCATAGCCCAGTCTCTGCAGGCCATGGCCCAGTCTCAGCAGGCCATGGCCCAATCTCTGCAGGCCATCGCTGAGGGCATCGGCGCCAGTGGCCATGTGCGAGCCGGCGTCGCACTGTCACAGACAGGGTTTGCCAAACTCCTGGGCTCCATGGCTGCAAACCTGCAGACCCCTGTCGATACCAGCACGGGCCTCCAGGACTGGCAGCGCCAGATGTCGGGGAGGCGTCGGATGGCCAGTCCGTTCGCATCCCCCACTCATGTAGAGGCCTGGGGGCCATCGGGCACCCCGAGGGAGGAGGAGGTGGTGTGGTCCGTCCCGGCTCCCCCTGTAGGGGTCCCGGTACACCGCGACACCTCGGACTCCGCCCCTTCCGTCCCAGGTGCATCGGGTGGGCAACGGGCAGGACAGGCTGGCAGCTCGCCATCCCAGTCGCCCGGTCAGCAGCCTGGCCCATCTAGGCCAGGACGCCCCAGGAAACGGCCGCCAAAGGGATCCAGTGTCAGAGGGCAGGAATCACAGGAGTCCACCTCCAGTTCTGCTGTACCGTCTGGGGAACCACGTAGACGTAGTCAAAGGGCCCGTAAGGCCAAACAATTAGACACTGAGTAAGTTGGCACGGGTGCAGGGCACAGATGAGTTTTAGGGGCTAGGGCACGTGCATGAACTCGTTTGGTTATTAAAGTCAATGTTACACCTACAGAAGCTGCCTTTGTGCTCTGTCCAAAGCGTGCGGGGGTGTCATGTACGTTGAGCGCAAGTGTGTGTGTGAGGGGTGGTCTTACCTCAGCCCCAGCTGAGTCTGCCCCCTTCCCCCTGGGCCGCCATCAACATCCCCCGGGCAGAGGACGTGACCGTGCGCTGCAGTGTCACAGCCGCATGCAGGGATGGTCCGGGTGGATGGTGGTACTGTGGCCATGGGTCAGACATAGTCCAACGATGTGGAGCCAGGAGCTCACCGCAGGGCGGGTTGTCATCATCCTCCATGGCCTGCAATAGACACGCGTCCACCCGCAACTGTGTGAGCCCGGCCCGTTGTGCCGCCGGTGGATCGGCAATGGGGGCGGGGGGGGTGGTGTGCATGCGGGTGGGGTGGGTGGGGTTGGGGAGGGGGGTGAGGGTGCTGGGTGGGTGGATGGGTGGGGGGTGTGGGTGGTCGGCTGTTGCCATGGTGTGCGGTCTGTGGCCATACTACCCGATTCCCACGCCCATCTAGTCAGTGAAGCGGGCGGCTATCAGTCTGTCCCGTGCCCGCTGGGCCAGCCGGTAACGGTGGACAGCCACCCGCCTGTGTCTACCCTGTCTGCCCTGACCATTACCCCCATCCCCCTCATCTGGGGAGGACTGCGCCTCTTCCTGCTGCTCCTCCACTTCGCCCTCCTCTGCCTGCGGCACATCGCCCCTCTGCTGGGCTATGTTGTGCAGGACGCAGCACACCACAATGATGCGGCCGACCCTATCTGACCGATACTGGAGGGCGGCCCCAGAGAGGTCCAGGCACCTGAAACGCATCTTCAGCACGCCAAAGCACCTCTCTATCACTCCCCTTGTCGCTACATGGGCATCTTTGTAGCGGTTCTCCGCCTCATTGCGTAGCCTCCGTATAGGCGTCATCAGCCACGATCGCAATGGGTAGCCCCTGTCGCCCAGCAACCAGCCCCTCAGCCGGGGATGGCGTCCCTCGTACATGCCGGGGATGGATGACCGCGTCAACACGTATGAGTCGTGTACACTGCCTGGGTAACGGGCGCAGACGTGCAGGATCATCATGCGGTGGTCGCAGACCACCTGTATGTTCATCGAATAGGTCCCCTTCCTATTGGTAAACATGGCCCTGTTATCTGCAGGTGGCCGCACGGCGACGTGCATCCCATCGATCGCGCCCTGGACCATGGGGAACCCGGCCACGGCAGAGAAGCCCACGGCCCGGGCATCTTGGCTGGCCCGGTCCACGGGGAAGCGGATGTAGCGGTGCGCCATGGCATATAGGGCATCTGTCACTGCCCGGATGCACCGATGCACCGATGTCTGAGATATGCCGGACAGGTCCCCACTCGGTGCCTGGAATGACCCCGTTGCATAAAGGTTCAGGGCCACCGTAACCTTGACGGACACGGGGAGAGGGTGTCCCCCGCCAGTGCCACGCGGTGACAGGTGTGCCAGCAGATGGCAGATGTGTGCCACGGTTTCCCGCCTCATCCGGAGTCTCCTCCTGCATTCCCGGTCCGTGGGGTCCTGGTATGACTGCCGGGGCCGGTACACACGGGGCGCCCTCGGGTGCCTCCGTTGGCGTGGGGCCGCGACGTCCTCCTCCCCCTCCTCGTCCTGTCGGTCAGGTGTCCCTCCAGCCTGGGCGGCTGCCGCCTGTCCCTCTGCGGCAGCCCGCGCCGCCTCTCTGGCACGCTCCTCCTCCTCCTCCTCCTCCTCCTCATCCAGGGCAACATAGACATTAGCGGCTGCCGCCACGGCGGCCAACATCGCTGGATGATCGGAAAACATGACGGTCTGGTGGGGGGAGGGGAACGACGACATGTCATCATTGCCCATATCCCCTCCTCCCCCCAGCCAGGTGGCATGGACCGCATGGGTCCAACTGTTGGAGACTGGCACCTGGCCAGGTGGACCAACTCACTTGCCCTCGCATCCCCCTCCCCGGCACGGACCCCCCATCCCCCTCCCCGGCACGGACCCCCCCCCCAACCTCCACCCCGGCACGGACTCCCCCCATCCCTCTCCCCGGCACGGACCGCCCCCCCAACCTCCTCCCCGGCACGGACCCCAACCTCCTCCCCGGCACGGACCCCCCATCCCCCTCCCCGGCAGGGACCCCCCCCCCCAACCTCCTCCCCGGCACGGACCCCCCATCCCCCTCCCCGGCACGGATCCCCCCCAACCTCCACCCCGGCACGGACCCTCCCCATCCCCCTCCCCGGCACGGACCCCCCCGCCAACCTGCTCCCCGGCACGGACCCCAACCTCCTCCCCGGCACAGACCCCCCATTCCCCTCCCCGGCACGGACCCTCCCCCAACCTCCTCCCCGGCACGGACCCCCCCAACCTCCTCCCCGGCACGGACCCCAACCTCCTCCCCGGCACGGACCCCCCATCCCCCTCCCCGGCACGGACCCCCCCCCCCCAACCTCCTCCCCGGCACGGACCCCCACCCAACCTCCACCCCGGCACGGACCCCCCCCCCCAACCCCCGCCCCGGCACGGACCCCCCCAACCTCCTCCCCGGCACGGACCCCAACCTCCTCCCCGGCACGGACACCCCATCCCCCTCCCCGGCACGGACCCCCCTCCCGGCACTCCCCCGGAGCCCAGCCCACTCTAACCCCCCCCCCCCCCCCCCGCCGCACACACACACACACAACCCGAGACACACCTCTCCTCACACATTCAGGCTGCGGCCACGCCATCGCCTGCCCAGAGCCAACCCCCCAGGCCATCACTCACCTCCACGCTGGTCGGCGTTAACCTGGAGCACAGGGTCACGCCGATGAAAAGGAGGTTTAATTTATGTCGACGTGAACGGTCATCACGTCGACGGGACTTCGGCCCATCCGGAAGGGAGAATATCGCCAGGCCGAAAATCGGCTGCCTTGCGCAGACCCGTGCCATTCTCCGACGGCAGCGGCGCCATTAACGCCCCGCCGACTTTTCTCCCTTCGGAGACTTCGGCAACCGGCGGGGGCGGGATTGACGGCGGCCAACGGCCATTCTCCGACCCGCGGGGGGGTCGGAGAATGACGCCCCTCTTGTGAGATTTAACAGCCTCGTTGTGTCACTGAGACAGGCAGAGCGAGGCCATTAGATCGCGCCATTGTTCTTTGGAATATCTCAGGTGCAGAAGTAATTCTGAATGGTAAATAGTTAAGACACTAATAACAAAATGGGGCGATAAAAGTAGTTAACAATCTGGATTCTTTGTCCAGAGGCAACTGCCAAAAGCCACTGTTAACATCCAATTTTGTGAATTCGGGTACTTTTTGCTAATTTAGCGAGATGGTCATCCAGTAATCGGGCAGAAGTCCCGCACTCGAGATCTGCCGGCCTATCAGATAGGCCAGCAGCTCCAGTAGAACTCTGGAACTCAGTAATGGGCACTGCTGGGACTGCAAGGAAGGCCACGGGTAAGAGGGATGGCATCTGGATTGAGGTAACTCCTGGGAAGTACAGGGCAGAAAGTGATAGAGCAACCCAAGGATGGGTGTGGGACGAAGGGTTTTGGAGGCCAGATGGTGAGGAATGAAGTGGGGATGAGGTGGGGTAATATCTTGGGGTGCGCTGTGCCCAATGCACACTGAGCTCCCTGAATGGACATCTTCCCCATCTCTTTTAAACGTTTGAGTATAAGATAACAGCCTGTCCACCTCTGCCCACATACTCATGCCAACCCTGTTATGGTGTGGCTCAGAAGAGACAGGTCAATTGACTTGGTAACAAGCTTAATTGACTGTTAATTATTTATTAATAATGGTGGGTGGGCTGCCAATTGTGGTGTCTGCCCACCTACCTTATTCTGGGGATAGCTCGGGTGTGGGTGAGAAGCTGGTGGGCTAGTCATGCCTCGTATTTGATGTGCACTCCTGCGCAGCCCATCATGTACACACCTAGCGGAGGTGGGGGGGGGGGGGGTGAAATTCAGCCAAAGAATTCTTCTAAAGTACCACTGAACCATAGAATTCCTAAAGTGCAGAAGGAGGCCATTCAACCCATCGAGTCTGCACTGATCCTCTGAAAGAGCACCCTACCAAGGCCCACTCCCCTGCCCGACCCCCCAAACCCCACCTGACCTATGCATCCCTGGATAGTAAGGAGCAATTTAGCATGGCCAATCCACCTAACCTGCCCCTCTTTGGACTGTAGAAGGAAACCCACACAGATACGGGGAGAAATTGTAAACTCCACACAGTCACCATAGGCTGGAATTGAACCCGGGTCCCTGGCGCTGTGAGGCAGCAGTGCTCGCACTGTGCCACGTAGTTGCAGATTCATGAGCTTTGTTTCAAAAAGAAATGCTGGTTTGGAGGTATGCCTTCATTTGTCAAGACTAGTGATGTAATGATTGGACACAGTACAAGGTGTGACATGACCACAAGAGCCAAAGAAAGCTGAAGCACTTTAGGAATGACAACAATCTTGCCCGACTGAACATTCTTTCCTACTAAACTACACTTTGTCTTCATTACTTTTCTTCGGCATGCTTAAAACGCGTTCTTCAAATATGTTACTTGCTGTGCATTGTAAATAAAAAGCAACTTGCAATGAGATCTGAATTATAATTAACATGCTGCAGTGAGCATTGACAGCACTTCCGTTTGGTTTCCAAAGTTAAGCCAGCTTTGCACGGCGATACAATGAAGGAGAATTGGATAAGGTACTTGATCCAAGCACAATTCTGAGACCCCATAGCGAAAAGCCTGTGAATTCCATTGTAGCTCAGTGAGGCTTTGGGTAATTCAGCGCTCTCTGTTTACCCCCAAGCTCGCACTTTATTGGTTATCGCAATCACACCACTGACACCAGAAACCGAGTATTTCATTCTTTGACAGGTCTTCACCTGGAGAGACACAGCGTTTATGAAAGGATCAAAGCCATGTTCCCGGGGTGTTCATGCCAGAACAGAGAATGATTTATCAAGGACAGTCCCTTGGGTGAGCTTAGGTACCAGCTGCGCAATACCAGCAGAGACAATAGGTCCCTCAGTTCCTGAAATTACAGGTATTCCTGATTACAGAGCCGGTCCTCGAGTTACAGCGGGATAATAAGAGCAAGCAGTCTTGCTAGCCACACCGAGTCAGACAGGGTGGAGTCTGTTCTCAGGCACATCAAGAGGCTCCTTTTTTTAAACCAAGAGAAAGTGATACAGGTGTAAGTATCAAGTCCAGACAGGCGACAGGAATCAGCCCCTCTCTCTCTGCGAAACTCTGAGAGGGGCATCCACAAGGACAGAGAAAGTGTCAGAGGCATGAGTGCACCGTTTCATATCTGAGAAAGCCATCTTCTGAAGAGCAAACAACAGAGCTCTGGAGGAGGTCCCCCATTCCAATTTGAGCAGCTGATTGATCTGGAAACAAATATGCGGTTACAGTTTCACCAGCACTTTCACATCGATGGAACGGTGAAGTGCGCCCATGTAAAAGGTATAACTTGGGAGTCAGGCCTCATCTGGCTGTCAAGCACAGCAAAGTTGTAGCTACCAGGTCACCCACAGGGCCTGAGGCCAACACATTGGGTGCAGTCTAATCTGGCCGTGTGAGAAACTACATTTTAAGGGTTTTCAAGTGGTCTGCTCAATCCTTCATAAACATATCTTGTAATGTTCTTAATGTCAGAAAAAGGTGAACAATATCACCCATGAACTCCGAGTACTAGCTGCCCAGGAGTGTAACATACAGATAAGTCTTCCACTCCACTGATGCAGATATCGAAACAAAGATATCCCCGTCTCTCACATGATATTGAAGGATATCAAATACAGGATAGGATGAGTATAGAGGGATACAGCACAAGGAAGTGCTGAGGGTGTTGGCAAAGGTTGGTATCGTGACCGGTACAGGCTTGGAGGGCCGAAGGGCCTGTTCCTGTGCTGTATTGTTTTTTGTTCTTCAAGGCGTCTTGACATGGGGAGTTGGAGAATTGCATTATACATGCACTCTCCCATAAATAGATCTTATCACAGAATCTTTACAGTGCAGCCATTCAGCCCATCGAGTCTGTAGTGTCTCTCTGAAAGAGCATTCTACCTAGTACAACTCCCTGCGTTTTCCCCTGCAAGCTTGCACATTCTTTCTTTTCAGATAGCAATTGTCATGATATTCAGGTAAACATCATGGTACAAACATACATACACACTGATGGACAGATCAATGGACCAATCAACACACACAACACCACAGCCAATCACAGGCAAGAGCATACACACTACAAAACAGGGAACACGACACTTCCGGCTCATCCCAGCAGGAGACAGCTCAGGGCACAGAGCTCACAGCAAGCCACTCAGACATCCACCATGTGCTGAGTGCCACTCCAAGATAGTGTTAGGAATAGGTCCACAGATTCAAGGGTTATGATCGAACCTCAGTAACCAGTTTACCACTGTAAATAAATGTTAGTAATAAAACTGAGTTGTATCATTCGCAACCGTGTTGGTTCATCTGTGTAGCAGAGCACCCAACACATCATAGTACCAGGATTGGAACCCGGTAACTGTGGGACCTACCTACGAATCCTCTGGAATCTGCCATTCTGCGCCATGGACACCATCAGCACGCCACAGCCGTTACAAGTCGCTGGAAACCTCGGCGTCAATTGGAAGCTGTTCAAACAGCGCTTCCAGCTCTTCCTGGAAGCCAACGAAAAGGAGAGCGCTTCGGACACCAGAAAGATTGCCATCCTCCTCTCCACGGCAGGTCAACACGCCATCCATGTCTACAACTCACTGCCGTTCGCGGAAGGTGAGGATAAGACCAAGTACAAGACGGCCTTTCTCAAACTCGAGCAACACTTCAGCGTCGAGGTCAACGAGAGTTTCGAGAGGTATCTCTTCCAGCAGCGCCTGCAGGGTAAGGATGAGCCCTTCCAATCCTACCTTACACAGCTCCGTATCCTCGCGCAGTCCTGCGGTTACGACACCACCTCCGATTCAATGATTCAGGACCAGATTGTTTTTGGGGTCACCCTACGCCAGCAGCTCCTGAATATTAAAGGCCTCACCCTCGCCTCTGCAATCGAAGCCTGTGTCCTGCATGAAAACGCGACTAGCCGCTACTCCCAATTTCAGGCGGCCGAATCGGCGCGGCAGGGGTCCTACGCGGCCGGATCGGCGAGGCAGGCGTCCTACGAGGCCGTACGGGTCCAGGCGATCGAGTTCCTCCCGGCCCGTGGCCCGGACGAGGGCGGCCATTTTGCGCGCTTTCCGAGGCCTCCCGCGTTGGTGCGCGCCAAAAAAGACGTCGACACGGAGGCACGCAGGCGCGCTCAACGCAGGACCGAACTGCGCATGCGTGGTGGCGCAACGAGCGCCATGACGTCACGACATGCGGCAACTGCAGAGCCGCACATTTAAAGTTGCAATGTCCGGCAAGAAACCGACAATGCCTCCGCTGTGGCAAGATGGGCCACTACGCTGCCTGCTGTCGAGCAGGTCAACCTGCCAATGTTCCCCAATTCCGACAACCTCGCAGGGACGTGCGGACCATTCAGCCTCCTTACTACGAGTCGTGCCCAGACGATATCCAGACCAGTGACACAGACGACCGGGACGCCTTCCGTGTTGCGGTCATTGATGGGAACCGAATGTCTCAAGCCAGGACCCACCAGCCGTTGCAAGTGAACACTGTCAATCCGGGCGATGAATGGAGTGCCATCCTAATGGTCAACCGATCACCGATAACATTCCGTCTGGACACTGGCGTCTCCGCCAACCTCATAGCATGGTCAGCCTTCTATGCCATGAAGGTCAGACCACTAATTCAGCCATCTCGGTGTAAGATGGTCAACTACAACGGGAACGTTATCCCGGCTATGGGATCCTGCCAGCTCCAGGTGACACACAACACACACACGGCCAACACTCTCATTCGAAATAGTCGGATCATCAAAGGACTCCCTGCTAGGCGCACAGGCATGCAAGGTTCTCCACCTCGTGCAACGGGTCCCGCTCTGTCTCCAGAAGGCACATCTGACTTCCCGGATGCAGAATTCAGGGCACAGCTCCAATCGCTCCTCGCCCACAACCAGGAGGCATTCGAGGGCATGGGTACACTGCCCTACACCTACAGAATACGGCTCAAACCGGACGCCACCCCGGTCATTCACGCACCTCGCAGGGTCCCAGTGCCACTCAAGGACTGCCTCAAGCAGCAGCTGCAGGATCTCCAGGACCAAGGGGTGCTATCCCGGGTCACGGAGCCCACGCCATGGGTCAGCTCCATGGTGTGTGTTAAGAAGCCCTCCGGCGAGCTCCGGATCTGCATTGATCCAAAAGACCTCAACAACAACATAATGAGGGAACACTACCCCATACCCAAATGGGAAGAGATCACAAGCGAAATGGCCCAGGCTAAAATCTTCACAAAACTGGATGCCTCGAAGGGTTTTTGGCAGGTCCAACTGGATCAGTCCAGCCGAAAGCTGTGCACCTTTAACACCCCTTTCGGAGTGGTTCTGCTATAACAGAATGCCATTTGGCATCATCTCGGCATCCAAGGTCTTTCACAGGGTCATGGAGCAGATGATGGAAGGCATCGAAGGGGTGCGCGTCTACGTGGATGACGTCATCAGCTGGTCCACCACACCACAGGAGCACATCAATCGTCTCCAGCGCGTCTTTGCGCGCATACGGGAAAACGGCCTGCGCCTCAACCGAGCCAAGTGTTCTTTCGGCCAAACCGAGCTGAAGTTTCTGGGAGACCACATATCCCGGTCAGGGGTCCGTCCGGATGCAGACAAGGTGAGCGCCATTACAGCCATGCCGCAGCCGGCAGACAAGAAAGCAGTGCTACGCTTCCTAGGCATGGTCAACTTCCTGGGGAAGTTCATTCCCAACCTTGCCTCCCACACGTCGGCTCTGCTCCACCTTGTCAAGAAGTCCACGGTGTTCCAGTGGCTGCCCACACACCAGAAGGAATGGGAGGAGCTCATAATTAAGCTCACCACAGCCCCGGTATTGTCGTTTTCCGACACATCTCGTGACACTAAAATTTCAACTGATGCCAGCCAGTCCGGCATTGGGGCGGTACTTCTACAGCGGGATGACACTGCGTCATGGGCCCCAGTCGCCTATACCCCGCGGGCCATGACCCCCACAGAACAGCGCTACGCGCAGATTGAAAAGGAGTGCCTGGGTTTGCTAACCGGAATAGACAAGTTCCATGACTACGTGTATGGTCTCCCCCAGTTTACCGTTGAGACTGACCATCGCCCCCTGGTCAGCATCATACATAAGGACCTGAACGAGATGACACCTCGCCTCCAGCGCATTCTACTTAAACTCAGGAGGTATGACTTCCATCTGGTCTACACCCCGGGAAAGGACCTTATCATTGCGGATGCCCTATCTAGAGCAGTGAGCACACCTCCCGACTCGGAGGTGTTCGTCTGTCAGGTCGAAGCGCAGGTGGCCTTCACATCGGCAAATCTGCCAGCGAACGACTCCAGTCTGGCCCGTATTCGCCGAGAGACTGCGGCTGACCCCCTTCTACAACGGGTGATGCGCCACATGACGGGAGGGTGGCTCAAAGGACAGCGCCCGCAGTTCTACAATGTCCGAGACGACTTGGCCGTCATTGATGGTGTCCTCCTAAAGCTGGACCGGATTGTGATTCCGCACAGCATGCACAAGCTGGTCCTCGACCAACTACACAAAGGCCATCTGGGGGTCGAGAAGTGGAGACGGAGGGCCCAAGAGGCGGTATACTGGCCGGGCATCAGTGATGACATTGCCAATATGGTGCTCAACTGCCCCACCTGCCAAAGGTTTCAGCCGGCGCAACCTCCTGAGACGCTTCAGCCCCATGAGCTGGTGACGTCCCCCTGGGCGAAGGTGGGTGTGGACCTCTTTCACGCTCACGGCAGGGACTATGTAATCGTCATTGATTACTTTTCAAACTATCCAGAGGTCATACGCCTGCACGATTTGACATCGTCCGCTGTCATCAGGGCCTGCAAAGATACCTTTGCTCGCCACGGCATTCCGATTACTGTCATGTCGGATAATGGGCCCTGTTTTGCCAGCCAAGAATGGTCGTCCTTTGCTGCTCCGTATGGCTTCACACACGTGACATCCAACCCTCTGCATCCCCAGTCGAATGGAAAGGCGGAGAAGGGCGTTCACATTGTCAAGCGGCTCCTCTGCAAGGCCGCTGCTGCCGGATCGGATTTCTGCCTAGCCCTGCTAGCCTATCGCTCGGCCCCACTAGCCACTGGCCTCTCACCAGCCCAGCTGTTGATGGGTCGCGCCCTCAGGACCACTGTGCCATCCATTCTGGTCCCCACAACCAACCATGCTCCAGTACTGCACAGGATGCGATAGCAGCGCGTTCGCCAGAAGGTGGCACATGACACACGGGCAACTGATCTTCCCGCTCTGGCGCCTGGAGACAACGTCCGCATCCACCTACCAGAAGGTAGCTGGTCAGCACCTGCCGAAGTTCTCCAAAACGTGGCTCCCCACTCGTTCCTGGTTCGCATGCCTGATGACTCCATTCGCAGGCGCAATCACCGGGCTCTTCACCTGCTTCCACGCTCGCTGCGGGAACTTACACCGGTCCCACGCCCTCTTGTTGTTCCTGATGCCGACTTCGTGGAGCTTCCTGCCACAATGCCCTTTCCGTCATAGCCCGTGGCCAGGCCCATTCCTCAGCCGGTGGATCCTGACCCACCCTTGAGGTGGTCAACCCGAATTCGTCGCCCACCTACTAGACTGGATTTATGAGCCTGTTTGTACATTGAACTCGTAATAACACTGTGTTAATATGTTTCTGTTCTTCTTTGTCATTACAGGAGTTTGTTTTGTCGTTCAACATTTCCCAGTTCTTTGTTTATGGTACAACCTCGTTACTACGTCGCACCCGACATTGCCCCTTGTATATAGTTTAGCCCCATGTACATGCTATAGATATTGCACACACACACATTCAGCTGCACTCAGTACACTTCTCTATTTATAACCACATAGGCACATGTTCTTGTAAGAAAGGGGGGATGTCATGATATTCAGGTAAACATCATGGTACAAACATACATACACACTGATGGACAGATCAACGGACCAATCAACACACAGACAACACCACAGCCAATCACAGGCAAGAGCATACACACTACAAAACAGGGAACGTGACACTTCCGGCTCATTCCAGTAGGAGACAGCTCAGGGCACAGAGCTCACAGCAAGCCACTCAGACATCCATCATGTGCTGAGTGCCACTCCAAGATAATAATAGGAATAGGTCCACAGATTCAAGGGTTATGATCGAACCTCAGTAACCAGTTTACCACTGTAAATATATGTTAGTAATAAAATTGAGTTGTACCATTCGCAACCGTGTTGGTTCGTCTGTGTAGCAGAGTACCCAACACTTCAGCAATCGAATTTCCTTTTGAATGCTACGATCAAACCTGCCTCCACCACCTTTTCAGAAAGTTTGTCGCAGATTGCAACCATCCTCTGGGAGGAAAATGTTTTCCTCACACCACTTTTACTCCTTTTGCCAATTATCTTGGCGGATTTCCCGTTGCCCAACGCCGATATCGTAATCAGCGATCGGGCGGAGAATCCCTTCCGATGCCCAAATTGGGAGCAGCGCCGATTTGACACCAGCTTTTGAGTCTCCGCCCTCTCCGGAATGGTGCCATTGAGCCGCACACTGCACGCCGCATTCCGTTGGAACGGTGTTGGTGCGTCATCTGAAGGCACTCCCCGAAGCTCCGCCCCCAATGGGCCGTGTGGTCTGAGCGGTCAGGAACCCGGCATGGCATCCGCGGACTCTGTCCAGCACCGCCACAGTCGGCCGGGAGCTGTGCAGCTGGCCGGGGTGAGCGGGGGGGGGGGCTTCCGTGAGGGCTGGGGGGGACTCGTGGGGGGTGGCCAAGTGGTGGCCAGGTGTTGTCTTGTGGGGCCGTATTTGGCAGGTCGGGTCCGCGCACGGCCAGCGCCATGTTGCATGGCCCGACCACTGCAGGTCATCGCCATGCGTATGCGCGGCCACAGACCCGGCCATTCTCCGGCTGGTTTTGGCGCGGGAGCCGGGAGTTTTACCCAGTGCCGTTGCTAGCCCCTCATTGGTCTCGGAATCGGTGAGGGTTCGGCGGTGATTTTGGCATCGTAAAATGCCACAGTTCCCACGCTGGCGTCAGCACTTAGCCGCAGAAACGGAGAATCCAGACCATGGGCGTGATTCCCCGCCTCGCGATGCCGGGAACACGAATTGCGATCGGGTGGAGAATCGGGCATCATGCACAAATCGAGGTTTGTGCCTCGTGCCAGCGGGAGCACGAGGCACAAACAGCATTTTCATGCACTTAAATGTAATTAGTGGGTTGGACACAGAATGCTCCGCCCTTCCGTGATGCTCCGCCCCTCTCAGGTGGAAGTCACACAGGCACGAATTAGTGAAAGTATTTACAAACGGGGACAGGGCCTCATTGCTGCTGAGGAGGAGAGAGAGGGGAAGGAACCTTTTAGAAACTCTTCAAAATTATCGCGGTTGCCTTCTGGTGGTGACATGTAGGTGGACATCACACATTAGGAGGCTCCTGCTAGACTCCTCAGTTTTTGGCTCTTTTCACCTAATTTTTGGGTGGAATTTGTGTGTAAACCTATCCAATAGAGTTGTGGGCATTCGAGGATGTCAGAAAGGGAGCGAGTGTTAGTCCACCAGCAGAGTTGGCAACGAGAAAGAAAGAAATGGTAAAAGACAGTTAAAATGAAATGGGATGAAAACAAATGGGTTGAGGTGGGGTAGAGCTGATCATCTGAAGTTGTTGAATTCGATGTTCAGGCCGGAAGGCTGTAGCGTGCCTAACCGGAAGATGAGATGTTGTTCTTCCAGTTTGCGTTGAGCTTCACTGGAACATTGCAGCAGGCCAAGGCAGACATGTTGGCATGGGAGCAAGGTCTTTTGTTAAAATGGCAAGCAACAGGAAGGTCAGGGTCCTGAATGCGCACAGACCGAAGATGCTCAGCAAAGCGATTGCCCAGTCTGCGTTTGTCTCTCCGACATAGAGGAGACCACATTGGGAGCAGCGAATGCAATCGACCAAATTGAAAGAGGTACAAGTAAAACGCTGCTTAACCTGGAATGACTGTTTGGGCCTGGGATGTTAAGCATGGAAGAGGTAAAGGGGCAGGTGTTACACCTTCTGCGATTGCATGGGAAGGTGCCATGGGTGATGGGAGAGGTACTGGGTATGGTGGAGGAGTGGACTAGATTATCTCGGAGGGAACAGTCTCTGCGGAATGCTGACAGAGGGAGTGAAGGGAAGATGTGTTTGGTGGTGGCATCACGCTGGAGAAGGCAAAAATGGCAAAGGAATATGCTTTACATACAGAGGCTGGTGGGATGAAATGCGAATTTCTTTCTTGTCTTTCTTAATATATATTAAACCCCTCCCATTTTATCCACCTTTCCTTATCCTTTCTCCCCTTTGCTTCTCCCTTCCCCTCCCCCCACATCTACATCTATCACAGTTTACCCTCTGATGTTAGTTTCTCTGCTGTTTGGCCTTTCACACCTTTTGTTTTGTCTGGGGACTACCAATGGCACTCCTTCCCCATGGTTTCTGTGGCTATTAGCACCCCATTTCCCTGGGTTTCTGTGGCTATGAGTCATCTTTCATTCTCACTCCACAGTATAAATATTTCCCACTTTCTCTGTCTGTTAGCAAATCGGGTGTGGAAGCTGAGGTGAGGGAGTGGGTTTAGATGGGACATGTGGAGGGTGAAGCTGAAGTACAACTCGGGGTCACCATGCAGCCTGTTGGATTTGCACGGGAATACTAATATTGCTAACATGTCTACATGTCTTCTCTTTTCTCCACCTGCAGGGAATGAATTTCAGAGCACAGCCAGGACTGCTTGCTCTCTACATGGCCACAGCTGCCATTGCGGAACCACGGAGGCTGGAGGCACAGGGCCTGCTGGGGCAGAACACCGCACAAGTGTATCATGCCCCAGAAGAGCAGGGACCAGCCAGTAAGGCTCACGTGCCTGCCCTCCGACAGGCTGAGGAGGAGTTACGAAGGAGGCATCGGATGAGAGCATATGTATACCGTCGGCACGTGTCCTTCAAGGAGCTGTCAGACCACCTGTGCCACCAAAGCTTTCCACTAACCAGAAAGAGCTTGCATGACCTGTGCCAGATGGTGCTGCACTTGGCACCATGGGGGTTTGGAGGAGGACACCCGCACCCAGTGGCTGGCAAGGTGATGGCAGCCCTGAAGATTTATGCCTTTGGGTCTTTCCAAGGGCTGAGCGGGGAGCTGTCTGAGATCTCTCAGATATCTTCACACAGGTGCATTCATGCTGTTGCGGATGCGCTATGCGCCCAGACTGCATAACCGTCAGTCTGGACCAGGCACACCAGCATGCTCGGGCAGCAGGATTCACCGCCATCACTGACATGCCACAGGGGGTGATCAATGTCCCCCTACAAGCGCCGGCTCAGCAGCGGCTTCATCAATCGGAAGGGGTTCAACTCCCTGAATATGCAGTTGCTGTGCGACCACCAGCTGTACGTCATGCACGTCTGCGCCCGATACCTAGGCAGCGTGCATGCGCATACATCCTGGCACACTCTGAGGATCCTGGCACCTTTGAGGCACTCCCTCAAGTGAGGGGTTGGTCTTGGGCAACATGGGTTACCCGCTGATATCTTGGCCAATGACACCTGTCTGGAAACCGCAGACCCACGCAGAGACCGTATTAACAACGGCCATGCAGCAACCAGGAGCATCATTGAGCAGTGCATCGGCGTCCTCAAAGTGCACTTCTGATGCCTGGGCTGCTTTGATGGGGCGCTCCAATATAGCCCTAGGAGGGTCTCTAACATTGTGCTTTCCTGCTGCATCCTGCACAACATTGCGCAGCAGAGGGGGAACATGTTGGAGGAGGAGGATGACCAGGAAGAATCAGGCATGAAGTCGGAATTGCCCGGCAGGCCGCCCAACCTGTATCCAGGGCCGCCTCAAATGTGACAACCTCATCACCTCCTGATTGGATTGGATTGGATTTGTTTATTGTCACGTGTACCAAGGTACAGTGAAAAGTATTTTTCTGCAAGCAACTCAAACAGATCATTTAGTACATAAAAATAAAAATTTAAAAAAAGAAAATACATAATAGGTACACAAATGTAAATACATAGACACCAGCAACGGGTGAAGCATACAGGCGTGTAGTATTAATCAGGTCAGTCGATAGAGAGTCATTTAGGAGTCTGCTAACAGCAGGGAAGAAGCTGTTTTTGAATTTGTTCGTGCGTGTTCTCAGACTTTTGTATCACCTGCCCGATGGAAGAAGTTGGAAGAGTGAGTAAGCCGGGTGGGAGGAGTGTTTGATTATGTTGCCCACTTTCTCCAGGCAGCGGGAGGTGTAGATAGAGTCAATGGATGGAGGCAGGTTTGTGTGATGGACTGGGTTCAGGATTTGCCAACTAAGAGGCCTGGTTATCGGCAGCTCCACCCCCCTGACTCACTTCTCCATCCACCACCGAGAAACACCCTGCTAAACGGCCCAAAACGGGTCATAGCAATTTTCCAGGTGAATCATGCCTTTAGTCTCCCAAACGGAGAACTACACCCAAGGTAAATTTCCACAAATGATTTCAGTTTGCAAGACTGAGTTTATTTCCCCACCTGTGTTTCTGTTGGACTTGAGACAATGAACTGCTGACCAAATAAAACCGGCCAACAATTTCACTTTGGCAACTCAGAACCCCAGCCACAGTGCAAGATGTTTGACAAACCTTTACAGTTTCCCCCCAAAAGATACATCACCTCAGAAGTGTTAAGCACACAGATCTGCTATTTAACAATTTGACTTACTTCTTGGATAAACCACCAATTACTCCTCAGTGCTACATTGGCCAGAAATTTGCAGATCTCCATTACACACGTCAGTCGGGCTTCTCCCAGCATTGTCAATGCCCACATCCTTTTCTGTATCCAATGTTTTCAGCCATTTCTGGGCATCACATGGTGTCAGTTGAATTGGCTGAAGGCTGGCATCGATGATGCTGGGGCCCTCAGGTGGAAGTCACATCAATATACCCTAAATCCAACCGCAGAAGAGCATTTCTGTGATTTTTAGTTCCCCAGATCCCACATTAGCTGCCATTTTGGTTTCCTTGAAAGTTGAAACTATTCTCTCGTGGTAAAGATCCTGCAAGACTGAAACAGCGAAACTTAAATGGGAGCAGGAGGAGGCCATTCGGCCCTTCGAGCCTGCCTTGCAATTCATTATGATCATAGCTGATCATCCACCTCAATAGCCTGTTCTCGCCTTCCCCACTTATCCTTTGATCCCTTTCGTCCCAAGAGCTATATCTAACTCCTTCTTGAATATATAAATGTTTTGGACTCAAGTACTTCCTGTGGTAACGAAGTCCACAGGCTTACCAATCTCTGGGTGAAGAAATTTCTCCTCATCTCAGTCCTAAATGGTCTACCCGTATCCTCAGTAGTATCGAAGATGTGTGCTACAGAGCTAGCTGCACCTGATAGCCAAGCGTTTGTATACAACTACAACAGTGACATTTACACAACAATGTGGAAAATAGCCTAGATATGTCTAGTTCACAAAAAATAGTACAAATCCAATCTGACCTATTAGCCCCCATCAGTCTACTCTCAATGACCAGCAACATGATGGAAGGTGTCATCAAAAATGCTATCAAGTGGCATTTATTCACAATGACCTGCTCACCTTGGGTTCTGCCGGAGCTACTCAGCTCCAGAATACATTGCACCCTTGGTCAAAATATGGAAAGAGCTGAGTTTAAGAGGTGAGGTGAAAACAACTGTCCTTGACATCGAGGCAGCATTCAACCAAGTGTGGCATCATGGAGCCCTTGTAAAACTGATGTCAACGGGAATCAGGGAGAACATCTCAACTGATGGAGTCATACCTTGCAGAAAGGAAGATGGTTGTGGTTGTTGGAGGCTAATTATCTCAGCCCCAGGATATCTAAAGTTCCTCAGGATAGTATCACAGACACAACCATCTTCAACTGCTTTGTCAATTACTACCCTCCATCATAAGGTCAGAAGTAGGGATATTCAATGATGATTACACATTTTCAGTACCATTCATAACTTCTTCGATGCTGAAGCAGTCCATCCCAATATGCAGCAAGACCTAGACAACACTCAGGCTTGGGCTGATAAATGGCAAGTAACATTCACACAAGTGCCAGACAATGGCCATCTGCAACAAGAGAGAATCTAACCATCTCCTCATGGACATCCAATGGTTCAATGAATCCCCAGCATCAGCAATGTGGAGATTACCATTGACCAGAGACTTAATCGGCCAAGCATATAAATACTTTGGCTTCAAGAGCACATCAGAGGCTGGGCATTCTGTGTGAGTAAGTCACTTCCTGCCACAGCATCTTCAAGACACAAATCAGGAGTGAGATAAAATACCCTCCACTTGCCTGGACGAGTGCAGCTCCAACAACACTCAAGAAAGTCAACAGCATCCAGAACAAAGCACCCCATCCATCACCTTCAACATCCACACCACTGACACACAGTGGCAGAAGTGTGTACCATCTACAAGATGCACAGCAGCAACTCACCAAGGCTCCTTAGACAACACCTTCCAAACACCTGACCTCGACCATCGAGAAGGGGAGCAGACATATGGGAACACCACCGCAAGTTCTCCTCTGATTCACACACCATGAAGACCTGGAACTGTATTACTATTCTTTCATTATCACTGGGTCAAAAAGTAGGAACCCCCCTTCTAATAGCACTGTGGTTATATCTACAGCACATGAACTGCAGTGGTTTAAGAAGGCAGCTGACCACCATCTTCTCAAGGGCAATTGGCGATGGACAATAAATGCTGACCTTGGCAGCGATGCTTACATCTCATGATAGAATCAAGAAAAGAAGAGAGAGGGAGCTGGATGATGCTATTGTCTAAGTGGAAATATCTGTTTACCATATTGAGGCTGCCTCAGTCAATTTATAGAAACAGGAATCGGCCATTGGGGGGGTAACGCCTGTTTCGCTGTTCAAGAAGACCATAGCTGACATGCCATCTAACTCCGCATACCCATATTTGCCCTAACTCTGGTTTGCAGAAATCTGCCAATCTCAGATTTCAGGGGCGAAAATCTCCGGTATCGGCGCGATGTCCGCCGACCGGCGCCAAAAACGGCGCTAATCAGTCCGGCATCGCGCCGCCCCAAAGGTGCGGAATCCTCCGCACCTTGGGGGGCCCAGCCCTCACCTTGAGGGGCTAGGCCCGAGCCGGACTGATTTCCGCCCCGCCAGCTGCCGGAAAAGGCCTTTGGTGCCCCGCCAGCTGGCGCGGAAATAACATTGCTGGGTGGCGCATGCGCGGGAGCGTTAGTGGCTGCTCACGGCATCCCCGCGCATGCGCTGTGGAGGGAGTCTCTTCCGCCTCCGCCTTGGTGGAGACCGTGGCGAAGGTGGAAGGAAAAGAGTGACCCCACGGCACAGGCCCGCCCGCGGGTCGGTGGGCCCCGATCGCGGGCCAGGCCACCGTGGGGGCACCCCCCGGGGCCAGATCGCCCCGCGCCCCCCACAGGACCCCGGAGCCCGCCCTCGCCACCTTGTCCCGCCGGTAAGAGAGGTGGTTTAATCCACGCCGGCGGGACAGGCATTCTAGCAGCAGAACTTTGGCCCATCCGGGCCGGAGAATCGCGGTGAGGGGGGGGCCCGCCAACCGGCGCGGCACGATTCCCGCCCCCGCCAAATCTCCGGATCCGGAGAATTCGGCAGGGGGCGGGATTCACGCCGATTCTCCGACCCGGCGGGGGCTCGGAGAATCCCGCCCGTGGTTATTAATTCACCAACTGTCATTTACAGAAGGGAGTCCAAACTTTTGCCACCCTTTGTATGTAGACATCTTTCCTCACTTCAATCCTGAAAGGCCAGGCTCTGATTTTTAGGCTTTGTTCCCCAGTTCTCGATTTTCCAACCAGCAGAAATAGTTGGACGGGGTTCTCTGGATCCCCAGTGCGTGTTTCTCGGTGGCGTGGGATTCCATCTTCCCACCACTTGCCAATGGGGCTTCCCATTGAAGCCGTCCTACGCCTGCGGGAAACCCTCAGGTGGGGGTGCGCTGACAGCCGGAACAGAGAATCCAAAAGGGCAGAGAATTTGGCCAGTTTCTCTCAATCTACCCCAGCACTTCCCCTCAATAGCTTAACACATTTAATCAAATCACCCTGTGGTCATAAAAATTCCAAACCTAGTTTGTGTAAACTCTCTGTGGTAAACCACTGTAGTATATAATATGTGTATTGTGGTAAACTGCTACTGTATTACATGTAATGTGGTAAACCACTGCTTGATGTCTCCGCCTCCCCTCGGGCTCGGTATAAAGGTGGCTGGTCTCCGCCTCTGACCCAGTTTGGGATCAGAGGCCAGGAGGCTTTCTGTTTAGCTTATTAAAGCCTCAGTTACGTTCACTACTCGACTTGTGTTCATTGATGGCACATCAATTTAATAAGCTAAACTTCTAAGATGAATTCATCGCTCAAGCCCGATCGCCTGGAGCTGGACCCACAGGCAGCCGACGCCACTGCAACATTCGAGCACTGGTTAAGCTGCTACGAAGCGTACCTCGGATCCTCCACCAAAGACGTCACCGATCTCCAAAAGCAGCAAATGCTCAACGCACGGGTGAGCCCGCAAGTTTTTCTTCTCATCAGGGACGCCCCCTCATATACGGAGGCGATAATGCCGCTGAAGGGACAATATGTAAAGTCTGTAAACGAGGTGTATGCTTGGCACCTTCTTGCCACGAGGCGACAGCGCCCTGGGGGATCACAAGCCGAATTCCTGCGTGCCTTGCGGGTACTCAGCCGGAACTGTGATTGCCAGGCAGTATCGGCTACCCAACACACGGACCTGTTGATCAGGGGCACCTATGTCGCAGTCATTAAATCGAACTACATCCGCCAGCGATTGCTAGAAGGGGGTACACACGGCCTCCCAGAGACAGTGCAGCTCTCAAACTCGCTGGAGGTGGCCTTCCAGAACATGGAGGCCTACACCTCCGACCACGCGGCACCCTCGTGGACCTCGTGGGCGCCGCCATCATCCAACTCGAGTGCGGCGCAAGCCTGTGCCGCGCAGCAGCCCGCCAACGGCGGAAGCCCGAAGTGCTACTTTTGCGGCCCGGGTAAGCATCCCAGACAATGCTGCCCTGCACGGAACGCGACTTGCAACGGGTGTGGTAGGAAGGGCGACTTTGCGAAAGCCTGCCAGGCCCGATCTCTCCCTAGAACTCCATCGGGGCCACCCCCAGCTGCCGCACCACCCGCCTTGTGCGACCCATGGGTGCCGCCATCTTTGCCGCCATCTTTGATTTCACCCGCCACGCGCGACCCATGGGAGCCGCCATCTTTGACGCTATCTCCAATGCCACCCGCCACACGACCCATGGGGGCCGCCATCTTGGGACCACTCCGCAGCTTCCCGGGAGCCTTGCTCACCCGGTCTTACGCTGGCCACCGCCACCTCCGACCGGCCTACCCACCACCTTCCGAAGCTCGCCTCCATCATGCTCGACCAGTCCCGGCCTCATCACCTCACAAAATCTACAATGACCGTCTGGATCAACGGGCACGCGGCCTGCCTTTTCGACTCTGGCAGCACAGATAGCTTCATACACCCAGATACGGTAAGGCGCTGCTCCCTCCCAATTTTAACCGCGACCCAGAAAATCTCCCTGCCTTCCGGATCACATTCAGTAGAAATCCGGGGGTACTGTGTCGCGACCCTTACCGTACAAGGCATAGAGTACACTAACTTTAAGCTCTACGTCCTTCCCCATCTCTGCGCTGCCCTATTACTGGGGCTCGACTTCCAGTGCCAACTCCAAAGCCTTACTTTAAGGTTTGGTGGACCCCTGCCCCCCCCCTCACCGTCTGTAGCCTCGCGACCCTTAAGGTCGCCCCACCCTTGCTCTTCGCTAACCTCACCCCGGACTGTCAGCCCATCGCGACTAGGAGCAGACGATACAGTGCCCGGGACAGGGTCTTTATCAGTTTGGAGATCCAGCGACTCCTACGAGAGGGGATCATTGAGGCTTGTACCAGCCCCTGGAGAGCCCAAGTGGTGGTCGTCAAGACTGGTGAGAAGCACCGGATGGTCATCAACTACAGTCAGACCATCAACCGGTACACGCAGCTCGATGCGTACCCCCTCCCCCGCATATCTGATATGGTCAACCAGATTGCACAGTATCGAGTCTTCTCCACAGTTGACTTGAAGTCCGCGTACCACCAGCTCCCTATCCGCCCAGAGTCCTAGGGCCCGACCCTGACCGCATGCGCCCCCTCCTGGAACTCCCCCTCCCCCACTGCCCCAATGCCCTCAAGAGATGCCTGGGGTTTTTCTCCTACTATGCCCAGGAGGTCCCCAATTATGCGGACAAGGCCCGTCCACTTATTAAATCCACCATTTTTCCCCTGACGGCTGAGGCCCGCCTGGCCTTCAACCGCATCAAGGCAGATATTGCCAAAGCCGCGATGCACGCTGTGGACGAGTCCATTCCGTTCCAGGTGGAGAGCGATGCGTCGGACTTTGCTCTGGCCGCTACACTCAACCAGCGGGCAGGCCCATGGCTTTCTGCTCCCGTACCATCCATGCCTCTGAAATTCGACACTCCTCCGTTGAAAAGGAAGCCCAAGCCATTGTAGAAGCTGTGCGACATTCGAGGCATTACCTGGCCGGCAGGTGATTCACTCACCTCACTGACCAACGATCGGTTGCCTTTATGTTTAATAACACCCAGCGGGGCAAGATCAAGAATGACAAGATCCTGAGGTGGAGGATCGAGCTCTCCACCTACAACTACGAGATCGTGTACCGACCGGGGAAGCTCAATGAGCCCCCAGATGCCCGATCCCCGCGGTACATGTGCCAGCGCACAAGTAGACCGACTTCGGGCCCTCCACAATGACCTGTCACCCGGGGGTCACCCTTTTTTTTCACTTTATCAAGGCTCGCAACCTGCCTTACTCCATCGAGGAGGTCAGGACCGTGACCAGGGACTGCCCGGTCTGCGCGGAGTGCAAACCCCACTTCTATCACGAAGTGCTAACCACTGCGCCACCGTGCCGCCCCTAACCCAAACAATTTCTAAATGTGTTCTCTGGCGGGAAAAGAGGTGCAATTTTCGCTGGGTAGTTTGGCACAATCCAGATTGCAATCCACCCACACTTTGAATTTTGTTGGAGGTCTGGGTGAACTGTGCCCTGAATAAGGAGCGCGGGAACTGAATACGCTGGCAGGTCCAGCTCCTCAGAGATCAGGGGCACTCCGATCTTAGACTAATGCTCTGGTCATCCCGTCTTCTTGTTCGCAAAGAGACCCCCCCCCCCCCCCGTCATAATATGCACTCACACACATCATAAGGTAAAGGGTAAAGACAGGCAGTGATAGACACCCAGGTTAGCCAATCAACACACAGGACAGAACACAACCAATCACTAGACAGAACACGAGAGGGGGGTTTCCTACTATAAAAGACACGCGACATCAGCACTCTGCCTCTTTCCACTGGTGACAACTGTAGTGACAGTCAGGGTGTATATATTAGTTAACGCCTTCTACACGTGACTCAGGGCTAGCCTGGTTGAGTTAGTTAGAGTAAGCACACTTAGAGTAGTAGAGTGTCAACCCACAGCAAGCTGTGTGCCTAGTTACAGAAGTTCAATAAATCGTATTGAACCAACATCTAAGTTTGGTGTCTGCCTTCCAGTACAACTGCATCCAGTTGCAGTCCATGTTACCCCAGGGTCAATAACACAACGCCCCCAAGCTGGCATTCTCACCAGCAAAGGGTGTCCTCCCCCTCAGCTGGCATCTGGATCCCCCCCCTCCCCCACAATCATCAGTACTATCACCCACCCCCAGCAATGATTCTGCTGTGGGATGACCAAATGCCGCCTTACAGGCACACCCTCAGACCCCTTCTTTCAGGCCCTGTCCGCTTCAGGCCCTGCCAACCTGGCCCCCTGGCAAAACCCGCAGGCGTGGTCATCACATCTGGCCTCCAATTCTGGAGATCAGTCGTGATTCACGGCAGCTTCACATTGCAACGGCAGTTGGGAAAAATGCAGGAGCCGGGAGAATCCGGCTGAAAGCAGATTCTGAATATTTAAATGGATATTTAAATATGCTAACCTGGTTCACGCCCAGCGAGCGGATGAACCAGCTCACACCAGCCGAAGCGGGCCAGGATCTGTTTGGCACCTGGTTCAAATCCCATTTTGGGCCTTTCCCGGAATTCTCCCAACATAGCGGAATAGGCGCTGGGTTCAACTTGGCCGGAGAATCGCCTGCAAGGCTACACATTCTGCTGCAAGCTGTAACCTTGGAAGTGGATTTCACAATCTCACAATACTGTGTAAAAATTAGAAAGCAGTCCACACACTGAGGCCGGAATGCTCCGTCCATTCACACTGGCGGGATTCTCCTGTCCCACTGCAGTGAATAGAGTTTTGATTGAACATCAAATTGTCCATTCTCACTGGCAGCGGTGGCGGGCGAAATCAGATCGGAGACTCTCGCCCCGAGTCACTAAAGTGTAGCCACTGTGGATGTAAATATAGCAGACGTTCTGTGCTCGGAGTATGCCATGGATCCACCAGGAGTCAACTGACTGGTCAATCTGTCCACTTTAGTGGACGGCATATCTGACAGTGCAGCACTCCCCTGGTACTGCTGTGGAGTGTCAGCCTAGACTTTGGTCCTAAACACTCGGATCAGCGCGAAAGGGCTTCTGAATGACACGCTGTGAGCATTGAGATTACTACTATATTGGGGGAGGGAAATACGAGCAGTATTCAGACAACCTTGACAGACTGCTCTCATTGCAGCTGACAGTTCAATTAAATAGCCAGCCCGTTGGCTGCCTCAGGCTGCAGGTGAAAGGCATCAAAAATTCAATTAAAAAAATAATTTAGATCTTTATCGAAAATTTGTATGCACTGTACAGGAAGACAGATGCAATACATTTAATTCATTTAAGTCAATTATCATGTAATTGCTGTGAGGTACAAATTTATACCCAGCTGTCGACAACAGCAACATTTACAATGCGGAAGTCAAACAGTTCTTCACGTGCAAATGCCCCGACAGGAGCAGATTGCTATTAATTTATTTTGACCAAGGTTAGTTCTTGACCCTTGCTGTAAAGTCTACAGTTCATCCTGCACTCTTGTTTTAAAACTGAATAACTCAGTGATTTGTAATGAAATAATGACCTGAGATAGGCAGAGTGACACGCGCACACGTAACCAGGCACGGTAGCACAGTGGTTAGCACTGCAGCTTCACAGCACCACGTACCCGGGTTCAATTCTCTCCACAAGTGACTGTGCGGAGTTTGCACATTCTTCCAGTACCTGCATGGGTTTCCTCCGGGTCCTCCGGTTTCCTCCCACAGGTTCGGTGAGGTTACGGGGGTAGGGTGCTCTTCCTGAGGGTTGGTTCAGATTCGATGGGCCGAAAGGCCTCCTTGCACACTGTGGGGATTCTATGGAACAGTATAGCTCCTGCCTCAGTGTAAAGTGGCTTTTTACTCTACAACCTTCTCGGCAATAATGTGTAACCACAGCTGAACCAGCAACCAAGTAGGACTTTGTAATGTCGGGCAGCAGATGCAGTTCTGCACCTAAATTCAATCTACACTTCAAAAGTGCATCATTGGCAGTAAAGTGGTCATGAAAGGTGCTACATAAATGAAAATCTTTCTTTTTACTGTCTCATCTCTGGCCCATTTTTATGGCACAATGAGTAGCGTCCCAGCATCTGAGCCAGGAGCTCCGGGTTTGAGTCGCACCTGAGGACTTGATGGCCAAGGAAGGTATGTTCAAAACGTGGTCAGGTAGGTTGAGAATCAACTTGCAGATCCTTCCAAACATGCCAATGGCTGGGGTTAAGAGCAGGAGTGACTCCTGCTCAGCCACGCTTGATGTGGAGTGGCGCCCCTCAAGTTATACACTCCTGGCGACAGACGAGCAACCTGTTTCAGGAATTACTGGGTCCGGGAAGAGATTTGGAATGGAATCCCTGACCCATGGCATCACCTACAGAGCTGCCACATCTTGCAAAATTATTCCTTAAATACGGACACATACCGGTGTTGAATCAGTATCAGAGGAATAACCGTCACGTTAAATATTGTTGCTGTCTGTTATAGGGGGGGAACGATCAAACGTCTGTCCTTTTTCTGACTGGAAATTTCTTGGATTGGTGTATTTCTAAATAAAAATATCTTGATGTGTGTCATAACACAGTGTCAGTGCACCTAGCACCAAAGCTGCAGCCTAATGACTGCTAGGTCCTATCACTGAAGGTGTTGCACTCCAAACAGTATGCAGGCTAATTCATCTAGTTTTCCCAAGAATTTTCACTGACTTTCCCCCACCTCCCCACTTCACTCCAGCCCCACCACAGCTAACATAGCTGAAACATCTGTGGGTATACCTCCCAGCCTGAATGAGTAATGTAGTTAATGGGAATGGAGAAACGTCAAGCAGTCTAGCCCAGGCCTGCTCCACAGTGAATCCCCCTTACACCCCCACTCCCACCCTCACCTACTCCCCCATGTATACTTGAGTCAGCTCTTAGGAGGGGTACCCAGAGGAGGAACAGCAATCCAAACCCAGGCAAGGGCGCCAAAGACAACCCAACGTGATTGGCAATCAGGGAGCCTCACCACCACTCTGGTAACATTGTGCCCCGCCACCCAAAACCAAATCACTTTCATAGTGGAGACTGGGCCCCAAGAATACACACTCCATTTCTGAAAAATAGCAATCCAACTATGGAAAAACATCTTTTCGGTCCTATAGTTTCATAGTTTCATAGAATTTACAGTGCAGAAGGAGGCCATTCGGCCCATCGAGTCTGCACCGGCTCCTGGAAAGAGCACCATACCCAAGGTCAACACTTCCACCCTATCCCCATAACCCAGTAACCCCACCCAACACTAAGGGCAATTTTGAACACTAAGGGCAATTTATCATGGCCAATCCACCTAACCCGCACATCTTTGGACTGTGGGAGGAAACCGGAGCACCCGGAGGAAACCCACGCACACACGGGGAGGATGTGCAGACTCCGCACAGACAGTGACCCAAGCCGGAATCGAACCTGGGACCCTAGAGCTGTGAAGCAATTGTGCTATCCACAAGGCTACCGTGCTGCCCTGCATCATAATGGCTGCTTTGCTTTCCAAGTCCTGTAGCTGGAGGTCCGTTTATATTTACAAAGATACCTCTGAATCTGCTGCCAAATTTGAACCTGGTGTCTGTATATATTAAACTTGTTCACTTCAGTCTAAGAGATTAAGGAGTATCACAATATTTGGAAGTTAACAGCTCTATTTGCTTAAAAATAAATGCATCATCATTTTCCAGATAATCATTCCGGATGGTTTATGTTACTAATCCCCTGGCAGCCTTTTTCAGCAGCTGTGTTGTATCTAGACCGGCTAATGCAAATGGTCCTTCGCTTTCATCTGTACTGGGAAAGCGTAAGCTAAATTTTGGAGGATCTGGGAACCAATACTAAAAAAGTAGACATCATTTTCGACCATCCGCATACACGTCTGTGAATAAAAGAAGCAGCTTCCACTTATCTGGTGTCCTTCATGCCCTCATGATATCCCCAAAGTTAATCAATTAACTCCAACAACATCACTGACATACTAACTCGAAACACAGACTTCACAGAGGTGTGTGGTAAATAGAAGGTGCACGAGGAAAAGACAGATTAGAAGGGTTACTCAAAATCTTGCTCAAAGGGGGAAACGGTGGCGTAGTGGTAATGTCACTGGACAAGTAATCCAGAAGCTCAGACTGATCACACTCTAGGGGCATGGGTTCAAATCTCACCATGGCAGTTACGGTGGAATACAACTCCAATTATGACCCTGAAATTATCATCAATACATTGAAGTGAATTGGACACCTTCCATCTTTCCCAATCTCGCCGACTTGTGACTCCAGGCTCACAGCAATGTGGTTGACCCTGAATTGATCTCAAGAGCACCCAGGGATGGGCAACAAATGCTGGCCCTGCCACTGAAATGAAATGAAATGAAATGAATGAAAATCGCTTATTGTCACAAGTAGGCTTCAAATGAAGTTACTGTGAAAAGCCCCTAGTCGCCACATTCCGGTGCCTGTTCTGGGAGGCTGGTACGCCCACATCCTATGCCCACACCCTATGAAAGAATTAAAATAACAGAGCCGTTTACAGGGGTGGAAAATGTAGGATTGAAGAGAAATAAATTCGAAATTTAGGGCCAAAATATGTAGATGAGGAGGGGTTGTGCATGGTTTAATGCAGGTTAGATTTGTGAAGCGTAAAGAATAGGACGTTTACCAGAGGCTTATTGAAGTACTGAACAAATGGTTTATTTTGCTAATGACCTGGACTTGAGCATACAGAGCATAATTTCAAAGTTTGCAATGATACAAAACCCAAGAATATAGTAACCAGTGAGGAACTTAATGCCAGACTTCAGGAGGACATGGACTGGTAAAACGGGCAGACACATCAAAGTAAGGTATTTTGGTCGGGAGAATGAGAGAGCCCAAATAAACCACTTCTTCTTGAGTGCTTTGCCCAGAGACAGATCAAACCCACACCCTCCACCACAGGTTAGAGCAAAGAGAAAGGTCCCAAATCCACCTCAGCCTGAAGAAGGATCATACCCATATTGTTGTGTGATGATTATAGGAATTTTTAATATATGTTGTATTATGTGTCTGTTGCAGTAATGTGATTGCAAGAACTTAAGTACACAGTTGCCTCACGGTGCCGAGGTCCCAGGTTCGATCCCGGCTCTGGGTCACTGTCCGTGTGGAGTTTGCACATTCTCCCCGTGTTTGCATGTTCCCACATGTGCAGGATAGGTGGATTGGCCACGCTAAATTGCCCCTTAATTAGAAAAAACGAATTGGATACTCTAATTTTTTTTTTAAAAAAAGAACTTAAGTTAAGGTATCCAGATAGAGGGCACGATCTGCCAGCCATGTTGCACCCTAACAGGGGTGCGGTGCACCCGGCAGATGCATGCAGATCCCTCTTCCAGGATCGACCTGGCTCGCCACACCTTGCGAGATCTAATGTGATCTCATGAGACGTCACAATCTGACTCCTGCCCATTGTGGGCAGGGTCACTATCTGGCATACTGCATATTAGAGCAGGACAGCTAGTCTCACTCTAACATGCGTTCGCCTGATCCACTGAGGCCCTGGAATCTAACCCCTTGACTTTTTCAGCTGAGTGCCGTTAATTGCTGGTCCCCACAAATGGGAACCAGATGCAATGTCACTTGGGGGACGTCTCCCAGGGATCATAGGCCCCCAGGTTGTTGCCCTCTGGGCAAGGTGGCACCCTGGCACTGTGGTTGCCACCTGGGTACTGCCAGCCTGGCACTCCCAGCCTGGCACTGCCAGATAATATTTTCCTGTGGTGGGGATTGGGCTTGGGGGTGCCCTGCCCATGAGAGATGGGATGCAGGGGGGGCTGAGGGCCCCCTTACAGGTGAGTTGGAGCTCAAGGTGGGGTGGGGGGATTCAGGGGTCATGGGGGGGGGGGGGTCAAGAGTTCAGGATGCCATTTAAAAATCGCGTTACGATCTCTTCCTGCACTGAGGCGTTCCAGTGAGCGGAGGTCCTCAATGCAGGAAATGGGTCTAAGCACAGTGCGTTCCCCAATGAGGTCCCGGGTTGCAACAACGTCCTGATAGACAACATGGTGTTTCTCGGCCGCGTTGTCACGGGACTTTGTTGCAATTTGGTGAGACTGCATCCTATATGTTTGCTAAAGCTGTGATTAAGGGCTTAACAGCTATAGG
Organism: Scyliorhinus torazame; assembly: GCF_047496885.1. Classification (NCBI taxonomy): domain Eukaryota; kingdom Metazoa; phylum Chordata; class Chondrichthyes; order Carcharhiniformes; family Scyliorhinidae; genus Scyliorhinus; species Scyliorhinus torazame. Next base: position 82,259,569 of record NC_092707.1, read on the forward strand.
CAGGCTGTGATGTAACTCATGAGAGGGGCTGGGTCTGTTTTGAATTATGTTTTTAGCCCTGCCCTGTGTCTGTTGTTTTCAGTTTTCATTTTAGAGTTCTGCTCTGGTTTCTGAGGACTGGAGGTGTGTTTCTCAGACTGACTTCTGAAAGCTTCTTTCCCAAGGACTTTGTGAATAAATCTGCAAGCCACTGAGTGCTAACTTAATTGATCAGTGGCGTTTGTGATTTTTGCCTTATTTAAATTTTAGAAGTAGATGGGAAAGTAAGCTCAAAGACCTTTCTTTATTTTTTTTGTAAGAACTGTAACTGTTTTCTCTTGGATGTTAATGGGGTTAATTCTGTGTTAATAATAAAGTTTGTTTTAATATAAAAGATCTCGAGTTGTCAGTGTACTCCCTCCTGGAGTGAAGTATCCTTTCCTCACAGTTTACAAATTGAAACATTGTTGGGGGTCTCGTCCAGTTTCCTAATATAAATCGGGGTCTGGTACGGGTACCGTAACAGCTGGCACTTCAATCCACACCAGCTGTCCAGACAACTGATCCAATTAGCCACCAACTATCCCCCCAACTACGCCCCAATTACCCCCTCCCCCCTCGTGAAGTCTGAGTTGCTACGGGCAACATACATTTTTACGTACATATTGTAGCCTGCAGCTATTAATGGTGATGGTAGGAGCTCGAACTTCATTCCATCACATGGCTTACTGGGAGTCTCACCTGTTCTTAGCACCTTACCATGGTTGTATGTTAGAAGGGTGTTGTACCGTCAATATGACGCAAGGCAGGTTGAAGTAACGTCAATTAAAGGCTTTATTAAGCAGAACTTGATCCCCAGCAGCTTGGTTACAGAATGCAGCTGCTGGGGGAAATGCCGGGTTCTTATACCGGCATTTCTGGGCGGAGCCCAGTAGGCGGTCGATCCTATCAGGACCCGACATCCCTCCACCAATAGCCTGTCGACACGTGGTGTACCGTATTACCCCTAATACATACCACCACATTCACCCCTTGTTGAAAAAGAACCCGACGGGATGGTGGTTCGCATGGTGGTAGGGGTTTACAGGGTCGGTACTGTGCCGTAACTCTGAACAAGAAACAAAATTATCGCTTTAACTGGGCCAACGGGCCAAACAGGGTCGGCATGATGCCATAACTATAAACTATCTACAATAATGCCGCATTTACCGGGCAACACGGACTAAACAGGGTCGGCATTGTGCCATAACTACGACAATACACAATAACTGAAAACGTTGAGATGAATTAAAGTGATCCGATGAGCCGGATGGGTGCCCTGGTCGTCCTTTTCGATCGTCTCGGGCGTGGTGGTGATGGCGCTGGCTCGAGTCCTGTCGTCTCTGGGAGTGTAGCGCTGTCCCCTGTTTCCTTACTCCTGGGCGGGTCTGGGAGGAGAACCGAACCCCCCGGGAAGGGGGTGGCTGCGGGATGAGCCGGCGGGAGTGAAGGGGTGGTGGTTGGAGGTGTGTGGGTAGCTCCGGCGTGCGCCAGGTCCCGCAGGGAGACCGTGTCCTGTCGGCCATCAGGGTACTCCACCTAGGCGTATTGCGGGTTCGCGTGAAGGGGATGCACCCTTTCCACCAACGGATCTGACTTGTGCGCCCGAACATGTTTCCGGAGCAGGATGGGTCCCGGAGCTGCTAGCCAGGTCGGAAGTGGGGTTCCAGAGGAGGACTTCCTAGGAAAGAGAAGGAGGCGCTCGTGAGGCGTTTGGTTCGTGGCGGTGCACAGCAGGGACCGGATAGAGTGAAGGGCATCCGGGAGGACTTCCTGCCAGCGGGAAATTGGGATACTCCTAGACCGGAGGGCCAGCAGGACGGCCTTCCAGACCGTTCCATTCTTCCTTTCTACCTGCCCGTTCCCCCGGGGGTTGTAACTTGTCGTCCTGCTCGAGGCTATGCCCTTGCTGAGCAGGAATTGACGCAGTTCGTCACTTATAAAGGAGGACCCCCTGTCGTCATGGGCATAGGCGGGGACACCGAACAGTGTAAAAATGGTATCGAGGGCTTTAATGACTGTGGCCGCTGTCATGTCGGGGCAGGGGATGTTGAAAGGGAAATGGGAGTATTCGTCAACGACGTTCAGAAAGTACCTGTTGCGATCGGTGGAGGGGAGGGGGCCTTTGAAATCCAAACTGAGGTGTTCAAAGGGTCGAGAGGCCTTAATCAGGTGTGCTCTATCTGGCCTGAAAAAGTGCGGTTTGCACTCAGCGCAGATCTGGCAGTTCCTGGTGACTGTTCGGACGTCCTCGACGGAGTAAGGGAGGTTGCGGGCCTTGAGGAAGTGGTAGAAACAAGTGACCCCCGGGTGGCAGAGGTCCTCGTGGAGGGCTTGTAGACGGTCCACTTGTACGTTGGCACATGTGCCGCGAGATAGGGCATCGGATGGCTCGTTCAGCTTTCCGGGACGGTACAAGATCTCATAATTGAAGGTGGAGAGTTCGATCCTCCACCACAAGATCTTGTCGTTCTTGATCTTGCCCCGCTGTGCATTATCGAACATGAAGGCAACCGACCGTTGGTCAGTGAGGAGAGTGAATCTCCTACCGGCCAGGTAATAAGACCATAAGACCATAAGACATAGGAGTGTAAGTAAGGCCATTCGGCCCATCGAGTCCACTCCAACGTTCAATCATGGCTGATTTCAACTCCATTTACCCGCTCTCTCTCCATAGCCCTTAATTCCTCGAGAAATCAAGAATTTATCAACTTCTGTCTTAAAGACACTCAACGTCCCGGCCTCCACCGCCCTCTGTGGCAATGAATTCCACATACCCACCACTCTCTGGCTGAAGAAACTTCTCATCTCTGTTCTAAAGTGACTCCCTTTTATTCTAAGGCTGTGCCCCCGGGTCCTAGTCTCCCCTGCTAATGGAAACAACTTCCCTACATCCACCCTATCTAAGCCATTCATTATCTTGTAAGTTTCTATTAGATCTCCCCTCAACCTCCTAAACTCCAATGAATATAATCCCAGGATCCTCAGACGTTCATCGTATGTTAGGCTTACCATTCCTGGGATCATCTGTGTGAATCTCATCTGGACCCGCTCCAGTGCCAGTATGTCCTTCCTGAGGTGTGGGGCCCAAAATTGCTCACAGTATTCTAAATGGGGCCTATCTAATGCTTTATAAAGCTTCAGAAGTACATCCCTGCTTTTATATTCCAAGCCTCTTGAGATGAATGACAACATTGCATTTGCTTTCTTAATTACGGACTCAACCTGCAAGTTTACCTTTAGAGAATCCTGGACTAGGACTCCCAAGTCCCTTTGCACTTCAGCATTATGAATTTTGTCACCGTTTAGAAAATAGACCACACATCTATTCTTTTTTCCAAAGTGCAAGACCTTGCAATTGCCCACGCTGAATTTCATCAGCCATTTCTTGGACCACTCTCCTAAACTGTCTAAATCTTTCTGAAGCCTCCCCACCTCCTCCATACTACCTGCCCCTCCACCTATCTTCGTATCATCGGCAAACTTAGCCAGAGTGCCCTCTGTCCCGTTATCTAGATCGTTAATATATAAAGAGAACAGCTGTGGTCCCAACACTGAACCCTGCGGGACACCACTCGTCACCGGTTGCCATTCCGAAAAAGAACCTTTTATCCCAACTCTCTGCCTTCTGCCTGACAGCCAATCGTCAATCCATGTTAGTACCTTGCCTCGAATACCATGGGCCCTTACTTTACTCAGCAGTCTCCCGTGAGGCACCTTATCAAAGGCCTTTTGGAAGTCAAGATAGATAACATCCATTGGCTGTCCTTGGTCTAACCTATTTGTTATCTCTTCAAAGAACTCTAACAGGTTTGTCAGGCACGACCTCCCCTTACTAAATCCATGCTGACTTGTCCTAATCCGACCCTGCACTTCCAAGAATTTAGAAATCTCATCCTTAACAATGGATTCTAGAATCTTGCCAACACCGAGGTCAGGCTAATTGGCCTATAATTTTCCATCTTTTTCCTTGTTCCCTTCTTGAACAGTGGGGTTACAACAGCGATTTTCCAATCCTCTGGTACTTTCCCTGACTCCAGTGACTGTTGAAACATCATCACCAACGCCTCCACTATTTCTTCAGCTATCTCCTTTAGAACTCTAGGATGTAGCCCATCTGGGCCCGGAGATTTGTCAATTTTTAGACCTCTTAGTTTCTCTCGCACTTTCTCCTTTGTGATGGCTACCATATTCAACTCTGTCCCCTGACTCTCTGGAATTGTTGGGATATTACTCATGTCTTCTACTGTGAAGACTGACGCAAAGTACTTATTCAATTCCTCAGCCATTTCCATGTCTCCCATCACAAATGCCTCCAGTGTCGCACAGCTTCCACTATGGCTTGTGCCTCCTTTTCCACTGAGGAGTGGCGGATTTCTGAAGCGTGGAGGGTTCGGGAGAAGAATGCCACGGGTCTGCCTGCTTGGTTGAGGGTGGCCGCCAGAGCTACATCTGATGCGTCGATCTCGACCTGGAAGGGGAGGGACTCGTCAATGGAGCGCATCGTGGCCTTTGCGATATCCGCCTTGATGCGGCTGAAGGCCTGGCATGCCTCTGTCAACAGGGGAAAAGTAGTGGACTGGATTAGTGCATGGGCCTTGTCGGCGTATTGTGGAACCCACTGGGCGTAATAAGAAAAGAAGCCCAGGCAGCGTTTCAGGGCTTTGGCACAGTGGGGGAGAGGGAACTCCATGAGGGGGCGCATGCGTTCAGGGTCGGGGCCTATCACTCCATTACGCACTACGTAGCCCAGAATGGCTAGACGGTCGGTGCGGAACACGCATTTTTCCTTGTTGTAAGTGAGGTTCAGGGCGTTAGCGGTCTGGAGGAATTTTTGGAGGTTGGCGTCGTGGTCCTGCTGGTCGTGGCCGCAGATGGTGACATTGTCGAGATACGGGAGCGTGGCCTGTAAACCGTGCTGGTCAACCATTCGGTCCATCTCTCGTTGGAAGACCGAGACTCCGTTCGTGACGCCGAATGGAACCCTTAAAAAGTGGTATAACCGCCCGTCTGCTTCGAAGGCAGTATAGTTGCGGTCACCGGGGCGGATGGGGAGCTGGTGGTAGGCGGACGTGAGGTCCACGGTGGAAAAGACCTTGTACTGTGCAATCTGATTGACCATGTCGGATATGCGGGGGAGAGGGTACGCATCTAGCTGAGTGTACCTGTTGATGGTCTGACTATAGTCGATGACCATCCTCTGTTTCTCCCCGGTCTTAACGACTACCACCTGGGCTCTCCAGGGACTGTTGCTAGCCTGGATGATGCCTTCCTTCAGCAGCCTCTGGACTTCGGACCGGATGAATGCTCGGTCCTGGGCGCTGTACCGTCTACTCCTGGTGGCGACGGGTTTGCAATCTGGGGTGAGGTTCGCAAACAAGGAAGGTGGTTCAACCTTGAGGGTCGCGAGGCCGCAGACAGTCAGTGGGGGTATAGGGCCACCAAATTTAAATGTTAAACTCTGGAGGTTGAATTGGATGTCCAACCCCAGGAGTGTGGGCGCACAGAGACGGGGGAGGACAGACAGCCGGTAATTTTGGAACTCCCTCCCTTGCACCGTTAGGTTAGCGATGCAGAACCCTTTGATCTGAACGGAGTGGGATCCCGCTGCCAGGAAAATTTTCTGGTTGCTTGGCCGAATTACGAGGGAACAGCGCCTTACCGTGTCCGGATGAATGAAACTCTCCGTGCTCCCAGAGTCGATAAGACACGGCGTCTCGTAGCCATTCACCAGGACTGTAGTGGTTGCAGTCTGGAGCGTCCGGGGTCGTGACTGGCCGAGGGTCATCGAAGCCAAACGTGGTTGTCGAAGTTGATCATCGTAGTCAGGCAGTATGGCGCCGTCTGTGTCGGGGTCCTTTCCTCACAGCCAAGATGGTGGCGTCCACGGATCAAACGCGGTCGGGGGTGTACAAAATGGCGGCGCCCATCTCTCCCTCGTGGCGCCCGGGGTCCAAAATGGCGGCGTCCGTTGGTCACACGTGGATCGCTAGGGGGGCTGGGTCTGTGGTCCCGTTTCTTCCCCGGAGATAGCGACGTCCCCGTGGGACTTGCACACCGTTGCGTAGTGGCCCTTCTTTCCGCAGCTTTTGCAGGTAGCCGCGCGGGCCGGGCAGCGCTGCCGAGGGTGTTTTGGCTTGCCGTAAAAATAGCAGCGGGGCCCCCCCGGTTGGTCTGGTGTTTTGGCCGCGCATGTTTGCGGGGGTGGGGGGGGTGCCGGAGAGTCGATTGCTGCGGGGGTCCACGGAGCCTAAGGGGCTGCAGTGCGATCGGCGGTGTAGGCGCGGGCGTTACGCGAGGCCACATCGAGGGATGCCGCCAGGGCCCGAGCTTCTGAGAGACCCAGATATTCTTTCACCAGAAGCCTCTGGCGGATCTGGGAAGAAGCCAAACCTGCCACATACGCATCGCGGACCAGGAGCTCTGTGTGTTCACTCGCCGTTACCGCCGGGCAGTTGCAGTTCCTACCCAGGATCTGCAGGGCTTTATAGAACTCGTCCAGCGATTCCCCTGGAAATTGCCGTCGTGTGGCGAGCTGGTAGCGAGCAAAAACCTGGTTGGCGGGCCGGATGTAGATATCCTTCAGCGTGGCGATGGCATCGGGGAAATCGTCCTCCTCCTCGATAAGAGAGTAGACGTCGGGACTCACCCTGGAATAGAGGACCTGCATTTTTTGTTCATCTGTTGGTTTGCCGGGGGCTGTTCGGAAGTAGCCCTCAAAGTATGCCAGCCAGTATTTGAAGATAGAGGTCGAGTTAGCTGCTTGGGGTGCGATGCGCAGGCACTCCGGGGTGATGCGGAGCTCCATATTCCTGCGTCGTTTTTTTCTTTAATTTAAGTCTGCTTAATAAATTGTTGTACCGTCAATATGACGCAAGGCAGGTTGAAGTAACGTCAATTAAAGGCTTTATTAAGCAGAACTTGATCCCCAGCAGCTTGGTTACAGAATGCAGCTGCTGGGGGAAATGCCGGGTTCTTGTACCGGCATTTCTGGGCGGAGCCCAGTAGGCGGCCGATCCTATCAGGACCCGGCATCCCTCCAGCAATAGCCTGTCGACACGTGGTGTACCGCATTACCTCTAATACATACCCCCACAAAGGGTTTACAAGTTGATACTCAACCTGTTTCGTCTCATTATAAACGCACCTTCCACAAAGGTAATGGAGTAGGACTTGAAGGCGGACCTTCTGGCTCTGAGGCAGCAATACTATCCACTGCGCCATAAGACCCATATGAACTAAATGGTGTAATTTGAAGGTGACAGAACACATAGGGAAAGCTGTACTTGCCTTTATTAGTACAGGAATAGAATACAAAAGCGGCACAGTAGCACAGTGGTTAGTACAGTTGCTTCACAGCTCCAGGGTCTCAGGCTCGATTCCCAGCTTGGGTCACTGTCTGTGCGGAGTCTGCACATCCTCCCCGTGTGTGCTTGGGTTTCCTCCGGGTGCTCCGGTTTCCTCCCACAGTCCAAAGATGTGCCGGTTAGGTGGATTGGCCATGATAAATTGCCCTTAGTGTCCAAAATTGCCCTTAGTGTTGGGTGGGGTTACTGGGTTATGGGGATAGGGTGGAGGTGTGGGCTTGGGTAGAGTGCTTTTTCCAAGGGCGAGTGCAGACTTGATAGGCCGAATGGCCTCCTTCTGCACTGTAAATTCTATTATGATTCTATGGTTAGGCCTCAGCTGGAATAGTGTGTCCAATTCTGGGCACCAAGTTTTAAGAGGGATGTCAAAAGGCAAAGGAGATCAAGTAAAATGGTACCAGGGTTGACATCATTTCAAAGTTGACCATAGAAACTGGGGTTGTTTTCCCAAGAGCAGAGAAGGTAAGGGGAGATTTAATAAAAGTGTTAAAATTATGAAGGGTTTTGGCAGAGTAAATAAAGGAGAAACTATTTCTACGGAGAGACTTACAAACTCAGATTTACGTTTTAGGACGTAAGAACCAAAGTGAAATTAAGAGGTTTTTTTCAATACTGTGAGATGTTATGATCCAGAATGTACTTTTTAAATTCATTCACAGATGTGGATGGTTCTGGCTAGGCCAGCATTTATTGCCCATCGTTAATTTCCCTTGACAAGGTGGTGGTGAGCTGCCTTCTTGAACTGCTGCAGTGCGTGTGGTGTAAGTACTGTACACCTACAGCGCTGTTGGGAAGGGAGCTCCAGGATTTTAACCCAGCGATAATAAAGAATCAGTGATATGTTTCCAAGTCAGGACAGTGTGTGACTTGGTGGGGAACTTGCAGGTGGTGGTGTTCAGGAATCTCCTGCCCTTGTCCTTCAAGGTGGTAGAGGTCATGGGTTTGGAAGGTGCTGTCAAAGGTGCCTGTATGAGTTGCTGCAGTGCATCTTGTAGATGGTACACACTGCTGCCTCTGTGCATTGGTTGTGGAATGAAGGAATGTGGTGAATGGGAATACCAATCAAGTGGGCTGCTTTGTCCTGGATGGTGTTGTTGAAGCTGCATTAATTCATGCAAGCGGAGAGTATTCCATCACACTCCTGTCATGTGCCTTGTACATTGTGGACAGACTTTGGGGAGTCAGGAGGTGAGTTATTCACCACAGAATTCCTTTGACCTGTTCTTGTAGCCACAGTATTTTTGTGACTGGTCTAGTTCAATTCCTGGTCAATGATAACCCCTAGGCTGTTGATAGTGTGGGATTCAGCCATGGAAATGCCATTGAATATCAGAGGGATATGGGTAGATTCTCTTTTGTTGGAGTGGTTATTGCCACTTCTCAGTCCAAGCCTGGACACTGCCCAGGTCTTGCTGCATAGGACACGGACTGCTTCAGTATCTGGCGAGTCGCAAATGGTGCTGAACATTGTGCATAAATCCACATTTCTGGCCTTATGATGCATATGTTCAGTGGACTGAAAAAATGTGACAGCACAGAAGTGAGTAAGTAGAGTAAGAGTTAAATCCAACACTATTCTAATAATAGTGACTGAGCATGTGCATAAGGAGCTATGTCATAACAATGTTACTCAGAGAGAGATGAGTGAGAAGGACCAAGGGCAGTGTATTTCTGTTCAGCTGTTGTTCTGTAATTTTGTACATAGTTAGTTATGTAAATAAAAGTACTTTTGAGGAAAGATTTTTGCCTCCAGTCTGATTTCTTCCTTGTGCAAGACACCCAACGTCTTCTGAGCCAACCCAACAAAGGGCCGATGTAAAGTGATGAGACTGTTCATACTTTGGATGTTCCTCTTCTGTTAGACATGTGAAAACCTGTTTCAAAAACATACCAGAACGCAGCATTGGTTTAAGAAGTGACCCACCGCAGCCATTACATAGCAATTAGGCATGAGCTATAAATATAGCCTTTCTAGCAATGCCAACATTGCAAGGGCATTGTTTTTTTAAATAAGTGGAACAGATTTTTGTCCTTATCTACTGGATGGTGATATAGTAGAACCGACCCTCTTCTTGATTCATAGAAAAATCAGATAGGTTCCACAAAGTTGAGGTGATTCGTTCTGCCACATTCCTGTCAGTTCCTGAGCTGCCCAACATTCCCGAAAACACGCAATATCATGCTGGAGGGATGATTAAGGCCGCCCAGCATGGAAGACACTTGTTGGTTGGGTCAGCGCTACAGGGGAGGTGGGGAGGGAGGATGTCAGGTGCCGAATTCATTGGTATCTGTGCCCCCTCCCCCTCTCCCACCCCACCCCCCTGCCCCACGACTTTGGCACCTTCAATTAAAATTCCAGTGGAAAAACAGATAGGGTATACAATGAATTTGGTGTCAATACTGCAGTTTTTCATCTATGAACTGATCCTGACTAAAACTTCTACTTATTTAATGTATTTGTATATTGTAGATCTGAAACATGCCTTGAAAATCTACAGGTCCTGCCCAGCGTCTGCCACTGACCCAACTAAAACTTGTAGCAGCAGTGAGGAAGCTGCGGGTGGGTTAGGGGCAAATGGTTGGGAAGAGCGTTCCCTTCATTTACTTACATCAGTGAAGAAAGAAAAAATATTGAATAAGCATTTCTCCAGCTGCTTTCACGACTTCAGGATGTCCCAGAGTCTTTCGCCGCTTTTGTAAGCCAGGCCTTGGCGCCGCGTAAAGGCGGCGCTGCATACATGACGCAGCCGGCGCCGCATATCTGGCGTCACCCGCGCATGCGTGGTTGCCGTCCTCCTCGAGTCCGCCCCGCAATAAGATGTCCGACGGATCTTCTGGGGCTGCAGAAGAAAGGAGGTCCTCCTTCAGAGAGGCCGGCCCGACGATCGGAGGGCACCGATTGCAGGCCAGACCCCATTTGAGGCCCCTCCCGGTGCAGGATCCCCCCTCACCCCCCCGCAGGCCGCCCCCCCCAGCGATCCCGCGCTGTTCCCGCCGGCAGCGACCAGGTGTGGACGGCGCCGGGGGGAACCCGCAGTTTTGGGCAGGCCGCTCGGCCCATCCGGCACTGAGAATCGCGGGGGTACCGGTGAATCTCCATTTTGGCTGTCTCGGGCGATTCACTGGACCGTGCTGCGCAAAACTGTTGCTCTTATTTGCCTTAGTTTTATTAGCTCTAATTATGTCACCTTTGCTCACGAGTCGCCAGGTATCTTTCTGATACCGCCACCTGGTTCAAGCTCTAGTTATGATTAATAAGATAGCACACCGCTAAGTAAAATCAACGGTCATTTATTATGTACAGCAATAAATACCTACACAATAATCCTACTTTCTAGACTACTACCTACCACTACTGGCCAATACTTAACTTTTGGGAATGGCCCACCAGGTCAGGGAAACGAATGGCTTATCGAATTGGGTCTGGCCTGCGGGATTCAAAGGCTGATACAGGTCGATGGCTAGGAGTCTCTATCGGGTAGCGATCGCTGGAGTCAAACTTACGGTTGCTGGTCGATGGTTCTTGCGAAGGTTGCGAGCAGGAGAAGAAGGGAGAGAAGGGTCGATCTGAACTTGGCCCCTATCTTTCTAGGTCCCGAGGGCCACCCGCCTCTCGGGGCGGATCTTGACCCTGATCCCAAGTGATTGGACTTGTTCCCAATCACTGGGTTCGATATGCTCCAATAATGGGGCGATTCCTTGATCGGGGGGGTGGTCGTTCACCTTTCTTTGTCTCGGCCACTGCTGGCGCCGAGAGGTCTGAATCGGCATTTAATTGCTAATATGGTGCAATTGTTCCCGGGGATAGCCGATTAAACTGCAGACGTCTGGGTTGATGTGCTGCTAATGGTCGCAGGTATCGATCTGGGCCGACTTCCCCAGAGCCGAATACGCTGTTCTGTCTGCAGCTGTCCGTTTGTGCCCCGTTGGCTGCTTTTCCCATCAGTCTTTTCGGTTAGCCATTTTACATCGGGTTTTGGCCAAATTAATCGGGAATCAGCCATTTTAGGTGGCTACAAAACGCGATTGTGCCGATCTGGCCGCTTCCGTGAATCGCGGGAGGGCGTCGACCGGCGTCGCGGGAAAATTTGGCGACCCAGGCGATTCTCCAAACCGGTGCGGGAGCGGAGAATCGTGCCCAGGGTGCGATTTAACCACAGCGTTGCGCACCGGTTAAATGGTAGGAAAGTGCAAAATTGAGATTTGCACCGAACGCAAATCACTTTGCTATCTAACCAGCCTGCCAATGGCAAATATAGTGAGCATATCATTAACCCTAATTTGCATTAATTTCCATCTCATTAGTGAGATTAAAGTCGAATAAGGGCCTTCCTGGAGTGAAACCGTTTCCCAGCGTGAAATCACCCAGGCGTCATTTAGTACTCCTTTTTAAAAACTTGAAGCTGGTGGCGTGGCTGCTGAGGGGAGCTGAGAAGGTGAGTAGTCATTTCCATTTTCCGGCATGCAACTCAAGGGCACTGGAGCTGCTGCCCCAGTGCTTAGGGTGGGGGGACCCCTCAGGGCAATTGGGCTTGGTCAGGGGCTGGAGCATTCCACGTCGGGGGACGCCCCTGGGCCGGTAGGGGGAGTAAGGAGCTTTTCATCTGTGAGGCCTTCAAGCCACCTTTAAATATTGATACCCATGATGGGGGTGACTACAGCTGTGGTCAGTCTTTCCCAGCAAAAACATCCAGGACAGAGCCCTACTTTTGTTAAAATGCTGAAGGTCACATTAACTCCCTTTGACTGTGAGCAGCCTCTAGCTTCACATCCGAAGGTTATTGCTCAGAAGGAAGTGGCCTTGTTAGTTGCAAGAGAAGTCCATAGCTGCAGATTTTGTTAACTGCTTGCTGCTGCCTGTGGCTGCAAATGCTTGGAGGTTACTGTTGCTGTTTCCTTCCTTTTCTGTAGCCGGAAAGAAGGACAATTTTTTCTAAGAGAGCTGGGTCCAGATAGCTGGACATATGGGGCGGGATTTTCCGATCCCCCGCCGGGCCGGAGAATCGGTGGGGGGGGGGGGGGCCGCGTGAATCCCGCCCATGCCGGCTGCCGAATTCTCTGGCGCCGGGGATTTGGCAGGGGCAGGAATCGCGGCGCACCGGTCGGCGGCCGCTGGCAGCAGCCCCCACGGCGATTCTCCGGCCCGCGATGGGCCGAGCGGCCGCCCGTTTTAGGCCAGTCCCGCCGGCGTATATTAGACCTGGTACTTAGCGGCGGGACCTGGATCTGCGGGTGGCCTCCGGGGTCCTCGGGGGGGCGCGCGGGGATCTAGCCCCGGGGGGTGCCCCCACGGTGGCCTGGCCTGCGATCGGGGCCCACCGATCCGCGAGCGGGCCTGTGCCGTGGGGGCACTCTTTCCCTCCGCACAGGCTGCTGTGGACCTCCGCCATGGCCGGTGCGGAGACGGACAATCCCACGCATACGCTGGGATGGCGGCAGCACACGCTGGCGCTCCCGCGCATGTGTCAACTCGTGTGGGCCGGCGGAGGCCCTTCGGCACCGGTTGGCGTGGCGCCAACCCCGCCGCCGCTGGCCTAGCTTCTGAAGGTGCGGAGGGTTCCGCACCTTCTGGGTGGCCCGACGCCGGAGTGGTTCACAGCAATCCTCGGCGCCGGGAATGCCCGCCTCGCCGGGTAGGGGAGAATCCCCCCCATGAATCCAGAAGGCAATCTGGTTTGAAGCAAGAACGCGCTGCGGGACCTGGTGAGTGACGTTGACCCAAATGGGCCGTCTGATGACACCATTGAAAAAGTACTTTTGCAGATTGCTGATGTTTTTGCTGCTGGTGTGGTGAGTGCTCCATGTAAACAGCACACCACCGCGGTTTAACCATGCTCGAAGTTGAGGATGTTTAAATGCACCTTGAGCGCCAGTGGAATATTTGGATGTCAGGATTTGGTTCCAGTGAGATTGGGCTGTGTGGAAGGGCCTGCACAGCTGTGGCTTCTTGACAGAGAATGGCACTGATACGTGGAACAAGTCACCCATTGATGGACAGAACATTTCTACAACAAAGTTCTGGACATGATAACACAGGCTTCTCCTCTGTTTAAGTTGAGGAACCTGCCAGAGGTGATACCATGTGATGCGACCATCAATTCACTCGAAGACACGTGTGTCATGATATTCAAACACACACATCATGATGGACACACTAATAGGCAAATCAGAGTACGCAACACCACAACCAATCACAGACAAGAACACCAACCACATAAAAAGCAGGAGCACGACACCTGGAGGTCAGTAGGTCTGGGGAGAAGGAAACAAGACAGAGCTGTTGAAACACCACAAGCAGGGAGCCCCCCACGTGCAGAGTGCAAAGACCAAGTTGTAAATAGTGAGTTTAAATAAAGAAGCGTTGTACCATATGCAACTGTGTTGGCTCATCTGTGTGTCAGAACACCCAACACCACATGGTACAGGAGTGGATCGATACCTGCCTACCAACCTGCCATTCTGGACATGGACCACACCGGCAAACCGCAGCCGATGCAAGTCACGGGGAACCTAGGCACCAACTGGAAGCTCTACAGGCAGCGATTTGACCTGTACATCCGTGCCACCGAAAAACAGAATGCCTCGGATGATTCGAAGATTGCAATGCTCCTCTTCTACGCAGGCCAGCACCCAACCGATGTCTTTAATTCACTGGTGTTCGAAGAAGGCGAAAACCAGGCCAAATATGACACGGTCATCCTCAAACTGGACCAGCACTTTCAAGTTGAAGTAAACGAAAGTTTTGAAAGATACATCTTTCAGCAACGCCTGCAAGGTAAGGAGGAGCTTTTTCAACCCTTTTTGACGCACCTCCGGATTCTAGCGCAGTCCTGCGGTTACGGCACCACTACAGAGTCCATGATCAGGGACCAGATTGTTTTTGGCGTTGCCTCTAGTGGCCTACGCCAGCAGCTTCTTAAAATAAAAAGCCTCACCTTAGCGTCTGCTGTGGAAGCCTGTGTCCTCCATGAAAATGCTACCTGCCGTTTTGCCCGATTTCAGGCGTCCGAGTTGGCACGGAGGGGGTCCCCAGCCGTCGAATCGGCAAGCCAGGCCGCCCACGACGTCGAACGCATCCAGGCCGTCGATTTCTTCCCGCCCCACGGCCCGGACGACAGCGGCCGCTTCCCGCGCTTTTCGCGGTCTCCCGCGCAGGTGCGCGCCAAAAATAACGGCCACAATGAGGGACGCACTGCGCAGGCGCGCCCACCGCAAGATCGCACTGCGCATGCGCAGTGGCGCAACGAACGCCGTGACGTCATGACGTGCAGCAATTGTGGAGGTCTACACTTAAAAGGGCAATGTCCTGCAAAAAACCGACAGTGCAACAGATGTGGCATGATGGGCCACTACGCAGCCCGCTGTCGTGCGGCTCAACCCATGGATCCGGCGCATCCTCGACAACCTCGCGCACGAGTCAGGACCGTCCAGCCCACGCATCAAGACTTCCAGTTAAGTGATGCAGATGACCAGGATGCCTTCCGAGTTGCCGTCATTGATGTCAACAAGGTCAATGCCATCAATCCAGCCGATGAGTGGTGTGCCACCCTGACGGTCAACCGATCGCGCGTCGCCTTCCGTCTGGACACCGGCGCATCCGCCAACCTGATTGCTTACTCTGCAGTCCAGGCCATGAAGGTCAAACCACCCATCACACCATCCCGGCTTAAGATGGTTGACTACAACGGGAACGTTATCCCGTCCATAGGATCTTGCCAGCTACAGGTGACTCACAAGAGGTACACGGCCACACTCCCCTTCGAAGTTGTGGGCTCATCAAAGGACTCGTTACTGGGCGCACAAGCGTGTAAGGTCCTTCACCTGGTACAGCGCATTATGTCTCTCTCTCCAGATGAGATATCCGACTTCCCGGACGCTGAGTTCCACGCGAATCTCCATTCCCTCCTCGCTCACAATCAGGAGGTTTTTGAAGGCATGGGGACATTGCCACACACGTACAAGATTCGACTCAGACCGGACGCCATCCCTGTCGTTCACGCACCTCGCAGGGTTCCTGCGCCTCTCAAAGACCGCCTCAAGGCACAACTGCAGATTCTTCAGGACCAAGGGGTCCTATCCAAGGTCACGGAGCCCACGCCATGGGTCAGCTCCATGGTCTGTGTAAAGAAGCCCTCGGGCGAGCTCCGTATATGTATAGATCCAAAAGATCTGAACAACAACATCATGCGGGAACACTATCCCATCCCGAAACGAGAAGACCTCACCAGCGAGATGGCGCGAGCCAACATATTCACTAAATTGGATGCGTCCAAAGGATTCTGGCAGATCCAACTGGACCCGGCCAGCCGAAGACTATGCACATTCAACACCCCTTTTGGCAGATTCTGCTACAACCGGATGCCATTCGGCATCATTTCGGCATCTGAAGTATTCCACCGCATTATGGAGCAGATGATGGAAGGCATCGAAGGGGTACGTGTATATGTGGACGATATCATCATTTGGTCCACCATTCCGCAGGAACACATGCATCGTCTTCGACGTGTCTTTACCCGCATACGGCAAAATGGCCTGCGTCTCAACCGTGCGAAGTGTGCTTTCGGCCAGACGGAGCTGAAATTCCTCGGGGACCACATCTCAAGGTCCGGGGTCCGTCCCGATGCAGACAAGGTTAGCGCCATCACAGCCATGCCACGACCGGCTGACAAGAAGGCTGTCTTAAGATTCCTGGGCATGGTCAACTTCCTTGGAAAGTTCATTCCCAACCTGGCTTCTCATACATCAAACATGCGCCATCTCGTAAAAAAATCGACGGAATTCAACTGGCACCAATCGCATCAGCGGGAATGGGAGGAGCTCAAGCACAAACTGGTCACGGCACCAGTGCTGGCCTTCTTTGACACGACTCGCCCTACAAAGATCTCAACAGACGCCAGCCAATCTGGTATTGGAGCGGTACTCCTGCAAAAAGACAGCACGTCATCATGGGCCCCGGTTGCGTATGCCTCACGAGCCATGACCCCTACCGAACAGCGCTACGCGCAAATCGAAAAAGAATGCCTGGGCTTGTTAACTGGACTGGACAAGTTCCACGACTATGTGTATGGCCTGCCACGATTCACGGTCGAAACTGACCACCGCCCCCTGGTCAACATCATTAACAAAGACCTGAACGACATGACTCCTCGCCTCCAGCGCATCTTACTTAAACTCAGGAGGTACGATTTTGAACTGATCTACACTCCGGGGAAGGAACTCATCGTGGCGGACACTCTTTCCCGAGCAGTGAGCACACCACCAGATGCAGAGGGGTTCGTGCGTCAAATTGAGGCACACGTGACTCTGACAGCAGCAAATATGCCAGCTGATGATCCTAGTCTGGCCCACATACGCGCAGAGACGGCGACTGACCCTCTGCTGCAGCGAGTGATGCGCCACATGACGGAAGGGTGGCTAAAAGGGCAGTGCCCCCAGTTTTATAATGTGCGAGATGATCTCACCAATATAGACGGGGTCCTTATGAAATCGCATAGGATCGTTATTCCACACAGTGTGCGCCAGATGATTCTTCGTCAACTACACGAAGGCCACTTGGGCGTCGAAAAATGCAGACGAAGGGCCCGGGAGGCGGTATATTGGCCGGGTATTAATGAAGACATAGCCAACATGGTGCTCAACTGCACAACCTGTCAGAGGTTTCAGCCGGCGCAACCTCCGGAAACACTTCTACCACACGAGATGGTGACGTCCCCCTGGGCGAAGGTGGGTGTGGACCTATTTCACGCGCTCGGCAGAGATCACATTGTTATTATAGACTACTTCTCAAACTACCCGGAAGTCATGCCTCTCCATGATCTGACGTCGTCCGCAGTCATTGGGGCCTGCAAGGAAACGTTTGCTCGCCATGGCATTCCAAGGACTGTCATGTCAGACAATGGACCTTGTTTCGCCAGCCGTGAATGGTCGTCCTTTGCCGCAGCATATGGTTTCACTCATGTGACATCCAGCCCTCTGCATCCACAATCGAACGGGAAGGCTGAAAAGGGTGTCCACATCGCAAAGCGGCTCCTGTGCAAGGCGGCTGATGCCGGATCGGACTTTAACCTTGCCTTGCTGGCCTATCGATCGGCCCCGTTATCCACGGGCCTCTCGCCAGCGCAGCTACTAATGGGTCGCTCCCTCAGGACGACGGTACCTTCCGTCCTGGCACCGACAACAGACAATGAGGCGGTTCTTCGGAACATGCAACTGCAGCGTGATCGCCAGAAAGGTCGGTACGACACACGAGCGACGGACCTGCCCCCCCTGTCCTCCGGAGACAAAGTACGCGTCCATCAACCGTATGGTGGCTGGTCAGCACCGGCCGAAGTCCTCCGACAAGTGGCTCCCCGCTCGTTCCTGGTTCGCATGCCGGATGGTTCCGTGCGTCGCCGCAATCGGCGCGCCCTTCGCCGACTTCCACGCTCACAGCCACACAACACGCCAGATCCTCAACAGGCTTCCGAGGATGACTTTGTGGAGCTGCCGCACATCACGCCCTTTCCATCGCCACCCATGGCCATGCCTGCACAGCAGCCGGTGGTTCTTGATCCACCCTTGAGGCGGTCAACCCGAATTCGTCGCAAACCCATTAGAATGGACTTATAATACAGTTCATATGTTTAATAAGTTGGACAATTTTACATGATAACCTGTTGTTGTTTATCGTTCCAGATGTCGTCTGACTGGACAACTGTTCAAAATTCTTTTTTCTTCTTCTCTCGTTCGCATTTCTGTTATGTTATGGTACAACTGGATTCATGTGACGCACTCGACATCGCCCCATGTACATAGTTCCGTCATAGACACATGCTGCACACGACACACACACACTCTTAGATGCACTCACGTCACGATCATATTTATTACCACGTAGGCACATATCTTTGTAAAAAGGGGGGATGTCATGATATTCAAACACACACATCATGATGGACACACTAATAGGCAAATCAGAGTACGCAACACCACAACCAATCACAGACAAGAACACCAACCACATAAAAAGCAGGAGCACGACACCTGGAGGTCAGTAGGTCTGGGGAGAAGGAAACAAGACAGAGCTGTTGAAACACCACAAGCAGGGAGCCCCCCACGTGCAGAGTGCAAAGACCAAGTTGTAAATAGTGAGTTTAAATAAAGAAGCGTTGTACCATATGCAACTGTGTTGGCTCATCTGTGTGTCAGAACACCCAACACCACAACGTGGAGAAGTAAACCGTGGTTTTAATCAGCTTAGAACTGAACCCGCCTGTGACCGGTACAACACTGAAGGCGGCCCCGCAGGTCAGCAGCTCTTATACTTCCTGTAAAGGGGGTGGAGCCATGGGCGGAGCCCGTACATGCCCCAACATGTCCTCTGTGGGTGAAGCCACACAATGGCCCATAGGTGGAGCTCACAGGGTTAATAACATAACACAGTGCACTGGTGAATTAGCAGTAATTATACATTCACCACACCATGGGTAGGATTCGCCGACACCGAAATCGGGAAATGCAATTGGGTGGAGAATCGGTTTTGACGTTGAAATCATGGCGAACGCCAGGTTCACGCTAAATCGCAATTCTCCGGGGCATCAACAGCGGCGTCAATGTGTTCTACTCCACACGTACAGTAAACACCATTTGCATATTAGAGGACCTGGTATTCTCCAGTGCCTCCACGATTCTCCGCCTCCACTGGGGGGAATTTTCCATTGCGAGGTTCACTTGTGCTTTTAAAAATCGGGAGGCAGGCGTCATGGCTGATGAGGGAGAGCGAGGAGGTGGGACACGGAGAGGCGTGACTGTGGGCTGCCAGCCCTGACACTGGCCAGGCTGGCTGGATTGGGAGGCCCTGCCGGGGCCCGGGGGGGGGGGGGGGGGGGGGTGACGGCGAGATGGGTCTTGGGGCCGGGGTGACCCACCCACGGGAGCGGGGCGGTGTCCAGGTACGGACTGCCATTGCCGCGGCCTGGAAATCAGCCATCTTGCTGCACAGCCCACTGACTGGTACTGCAAAGTGACACCAGCCACATTGGTGCCCCCAACCCACCACCCCGCTCACCCCAACTCCCACCCTCCACCCCATCGCCCCCACACCCCAGTCCTCATCCCCGCACCCCATCCTCCACCATGCCACCGCCCCAGCAGTCCGCACCCACCGGCGGGGCATCGCAAGGCCCGCCCAAGGGCAACACCCACAGTATCCCCTACAGGGGGGCACCGGATAGGGGCAGCTGCAGCCGACAGTACCCCTGGCAGCAGGGAGGGAGGCCAGGGACAGAGGCCCTCAAGGGACTGGGCACCAATGGGCCAGGGGCGCGGGGATAGGGGGGATGTGGGGGCAGGGTTTGCAGTGCCATTGGGGACCACCGTGTGGCCTGGTGGACACAGTTGGGCATAGGGGTTACACACCATGCTAACATGTCGGCCTTCCACTTCTTGCAGACAATTGATATTGGAATACAACCAGCAATGGTGGCCTTCCTCCTAGTCGCTGCAGCCCTGAGGATATACTGAGGCTGTACGAGCTGGAGCCGCTCGAGGAGGAGGAAGCTGCAGCAGGGGAGCCTGCCCCAGAGGAACAGGAGGCAGCCGCTGAGAATGGAGAGCTGGCCGCCCAACAGGCCAAGGAGAAACAGGAGGTGGTGTGTGTTCCGGCACCGTCTATTATTCAGGCATGCCGTCGAAGACAATGAGCGCTGGCTAAGCTATGGTCACTGGGCCAAGCCCATCCCCAATGTCCGCCCATTCGCGACTCCCACATACTCTCCCTCTGTGACCAGCCCAGACATCACACCTCACACCCATCTGACCGAGCACCAAGGCAGGTTGTACCATTGTGCACAGGTGTTTGATGTGAAAACACCTGCTGCTCGGTTGTCCCAGGTGGCGTGGTGCCACCCTGTTCTGCTTGCCACCTGTGTGATGCGCCAGGGACAGGAGGGGTGGAGTCCAAGGTGCTGCGGTGTTCCGGCCCTCCCCTGCAGGAGTCACCGGCATTGGCCCCATCATCTCCTCCTCCCTCGGGGTGTCCGATGATCCCCGGGCTACTCCATGGGATGGGGGTGCAAGCAGAGCTAACCCCTGAGGCTCCACTGCCAACTGGTGCAGCCAGTCCTGGGGGCCTGCTATCGTCTCAACCAGGGTCTGCATGCTGGCCGCCATGCAGCTTGCAGCCATGGAGTACAGGCAATGGACCACCTCCGCCTGGGATTGCGCCACATCACGCTGCGACTGTGCCACCATCTTCTAGATACGTGCCACATCAACCAGTGACTGTGCCATCGCCCTCTGGGACTGGGCCACCTCCCTCATAATCTCAGCCATAGCCCGCTGTGACTGAAGTCACAGATGTCCTGTATCCCCGGGCATCGGACTTTGAACTGGACCAAGTCCTCCACGATTCTGGGGCTGCAGGATTCTCCGCCATTGCCGGAATACCCCATGTACAGGGGGTAACTGATGGCACGTATGTCGCTTGCGTGCACCACGGCATAAATTTAAAAGAAGGGGTTCACTGCCTGAATTTTCAGCTTGTGAGCAACCAGCACCATCGGATCATGCACGTGTATGCACGCTTCTCTGGGAAGGTGCATGGCAGCTACATTGTGGGACATTCGGGAGATCCCTGGCATCTTCGAGAACCACCCCAAGATGATGGTTTGGCTCTTAGGCGATAAGATCCTAAGGTCCTGGCTGATGACGCCAGTGTGGAGGCCAGGGACCGAGGCAGAGACCTTGCCACCCATGCTGTCATTGAGCAGTGACTCTAACTGCACAAAACGCGTTTCCGATGTTTGGCCCGCTCTGGTGGTGCACTGCCGAACACCCCGCTTTGCGGTAGTCCGCTGTGCCCTTCACAACCTGGCACAGCAGCGGGGAGACAAGCTGGAGGAGGGGGGGACATGCCCCCTCATCTGAGGAGGAGCCGGATCTGAGGGGATGGAGGATGAGCCCAGGCAGGACCTGCAGGAGGAGCAGAAGGATGGAGGACAGGCGGTGTCAAAGGGCGGTTTGACCGGAGGACCAGGGAGGCTCTTATCTTCATCCCATTCTCATAGGACAAAGATTTGTCTGTCATATGCCTCCCCATTCCTCTTCCTCCTCCTTCCCCCCCATTTGCCTTCTTCCTGCCTTGCTAAATCACACCCCCCCCACCATTCCCCAACCCCACATTCCCCCCCACTACCATGTTCCGCTTTCCCAGGGTCTGTGTAACATCACCTCAGGGTGATGTGCCTGTGTCAGCACTATCAGCAGGTCAATATACAATCCAGGAGAGTGATGAGATGGAAGGTGGGGTTATTGGCTGTGATGCCTCGATGGTGGTCTCCTTGGTGGTCTCCTCAGAGGTGGGGGGGGGGGGGGGCGCGGGAACGACTCCTGATGGCTCGGCCCCATGAGATGGAGCCTGCGGGAGAATGGGCATGTGGTCAGTGAGAGGGAAGGATCATATTATCTGAGTTAAACAACTCACTTGAAATAGGTGAAGGGGCAGTGGATCCTCACCTCTGCGGCGTAGGCCAACTTTGCTGTCGGTGACTGCTCTCTCCTTGGACAACCCCGCGATTTACAGGGCCTGTTCCTCATGGGGTCAGGACTCGGATCTCTGGTACTCTGCTCGACCCTCGTGGCCCTTTCTCACTTATTATAGGCTACCTTCTCCTGTAGGGACAAAAAGAGGTAATTGTGGATCATCGGGATCTATAGCAGGTGGCATGTGTGGGCACCGCAACTAGACATGAAGGAGTTGTGATGGTGGGTGCCAGGGGGTGCTGAGGAACAAGCACGAAGATCGCAGGTGTCAGCCAGTGATTTATGGGGGGACGAGTTGGGAATTTGAAGGGTGGTATGCAGAATTGATGCCAGGAGAGAGGTGGTAACTTACACTTTCAGCTCGGTTGAGGTCATTGGTCTTCTTCCAACATTGGACGCTGGTTCTCCTGGTCATGCTGCCTGCACTGCCAGCTGCTGCAACTGCCTTCCAGACAGTATTAGTGACCCTGCTGCTGGCCCTCCATGGGGGAACAGAATGTTCCATCTCGTATCGACGGCACCCAGAATCCTGTCCAGGTCAGCATTCAAGGAAAGCGAAGAGCAGATCTGCACGCTTCCATGTTTGTGTGTTGACTGGGAGTGAGTGGTGAGGGAGCATTTAAAAGCATCTCCCCCTTGTTAGCGGCAAGACGCTGAGGCGCGGGTCCGGCAAATCAGATGGCGAGGCTGCCAGTAATGGTGAGATGCTCGTGGGGGTTCATTTTCGGCACTAAGTGCCGTTAAATACAGGCCGCGATCTGACCAACGAGGCTATCAGGAAACACCCACCAATCGTGCCGAAAATGATATTTAGAAATGTTTCTAATCCTATGGCAAACTGCAAAATTACAACATGTCTGGCTCCACCCATTAATTACATCACTTGTATCCCACTAAGATATCACAAGACCTGCTTAGCTAAATCTAAATACAACCCCTCATGAATTATCTACTCTTCAGTGAATCTCCAGCAATCATAACAATGTTTCATTTGACCTCTATAGGTAAACAGGTAAATGGTTAGAATCAATCGTGACCTCATATTTTATGACGTCTTAATTACAGCTTTAGCAGACACACAGTCCAGATACCTTAGCCTAGTTTCTTTAATAATATTACTGCACCTTAACCCAGGCTTTTAATAACATTACTGCAACAAATATAGAAAATAATATTCAATAATTTATATTTTTATCACATTTGGTTTTTCCAATGTTTAACCATACAGTTTTGTTCTGCCTTAAATTAAGTTGTCATGGACTGAGGTACACCACGAATGTTTCAACATTTCATCTAGACTTCAGTGTAGTACCAAGACACCGCCCTAGAAGTCTGTCTTTAGTTCATTGACTTACACTGTTTTTAAATGTAGCTGTCATCCTCAACACTGCAAGACCTACCCTCCGACAATGCCCATCTCCTCTCTCAACCCCAACAATGCTCACCCAACTCCCTCATACCCCAATGACTCTCACCCCTCTCCCTCACATCCCCAACAATCTCACACCTCTCCCTCTCAACCCCAACAATGATCACCCATCTCCCTCATCTCCCTAACAATGTTCAGTTCCCTCCCTCACATCAAGACAATTCCAAACCCCTCCCCCACTCTGATAATGCTCAGTCACCACCCTCACCACCCCTCCCCAAAATGATCATCTGCTCCCTTTTGCTCCCGACAATGCTCAACCCCTCACTTACCCCTGACAATGTCATCACTGTCATAATATCCACTCATGTACATAATGAGATGCAGACAGGCAGTGATTGACACATAGGATGACCAGTAAGCATACAACACAGCACAGCCAATCACCAGACAGGACACTACCACTATAAAGCCAGCGGGCACTAGGTTTCCCGTTCTCTCGGGACCTAACTACTGAGCCAGTCAGAGTCCACAAACTAGCAAGCACAAACACCATGCGGTAGCTAGTAAGTCTGGTCAGGCTACTACAAGGTCACTAGTCAGATCAGTATAGTGTCGACCCACAGCTGAATATGTACAGCAGTTCATCTGGTTGAATAAAACAGTGTTGGGTCTTCTCCTGTGTTAGACGTCTGTTTCTAACTTCCCTGCATCGAGTGCAGTCCACATCGAACCAACCTGCCTAACACATCAATCACCACCTTGACCCCCGTCAACACTCATCCCTTTTCTCATCCCCGACAATGCTCATCCCCTCCCTCACTCCAGACGATGTTGATTCTCCCCCTCACCCCCAACAATGCTCAATCCCTCCCTCACCCTGAAAATGTCCACACCCTCCTTCACCCCGACGATGTTCATGCCCTCCCTCACCCTGACAATGCATACCCCTTCCCGATCACCCCCAAAGTTGTTCACACCCCATCACTGCCAGTAATGCTAGTCTCCCTCAGCCCTGACAGTGTGACCCACTTCTTCACCCATGACAGTGCTCACCCTCCTGCCCCCCAACAATTCGACAATGTTCTCTCCTGTTTTCCTCCCTCCTCCCTGCTCACCCTCTCCCACACCTTTCACCCTGAACAACGCTCATTCCCCCTCCCTGCGCACCCCTGACGATGCCAACTCTCCCGACACCAGCTGGACAGTAGCCAGGGATTCCAAATGATGAGTCAGGAGGGGGTCCAAACATCATTGGGGGTGCGGTGGAGGTGGCGGGAGTGGGAGACATCATGAGGAGGAAGGTGAACATTGTCAGAGAGATGAACAAATGTCAGGGCTGGGTAGAGAACATTGTTGGTGGTGCGGGAGGGAGGTGAACATTGCTGGGGAGGTGAACATTGTAAAGGTTGGGGGGATGGTGAACATTGTTGGGAAGGGAGCGGGTCAGCATTGTTGTGGGGGATGAATGTTGTCAGGGGAGGGGGCGGTGAACATTTTTTGGAGAAAGGGTGAGCATTGGTGTTGGTGCTGTGGGTGCTGGAGCGTTTTGACACTCCAGCTAATTCACTTTGATCCGCAGTCCTGAGCCGGATTTGCATCTGCTTGGAAAATCTTGAAGTAAAACTGTGTTAAAACCAGTGTAAGAATGGGGCAAACAGCCCAAGTCTCCATAGTTCTGTCCACCTGATCCCATTGTCATAAGGAATCGTACAGCAATCCGGGAAGGGCAAAATCAACAACCGGGAGTTTCGACTTCCTGTGTAAGCACCATGCAGGGGAACACAGTGGGACTTCCTCAGAGTCCTGAGGTAATAATATTAATCTTTATTCGTGTCACAAGTAGGCTTTCATTACATTGCAATGAGATTACTGTAAAAATCCCCTAATTGTCACACTCGGGCACCTGTTTGGGTACACTGAGGGAGAATTCAGAATATCCAATTCACTTAACAAGCACGTCTTTCGGGACTTGTGGGAGGAAACCGGAGCACCCGGAGAAAACCCACGCAGACACAGGGAAAACGTGCAGACTCTGCACAGACAGTGTCCCAAGCTGGGAATGGATCCCGGGTCACTGGCGCTGTGAAGAAACAGTGCTAACCACTCTGCTACCTTGCCACCCATGCAGCAGTGACTTAAGTTGAACCATTTGCTGGTGCCCAATATTACTCAAATTCCAATTCTGATGAAAGTTCACAGCCTGAAACATTAGCCCTGTTTCTGCCTCCACAGGTGCTGCCAGACCTGCTGAGTATTCCAGCATTTTCTGTTTTTATTTCAGATTTATTGCGAGGGGAATTGAATACAAACAGGGAGGTTGTGCTCCAGTTATACAGGACATTGGTGAGACCACATCTGGAGTACTATGTGCAGCATTGGTCTCCTTATTTAAAGAAGGAAGTAAATACATGAAATGAAATGAAATGAAAATCGCTTATTGTCACAAGTAGGCTTCAATGAAGTTACTGTGAAAGGCCCCTAGTCGCCACATTCCGGCGCCTGTTCGGGGAGGCAGGTACAGGAATTGAACCGTGCTGCTGGCCTGCCTTGGTCTGCTTTAAAAGCCAGCGATTTAGCCCAGTGTGCTAAACCAGCCCAGTGTGCTAAACATTGGAAACAGTTCAGAGAAGATTTACGATACTAAGACCTAGAATGGGTGGGTTGTCTTATGAGGAAAGGTTGGCCAGGCCAGGCTTGTATTCACAGTTAAGAAGAGTAAGAGACGACTTGATTGAAACATAGAAGATCCTGAGGATCTTGCGAGGGTGGATGCAAAGAGGATGTTTTCTCTTGTGGGAGAATGTAGAACCAAGGATCACTGTTTGAAAATAAGGGGATGCCCATTTAAGACAGGGTTGAGGGAATTTTTTTCTCTCAAGAGGTTTGTGAGTCTCTGGAATTCTCTTCCTCAAACAGTGATGGAAGCAGAGTCTTTGAAAATGTTTAAGGCAGAGCTAGAGACTTTCTTGATTAACAAGTGGGTGAAAGGTTATCGGGGGGTAGGCAGCAATGTTGGGTTGAGGTTACAATCAGATCAGCCAAGATCGTATTGAATGATGGAGCAAGCTTGAGGGGCCAATTGGTCTACTCCTGCTCCTGTTTCGTATATTCGTCTGATTGTATTTCCAGTAACAGCAGTACTTTACTTTTAAACTAAAATTATTTCTGTTGCTTTTCCCTATAAAGTTTGTTCAATTTCCTTTGGAGTTCAACACAACATATGTAGATACTGTTATGGGCCAGGGTTCAGAGAACCCCAAAGTGTATCACGGAGTTCGCCTGACCCACAACTTTTAATAGATTGTGGTATGGGGAGCACACGGCCCACTCCACAGGTGTGGCACAGCAGAAATGGAAAAGTATTTTTTAAAGCAAAACAATGTTTATTCTATGAACTCAAGTTAACCTTTTTCAAAAATACAGTGAACATCTTAGCAACCATTAATTCAAATAAAACCCCAAAAAATACAATACTAAGTAATCCTTAATAACTTCCCGAACAACATCCAGAAGACAAAAGAAACACCTTTTAACGGAAGCACATTAGGTTTACATTCACTACTGAAAACATTTATAATTCTGAATTCACCAAATGATCAAGAAATAGTCTTTTCATGGCAGAGAGAACAACAGTGCACCTGCTCTGTCTGGCTTCAGCTCCAACACTGAAAACAAAACCAAAGAAACACAGACACGCCCAAGCTTTTCTCAAAGTGAAACTAAAAAGCAGAGCCAGAGCTCAGCTCCACCCACACTCTGACGTCACTGCAGTAACATGAGCATTCAAACATTTCTTAAAGTGACGTTCTCATAACAATACCTCAGCTAACACATTCAAGTCACTCACCACCCTGACTTGGAAATACATCGCCGTTCCTTCACTGTCGCTGGAGCAACATCCTGGAACTCTGTCCCTCACAGCAAAGTGGGTGTACCTACACCTCAAGACTGCAGCAGTTCAAGGAGGCAACTCACCACCATCTTCTGAAGGGCACCTAGGGATGGGCAATAAATGCTGGCCTAACCAGAGACGGCCATATCCCGTAAATGAATTTTTAAAAAAATTACAAATACTAACTTCCTCTTATTAAATAGCGCAGTTCAAGTCCACCTCACAGTTAATATTCATCTTCACCTTTGTCATCGGACAACACGTGGGAAGTCCAAATCTATTTAAGGAACCAATTCGCAACCTTCCAATCTCCAACATTTTTTTCTCCTCGTACATTAGTCCTCTTTCATGACTTCTCTCCAGGTTTCACACACAGCAAGTCCCAAGCTCCATTTTCATTCTACGCTCATCTCCCAATGTTACCCTTTAACTCCAGTCTTCCTCATACACTCAGATCTGATCGCTTGCTCATTGAGCTAAACTGTGGCAAGAGGACTGTCACTTTAAAACTACTAGGACCGGCCAAAGCATTCCAAGAGTGACCTGAAATTAGACACAAAACGTGTGCAGCACAAGCTGTTAGCATGACAGGGAGTCTGGAGTTTAGGTAGAAACTAATCTAACTTAATTACACATGGGTAACACAGAATAGTTTAGTCATATAAAAATGGAAACTAAAGTGTGGGAAGAATTTTTTTTTTTACACAAATGTTTTTTATTGGGTTTTTTGTACATGGTATACACAAAGAGAAACCAAAAAGAGATAACAACAAAAACACTACATAAATAAAAAACCAAGGGATGGGAAAGGAAAAAACTGGGGACGTGTATATACATAGAAGCAACGGAGAGACAATTACAATACACATGTCTTTGGGGGGGGGGAGGCTTTATTCCCCGCCCCTTCTTTTCTTCTGTTTTTTTTTCATAAAGAAAATACATACAACGCAAGAAAACAAAACAAAACTGGGTGGGCGGGGTCGCTATTTGCTGTTGTTGTGAGTTTACCTCTGCCTCAGCCATCGGTTGTTCCGTCCTCCTCTACCTTTTTACTCTCTGTTGCCCTGCTGTGTTCGCTGTGGTTATTGTTGTCTCCCGTGCCCTCCTTCCAGTTTGCGTTCCCTTGTCTTCCCTCCTCTCTGGCTCCCCTCTTTGCATCCCTTGTCCTTCCTTCTTCCCTGCTCCCCTTCCCCCCTCTCCCTCTCTGCAGCTCCCCCTTCTTTTCTGCTGTGTTTGGCTTCTCCCTCTTTCCCCCCTCTGCCGGTTCCTCCCTCCCTTACATCTCCTTTCTCATGTCCAGGCTACTTTCCCTGGCTCCTGGCGACTCAATCATTTATTTGCTTGTTCGTTGGCCACAAACAGGTTCCGGAACAGTCGGGTGAATGGCTCCAATGTTCTGAAGAAGTCATCTTCCGACCCCCGGATGGCGAATTTGATTTTCTCCATTTGGGGAAATTCCGATAGGTCGGAGAGCCAATCTGCAGCTTTGGGTGGTGCTGCTGACCACCAGCCGAGCAGGATTCTTCGGCGGGCAATCAGGGAGGCAAAGGCAAGGGCATCCGCCCTCCTCCCCATGAAGAGAGGAAGAAATTTATAATATCCAAATGACAAAGAACAAAGAACAAAGAAAAGTACAGCACAGCAACAGATGCCGACCATGCTGCCCATCTAAACTAAAATCTTCCACACTTCCGGGGTCCGTATCCCTCCATTCCCATCCTATTCATGTATTTGTCAAGATGCCCCTTAAACGTCACTATCGTCCCTTCTTCCATCACCTCCTCCGGTAGCGAGTTCCAGGCACCCACCACCCTCTGTGTAAAAAAATCTGCCTCGTACATCTCCTCTAAACATTGCCCCTCGCACCTTAAACCTATGACCCCTAGTAATTGACCCCTCTACCCTGGGAAAAAGTCTCTGACTATCCACCCTGTCTATGCCCCTCATAATTTTGTAGACCTCTATCAGGTCGCCCTTCAACCTCCGTCATTCCAGTGAGAACAAACCGAGTTTACCAGGCAACATTCTGGTAAATCGCTTTTGCACCCTCTCTAAAACCTCCACATCCTTCTGGTAGTGTGGCGACCAGAATTGAATACTATACTCCAAGTGTGGCCTAACTAAGGTTCTATACAGCTGCAACATGACTTGCCAATTTTTATACTCAATACCCCAGCCAATGAAGGCAAGCATGCCATATGCCTTCTTGACTACCTTCTCCACCTGTGTTGCCCCTTTCAGTGACCTGTGGACCTGTACTCCAAGATCTCTCTGACTGTCAATACTCTTGAGGGTTCTACCATTCACTGTATATTCCCTACCTACATTAGGCCTTCCAAAATGCATTACCTCACATTTGTCCTGTGTGACTTCACCTTTTGTACCAGTCTGCCATGAGGGGCCTTGTCAAAGGCCTTACTGAAGTCCATATAGATAACATCCACTGCTCTACCTGCATCAATCATCTTTGTGACCTCCTCAAAAAACTCAATCAAGTTAGTGAGACACGACCTCCCCTTCACAAAACCGTGTTGCCTCTCGCTAATACACCGATTTGCTTCCAAATGTGAGTAGATCCTGTCTCGAAGAATTCTCTCCAGTAATTTCCCTACCACTGACGTAAGGCTCACCGATCTATAGTTCCCTGGATTATCCTTGCTACCCTTCTTAAACAAAGGAACAACATTGACTATTTTCCATTCCTCCGGGACATCACCTAAAGACAGTGAGGATCCAAAGATTTCTGTCAAGGCCTCAGCAATTTCCTCTCTTGCCCCCTTCAGTATTCTCGGGTAGATCCCATCAGGCCCTGGGGGCTTATCTACCTTAATACTTTTCAAGTCGCCCAACACCTCTTATTTTTGGATCTCAATGTGACCCAGGCTATCGACACACCCTTCTCCAGACTCAACATCCACCAATTCCTTCTCTTTGGTGAACACTGATGCAAAGTATACATTTAGTACCTCGCCCATTTCCACTGGCTCCACACATAGATTCCCTTCCCTGTCCTTCAGTGGGCCAACCCTTTCCCTGGCTACCCTCTTGCTTTTTATGTACGTGTAAAAAGCCTTGGGATTTTCCTTAACCCTATTTGCCAATGACTTTTCGTGACCCCTTTTAGCCCTCCTGATTCCTTGCTTAAGTTCCTTCCTACTTTCCTTATATTCCACACGGGCTTCCTCTGTTCCCAGCCTTCTAGCCCTGACAAAACGCCTCCTTTTTCTTTTTGGTGACGCCTACAATATCTCTTGTTATCCAAGGTTTATTTGCCGTATTTATCCTTCTTCCTCACAGGAACATGCCTGTCCTGAATTCCTTTCAACTGTCATTTGAAAGCCTCCTACATGTCAGATGTTGATTTACCCTCAAACATCCGCCCCCAATCTAGGTTCTTCAGTTCCCGCCTAATATTGTTATAATTAGTCTTCCCCCAATTTAGCACATTCACCCTAGGACCACTCTTATACTTGTCCACCAGCACTTTAAAACACACTGAATTGTGGTCACTGTTCCCGAAATGCTCCCCTACTGAAACATCTACCACCTTACCGGGCTCATTCCCAAAATACCAGGTCCAGTACAGCCCCTTCCCTAGTTGGACTATCTACATATTGTTTTAAGAAGCCCTCCTGGATGCTCCTTACAAACTTTGCCCCATCCAAGCCCCTAGCACAAAGTGAGTCCCAATCAATATTGGGGAAGTTAAAGTCTCCCATCACAACAACCCTGTTGCTTTTACTCCTTTCCAAAATCTGCCTATCTATCTGCTCCTCTATCTCCCGCTGGCTGTTGGGTGGCCTGTAGTAAACCCCCAACATTGAGACTGCACCCTTCTTATTCCTGATCTCTACCCATATAGCCTTGCTGCCCTCTGAGGTGTCTTCCCGCAGTACAGCTGTGATGTTCTCCCTAACCAGTAGCACAACTCCTCCACCCCTTTTACATCCCACTCTATCCCGCCTGAAACATCTAAATCCTGGAACGTTTAGCTGCCAATCCTGTCCTTCCCTTAACCAGGTCTCTGTAATGGCAACGACATCATAGTTCCAAGTACTAATCCAAGCTCTACGTTCATCTGCCTTACCCGTAATACTTCTTGCATTAAAACAAATGCTGTTTTCAGCAACATCTGCTCTTCCTCAGAGCCATACTGGCCCTATTCCCTAGTTCTCCCACAATTTTTTCACCTTCTGACATATTGCTCCGGTACCCACCCCCCTGGCATACTAGTTTAAACCCTCCCGTGTGACACTAGCAAACCTCGCGGCTAGGATATTTATGCCTCTCCAGTTTAGATGCAACCCGTCCTTCTTGTACAGGTCACACCTGCCCCGGAAGAGCTCCCAGTGGTCCAGATAACTGAAACCCTCCCTTCTACATCAGCTGTTTAGCCACGTGTTTAGCTGCTCTATCTTCCTATTTCTAGCCTCACTGGCACGTGGCACAGTGAGCAATCCCGAGATTACAACCCTAGAGGTCCTGTCTTTTAACTTTCTGCCTAGCTCCCTGAATTCCTGCTGCAGGACCTCATCCCCCTTCCTGCCTATGTCGTTAGTACTAATGCGTACCACAACCTCTGCCTGTTTGCCCTCCCCCTTCAGGATGCCCGCTACCCGTTCTGAGACATCCCGGACCCTGGCACCAGGGAGGCAACATACCATCCTGGGATCTCTTTCACGTCCACAGAAGCGCTTATCTGTGCCCCTGACTATGGAGTCCCCTATGACTTTTGCTCTTCTGCGCTTTGCCCTCCCTGCTGAACATCAGAGCCAGCCGTGGTGCCACTGCTCTGGCTGCTGCTGTTTTCCCCTGATAGGCTATTCCCCCAACAGTATCCAAAGCGGTATACCTGTTCGAGAGGGGCCAACCACAGGGGATTCCTGCACTGACTGCCTGCCCTTTCTGGTGGTCACCCATCTCTCTGCCTGCAACTTGGGTGTGACCACATCTCTATAACTCCTATCTATGACGCTTCCCGCCACCTGCATGCTCCTAAGTGCATCCAATTGCAGCTCCAACCAAACCACGCGGTCTGTGAGGAGCTGCCATTGGTTACACTTGCTGCAGATGTAGTCAACCGGAACACTGGAAGCATCACAGATCTGCCACATCTGACAGTTGGAGCACTGCACCCCGCTGAGTGACATTTAAGCACAGTGATACTGAGAACATATCAGCTACTTCCATACAACTCTTGCCGCCTGTTTTAACATTAACATTGCGCCTGTACCAAATCAACTCCTTTTACCACAAAACGAGTACTGTCCTCTTACAAAATAATTCTAATACTTGATTTACTGCTCAGACCGGTTAGACCTGGTTTGCTCAATCAGCCCCAAATCTCTCTTCCTCTTCCACTCTTTCTAACTTCTTCAGTCTATCTGAAGCCCTGATTTCCTCAGCATGCATCCTTGTTTTCAGAGTCAATGATTTCCTCTTTAAGACTGCCATAGGGCAGCACGGTAGCATAGTGGTTAGCACAATTGCTTCCTGGGTCCAGGGTCCCAGGTTCGATTCCCGGTCACTGTCTATGCGGAGACTGCACGTTCTCCCCGTGTGTGCGTGGGTTTCCTCCGGGTGCTCCGGTTTCCTCCCACAGTCCAAAGATGTGCAGGTTAGGTGGATTGGCCATGCTAAATTGCCCATAGTGTCCAAAATTGCCCTTAGTGTTGGTTGAGTGGGGTTACTGGGTTATGGGGATAGGGTGGTGTGTGCTTGAGTAAGGTGCTCTTTTCAAGAGCCGGTGCAGACTCGATGGGCCGAATGGCCTCCTTCTGCACTGTAAATTCTATGATGATAAAAATCCCTATTTTCTTCAAGCTGTCATACTCAATTAATTCATTTTAGTGATTTCTTCACAAAGGTTTATCTGTTGCTTTCCAGTCACTCGGGATCAGTCCCACTATCGCAGCTCCCTCAGGCAGTTTCAGGATGCCAACTCCCTTAAGTCTCAAGCCTTGGTACACAATTCTGATGCAATTCATGCCAGGCAGAGCACCACTGCTTGTATTGCACTGGAAAGAATTAACATGTGGACTCACAGTAGACAGCCATGATGGAACTAACTTTATTTACACCTCCTCCACAGAGAGGGCAGCAGAGACAGGACTATAACAAAGGCTGCATTTTCTGCCAACATTGTGTACGCACGTTTGTAAGTACACACCCCCACCCGCTGGTTTCCTGGCAACGTGGGGCAGCTTCAATGGGAAACCCCATTGAAAACGGCATCAGTTGGGAATCCTACCACCAGTGATTGACACACTAGCAAGAAACACGTGGCTGGGGGACTGGAGGATCCAGCCCGTGACCTCACCACAGTTTCTGAATCTCCTGCTCCACAGCCTCGTCCCCTTAATCCATGTTTGTCACCAGGAACAAACCGCGGGGCTGCAAACAGAACAGAGGCCATCACTGGTGTAATGTTCTTGTCGGATGGCCTGATTAATATTACAAGAACAATTGTAGCTAAAGCTATAAATGATTTATTAACATTAACTGTGGGTCAAATATATACAAAACAGCAGATGAATAACTGTATGAATATGCACTAGCAACTCTCTCCCAACTCTCTAATCAGTCTGAGGTCACCTGACTCTAACATTCACTTATATACTAATGAGACTCCTAGTGGTCAGTCTATGAATTTCAACACAACCATGATATCACGAGAACCGGGTGGATCAAAAGCTCCCTTTCCTCCCCATCCCAATCTCTGGCAATCTGAGGTCTGATTGCTCATCCTCTGCTGGACTCAAAAACGTGAATGTCTTTAGGATCTGAATAAGATCCAATCAGCTCTGTGTCTCCTGTAAACCACACCAGTGACTTCTGTACATGTTTTGGATTGGATTGGATTTGTTTATTGTCACGTATACCAAGGTACAGTGAAAAGTATTTTTCTGCGAGCAGCTCAACAGATCATTAAGTACATGAAGAGAAAATAAAAATTTTAAAAATACATAATAGGGCAACACAAGGTACACAATATAACTACATAAACACCGGCATCGGGTGAAGCATACAGGGGTGTAGTGTTAATGAGGTCAGTCCATAAGAGGGTTGTTTAGGAGTCTGGTAACAGCAAGGAAGAAGCTGTTTTTGAATCTGTTTGTGTGTGTTCTCAGACTTTTGTACCTCCTGCCCAATGGAAGAAGTTGGAAGAGTGAGTAAGCCAGGTGGGAGGGGTCTTTGATTATGCTGCCCGCTTTCCCCAGGCATCAGGAGGTGTAGATGGAGTCAATGGATGGAGGCAGGTTTGTGTGATGGGCTGGGCGATGTTCACGACTCTCTGAAGTTTCTTGCGGTCCTGGGCCGAGCAGTTGCCATACCAGGCTGTGATGCAGCCAGATAGGACACTTTCTGTGGTGC
Source organism: Scyliorhinus torazame (assembly GCF_047496885.1). NCBI lineage: Eukaryota > Metazoa > Chordata > Chondrichthyes > Carcharhiniformes > Scyliorhinidae > Scyliorhinus > Scyliorhinus torazame. The sequence goes on from NC_092707.1 coordinate 82,294,112, forward strand.
ATCTGTAAATGTTGGTAAGAGTTAATGTGGACATGCCAAATTTCCTTAGTTTCCTGAGGTAGTATAGGCGCTGTTGTGCTTTCTTGGTGGTCGCGTCAACGTGGGTGGACCAGGCCAGATTTTTGGAGATGTGTACCCCTAGGAATTTGAAACTGCTAACCATCTCTACCTCAGCCCCGTTGATGCTGACAGGGGTATGTACAATACTTTGCTTCCTGAAGTCAATGACCAGCTCTTTAGTTTTGCTGGCATTGAGTGATAGATTGTTGTCGCTGCACCACTCCACTAGGTTCTCTACCTCCCTCCTGTATTCTGACTCATCATTATTCAAGATCCGGCCCACTATGGTCATATCATCAGCAAACTTATAGATTGAGTTGGAACCAAATTTTTCCACGCAGTTGTGTGTGTACAGGGAGCAGAGTAGGGGGCTAAGTACGCAGCCTTGTGGGGCCCTGGTATTGAGGACTATTGTGGAGGAGGTGTTGTTGTTTATTCTTACTGATTGTGGTCTGTGGGTCAGAAAGTCGAGGATCCAGTTGCAGAGTGATGAGCCAAGTCCTAGGTTTTGGAGCTTTGATATGAACTTGGCTGGGAATATGGTGTTGAAGGCAGAGCTGTAGTCAATAAATAGGAGTCTGATGTAGGAGTCCTTGTTGTCGAGATGCTCTAGGGATGAGTGTAGGGCCAGGGAGATGGCATCTGCTGTGGACCGTTTGCGGCGGTGTGTGAATTTCAGTGGATCAAGGCGTTCTGGGAGTATAGAGGTGATGCGTTTCGTGGCCAACCACTCAAAACACTTCATTATGACTGAAGCCAGGGCCACCAGATGGTAGACATTGAGGCACGTTGCCCGTTTCTTCTTTGGCACCGGTATGATGATGGTCCTCTTGAAGCAGGCTGGGACTTCGGAGCAGAGTGGGGCCAGGTTAAAGATGTCCGCGAACACATCTGCCAGCTGGTCCGCGCAGGCTCTGAGTGCACGACCAGGGATCCTGTCCGGACCTCTTGCCTTCCGAAGGGTTCACTTTCAGAAAGGCTGATCTGACTTCGGAAGCTGTGATGGTGGGTATGGGTCTTTTATGGGCTGCTGGGGCACTCGACAGCAGATTGCAGGATTCCTGCTCGAACCGAGCATAGAATGCATTGAGTTCATTGGGAAGGGGTGCGCTGCTGCTGGAGATACTGCTCGGCTTCGTTTTGTAGCCCGTTATGTTGTTTAGGCCTTGCCGCAACCGCCAAGAGTCTGTAACGCTGGTCTGTGACTCTAGCTTGGTCTGATATTCTCTCTTGATATCTCGGATGGCTTTGCGGAGGTCGTACCTGGAATTCTTGTTTAAGTCAGGGTCGCCTGACTTGAATGCCTCAGACCTGTCCTTCAGTAGGGAGTCAATCTCATGTTTGAGCCATGGTTTCTGGTTGGGGAAGGTACGTACTGCTTTCTTTGGCACGCAATTGTCCACACATTTGCTGATGAAGTCTGTGACGGTGGTGGCATACTCATTTAAGTTGGTCGCTGAGTTCTTCAAAATGGACCAGTCCACTGTCTCTAAGAGGTCACATAGGAGCTATTCTGTTTCCTCTGACCAGCACTGCACGACCTTCTTAGCTGGATTGTCCCGCTTGAGTTTCTGCTTGCATGCCGGGAGAAGGAGCACCGTCTTATGGTCTGATTTCCCAAAGTGCGGTGGGGGGATGGAACGGTAGGTGCCCTTGATTTTTGAGTAGCAGTGGTCAAGAATGTTGTCGCCCCTGGTGGGACAGGAGATGTGCTGGTGGAATTTTGGCAGTACACTCTTGAGGTTGGCCTCGTTGAAGTCCCCGGCCACGATGAACAAGGCCTCCGGCTGTTCAGTTTCGTAGTTGTTTATGACTTTATAAAGACAGGTGTAGAGAACCATTTGCACAGACATCTTGTGTTGGCAGAAGACACAGTGATTAACAAATGCTCATATCTTGCAATACACTATACCCTGTCCTTACTTAAAAAACAACTTATACATTAAAATGTAAAATGCCTTCTGCGTATAACTTTCCAGAATATAATATGACAAAACCAGCATCAACAATACTTGAAAATTTAACAAGTTGAGTTACCTACTGTAATCACGACAAAAACATATAATTACTGAGACTGTCAAAATAATTTATCTGTAATGTTTTCCTTAACACCAATATGGATTTAACAAAAATATCATCATTTGATAAGAAATAATGAAAGGAACATTTTTGTTTTCTTCCTTCCTACTTCGTTTCATTTGACCTTTCTGCCTCCTTTCTCTTTTCTCTCTGGATATCACCTTCCATTTCCTTAGCTTGATTCTGCTTCCCTGCTCTGACTTCATTAAAGGATAAATACGGCAAAGAACCATACACCGGAAGCTTTTCCATGGGATCTGGGGATAGTGCAGGGACATGGTGCTGAAGTAGAAGATCCGCCATTATCTCATTGAAAGGCGGTGCGGGCTCGAAGGGCTGAATGGCCCACCCCTGCTCCCATTCCTTATGTCTTATTTCTTATACCATCTTCCACCTTCGGGCCTGCTCTGCCACTCAGTAACTTCTTCCTGCTTTCCCCCATATCCTTTGATCACTGAAGCCCCAAGAGCTATATCTGACTCCTTCTTGAAAACATATAGGGCACAATTTAATCAAAAAAATAAGAGTCCGCTCTCGTGTCAGGAAAGACCCTATTATATAACAGCACTTTGTTGCTATTTTGGACTCCAGTGGGAATGCCCCCGAGGCTTCATTCAGCATCATTTCCTGCACTGAGGAATTTTTAAACGGTGCCCCGATCTCTAGACCCTCCAACACAAACCCCAAATGCCCCAACGCCCCAACTCATCTATCGGGGGTCCTCAGGGCCCCTGCACCCCACCTCAAATGGGCCATGCACCCCCAGGCCTGATCCTCGGCTCTGGTTTCAATGAGACCCCCCCCTCCCTCATTCTTCTAAACTCCAGCGAATATAATCCTGACCGACTCAATGCCTCTTCATACGTCAGTCCCACCACCTCAGGAATCAGTCTGATAAACTTTTGCTGCACTCCCTCTATAGCACAAACATCCTTCCTCAGATAAAGCTATTCCAGGACAATATTCCAGGTGTGGCCTCATCTGAGCCCAGTAGAATTGCAGCAAGACATCCTTGCTCCTATACTTAAATCCTCTCGCGGTGAAGGCCAGCATCTCATTTGCCTTCTTTACCGCCTAATGACCTTCAGCAACTGGTGTACAAGAACATCCAGGTCTCATATCATATTCCCTTCTTTCAATCAACAGCCATTCAGATAATAAGCTGCCTTCTGGTTTTGCTGTCAAAGTGGATAACCTCACACTTGTCCATATTATACTGCATCTGCCATGCATTTTCCCACACACTCAGCTTGTCCAAATCACACTGAAGCTCCTCTGCATCCTCCTCACAGCTCACCCTCCCACCCAGCTTTGTGTCATCTGCAAATTTGGAAATATTACACCTAATTCCTCATGTAAATTATTAATACATATTGTGAATAGCTGGGGTCCCAGATCCGATTCCTGTGGTACCCCACTGGTCATTGCCTGGCATTTGGTAAAAAGACTTGTTTATTCCTATTTTTTGTTTCCTATCTGCCAATCAGTTTTCTATCCACCTCAATACACTAACCCCAATCCCATGAGCTTTATTTTACATACTAATCTCCGATGTTTGTCTTTGTCGAAAGCCTTCTGAAAGTCCAAATAAACCACATCCACTGGCTCTCCCTCATCAACTCGACTAGTTACATCCTTGAAGAATTCAGGTAGATTTGTTAAAAATGGTTTCCCCTTCGTAAATCCATGCTTACTCTGTAGCATTCTGCCACTGTTTTCCAAGTGTACTGCAATTAAATCTTTCATAATGGACTTTAGCATTTTCCCCACTAAAGACATCATGCTGACTGGTCTATAATTCCCTGTATTCTCCCTACCCCCCTTTGTTAAATAGTGGGGTTACATTAGCTACCCTCCAATCTGTAGGAACTGTTCCAGAGTCCAAAGAATCGTCAAAGATGACCACCAATGTGTCCACTATTTTTAGGTCACTCCCTTAAGTACTCTGTGATGTATATTATCAGGACTTGGGAATTTATCAGCCTTCAATCCGATCAATTTCCCCAACACCATTTCCCTCCAAATACTGATTTCCTTCAGTTCCTCTCTCTCTCATTAAACTCTGTGTTCCCAACATTTCTGGTGCATTATTTGTGTCTCCCTCTGTGAAGACAAAGGAGATAACATGACATCTAATTATGGTGAGGCATCACAAGCTAAATTGTGATTGGGATTATAGTGGTTCAAATAAGCTCAATTTGTCATTGCTTTCTTTACTTATTCAAATGCTCTATGACACTTACAATGTATTCCATCTTTGAGAGATTAATACCTTGGAGGGAATGTATTAGCTAAATTGGGGATGACCCAAGAGTCCAGGTGAATGTTTTAAGTTCTTCTTTGTTCTCTGGTCTCTTTGCTTTCAAAATCTTTTCAACCTTCTCCTGTATTTGGTGGATGCCTTCATCAACTTATTTTGTGACCCAGTTACATTACACTTGACAACATGAAGCACCACTTGCTATTTTTTTGTTTTGTTGCCGTACTCTTGAAGTCAATCGAAGGAACTTGTTCACCCTTACAAGCTGCTCTTTCTCTGTCTTATGGTTAATTTGAATGAAATCTAAGAAGCAACACACATCTTTCATCCTACTTACTACCCATTCTATGATGCCCTGGAAAACTGTGGGAGCAGTAAGCACGCCAAATGTTTTGTACTGGTGACAACCATTTGTGGGAATGGATGGTAAGCAGTTCCTTGCTTGTGTCAGAGCTCCAGGAGAATCAGGGGGCAGAGGTGAGTGAAGTGACCATTACTAAGGAGAAGGTTCTGGGGAAGCTGAAAGGTCTGAAGGTGGATAAATGACCTGGACCGGATGGACTACACCCCAGGATCCTAAAAGAGATAGCTGAGGAAATTGTGGAGGCATTAGTGATGATCTTTCAGGAATCACTGCAAACTGTAAGGGTCCCAGAGGACTGGAAAGTGGCGAATGTAACACCACTGTTTAAGAAGGAAGGGAGGCAGAAGATGGGAAATTATAGGCCGGTTAGCCTGACTTCGGTCATTGGTAAGATTTTAGAGTCTGTTATTAAAGATGAGACCGCGAAGCACTTGTAAGTGCTTGGTAAAATAGGATTGAGTCAGCATGGCTTTGTCGTGTCTGACAAATCTGTTCGAGTTCTTTGAGGAGGTAACAAGCAAGTTAGACACAGGAGAACCTGTGGACGTAATTTATTTAGATTTCCAGAAGACCTTTGACAAGGTGCCGCATAGGAGACTGTTAAATAAGTTAAGAGCTCATGGTGTTCAGGGTAACATCCTGGCATGGATAAAGGATTTGTTGACTGGCAGAAGGCAGAGAGTGGGGATAAAGGGTTCTTTTTCGGGTTGGCAGCCGGTGACTAGTGGTGTGCCTCAGGGGTCTGTGCTGGGACCACAACCTTTTACAATATACATTAATGATCTGGAAGAAGGTACTGAAGGCACTGTTGCTAAGTTTGCAGATGCTACAAAGATCTGTAGAGGGACAGGTAGTATTGAGGAAGCAAGGGGGCTGCAGAAGGACTTGGATAAGCTAGGAGAGTGGGCAATGAAGTGGCAAATGAAATACAATGTCGAAAAGTGTATGTTTATGCACTTTGGAAGGAGGAATTTAGGCATAGACTATTTTCTAAATGGGGAAATGCTTCAGAAAGCAGAAGCACAAAGGGACTTGGGAGTCCTTGTTCATGATTCTCTTAAGGTTAATGTGCAGGTTCAGTCGGCAGTTAAGAAGGCAAATGCAATGTTAGCATTCATGTCAAGAGGGCTAGAATACAAGACCAGGAATGTACTTCTGAGGCTATATAAGGGTCTGGTCAGACCCCATTTGGAGTATTGTGAGAAGTTTTGGGCCCCGTATCTAGGGAAGGATGTGCTGACCTTGGAAAGGGTCCAGAGCAGGTTCACAAGAATGATCCCTGGAACGAAGAACTTGTCGTATGGGGAACGTTTGAGGACTCTGGGTCTGTACTCGTTGGAATTTAAAAAGATGAGAGGGGATCTTACTGAAATGTACAAGATACTGCGAGGCCTGGATAGAGTGGACGTGGAGAGGATGTTTCCACTTGTTGGAAAAACTAGAAGCAGAGGACACCATCTCAGAATAAAGGGATAATCCTTTAAAACAGACATGAGGATGAATTTCTTCAGCCAGAGGGTGGTGAACTCTTTGCCGCAGAAGGCTGTGGAGGCCAATTCACTGAGTGTCTTTAGGACAGAGATAGATAGGTTCTTGATTAGTAAGGAGATCAGGGGTTATGGGGAGAAGGCAGGAGAAAGGGGATGAGAAAATATCAGCCATGATTGAATGGCGGAGCAGACTCGATGGGCCAAGTGGCCTAACTCTGCTCCTATGTCTTATGGTCTTATGGTCAATTAATTCTAATTGCAAATATGCATTTGGCAAATCTATCTTACTGAATCCCTTTCTGGCTAAATTAGAAGGACAAATCTTCACTGTTGTTCATTCATTGCTCTTCACATTCTTAATTGCCATTGCTCTTTCTCATCTTTGAAGCTCTTTCCTTATTGTTCCTAACTGTGTATATGATACTGGCCCAGTCTTGCAAAATGTCAGCTGTATTGTCTTTTTGGGTGGAGGCTAATTTTATCATTTGGCCCTCTTTTTACTCTCCTATCACTCACTCAATCTCAGATGTACTCTTCCTACAGCATATCCTGCACTCCAGATCCCACTCCTCCATGAGACATCCTGCCCCATGGACTCAAAGATCTCTGGGTTGAGAATTGGCCTTTTCATTCACCTGAAGACCCATATGGCAGGAACTTCGCCCCCGAGAAGACGTCATCCTCGAATCGAGGGATAGTCGGCAACAACGGCGATCCTTACTGTAAATGACTGAGCCCAGTTGAACTGTGTGTTCTTATGGCAATTTTGTCCCATCTGGGAAGTTTTGATGTCTCTTAATGTATGAGAAGCAAGGATGCTTCATCGTATTCCACTGTAACACTAACTTCACCCAACACTGGTATGCTGTTATTGGAATAACTAGACAGTTTCACACTAATTCTGCAGAAAGGAATGTGAATTGGGGGTTTCTAATACTCTAGTTCAGAGAAAACAGATGCTGCCTCAGTCGTATCAATGATGAAAGTAAATTGTGAATCTTTGACTTTCATTTCTACTCTGTGTGCTTGAATTTTATCTTCAAACCTATTACTCCCATCTTCTGTGTGCTGTTTTTCTCTTGCTCTCCAACTGAGTACAACTCTTGATCTTCCTGTTCGATAACATCAACTTCTGTTACGGTGGCGCAGTGGTTAGCATTGCTGCCTCACAGCGCCAAGGACCAGGGTCCGATCCTAGTCCTGGGTTGCTAGCTATGTCTGCGTGGGTCTCACCCCCCACAACCCAAAGATGTGCAGGGTAGGTGGATTGGCCACGCTAAATTGCCCCTTAATAAAAAAAACCTTCTGTTTCCATATCTATCATATTCAAAGATTTCTAAACCCCTGCTTACTTTAAATGTACCATGACTTTGACTGGGCGTATGACTGCGACCTTGAGCTTTACCATTTCCTCCAGTCCTGCACGCCATCTGGATATGACTAACATTCACATGGACACAACACTTTGACTGGAAATGGGGAATTTAAATTGTTGGTGGCCACCATGGCAACAGTAACTTCTAATTTTCCGACTTTGAGACTGTCAACTTGGCTGCTGTGGCCTCGATCGTTCTGAAATCCGTCCCCTGCTGGTTCAGGAAAATGACTTGCTTGTAACTTGCAACTATTTCTTCCTGCCATATCCATGGCTATGGCTTCTTCTCAGGCCTCCTTCCATGTTTATTGTCTTTGCATTAAAATCTTGGCTTGAGTTTTATTGTTCTTTAGGTTTGCTAGAAATGCGTCTCTAAGGTTGATTTCTAAGTTTGTGCCATAGCCACAATGATAAGGGAGTTTCTTTAATTCGAGAATGTAATCTGTTGCAGTCTCACTTGGCAACTGCTTTATTTCATGAAATGTAACTCGTAGTGCAACCTCATTCTCAGTGGTACCAGAATATTAGACCAGAATCCCAATCAGCACAAATCCCTCCCTTCCACCTACATTAGTTCTAACTTCTTCAGTCTACCTGAATCCCTGATTTCCTCAGCGTGCCTTCTCCATGTTTGATCACAGGCAATTCATTTCTCGTACATACAGTCCGATTCTCTATTTTCCTCAAACTGTCGTTTGCAGTCAGTTTGTTCCAGTGGCATCTTCACCAAGGTTAATCTCAAGCTTTCCGTTCAGTCAGTCGGGATCAGTCCCACTATCCCAACTCCCGCAAGCAGTTTCAAGATGTCAGCTATCTTAAGTCTCAAGCCTCAGCGCACAATTCTGAAGAAAATCATGCCAGGCAGAGCTTCCCGACACAACGACATCTCACACCATCAGTCAATTGTTTATACATTTGACTAAAACCAAGCAGAAAATCTTGCGAGAATTGCAGGATGCAATGTCAGAGCTCAGTAAATGAGAATTTAGAATGATAAAGTCAATGTAAATCTCGCATCCCAAGTTCTTAATTTCATTAGTTAGGAGATGTCCACTTACCTTCACTGACCTCTTCCAAGCCAAGTGGGGAGCTGGAGCAGGAATCTTAAACTTTCTCCCTGGTGTGTTGCCTTGGACTGGGTTGCTATCTGAGGTGGTCATGCTATGGGGGACTTGACATACAGGGTGACCTGAAGGTCACCATTTACCATTCTGCACCAGTAAATGGGGATGAACATCAACAGATAATTGCAGGCACGCTGCCCTCCTCACTGAATCACAGAATCACAGAATACTACAGTGCAGAAGAGGCCCTTTGGCCGATTAAGTCTGCATCGATGCATGAAAGGCCATGGCCTACCCCCCTAATCCAACTTCCCAGCATTTTGCCCATAGCCTTGAATGTTATGATGTGCCAAGTACTCATCCAGGTACTTTTTAAAGGATGTGAGGCAACCCGCCTCTACCGTCCTCCCAGTCAGTGCATTCCAGACCATCATCACTCTCTGGGTAAAGAAGTATTTCCTCAAATCCCCTTAAACCTTCCACACCCCACTTAGAACTTGTGTCAACAGCACCAGCAAACCCATCAGTAAGGATGTTAGTCCCGCTCTGGTTTAGATATAGTCCATCCCGCTTGTACAGGTTCCACCCTTCCCAATTTTAATACAATCTCACATATGTTACACATGATGATTCATTTTGAAATTGAAGCAAATTCCACACTTTGAAAGAATCACGATGGAGTATGCTTTCGAATTAGTCCTTACAATGTAATCAAGTCAGGTCTATATATTTATTTGCATATTAAAGATGATGATTGGCCTTAGGGCTCCAAAGGAACAACTATTGGTGACGATGGGTGGGATTCTCCTGTCCCCCAACCATGTGTTTCTCAATGGTGGAATTCTCTCTTCCCGCCTCTTGTCAATGGGATTTCCCATTGAAGTCGCCCCATGTCACCGGAAACCTGGGGGTGGGGTGCAGCACTGCCAGCGGGAAAAGGGAATCCCAAGGGCTGGAGAATTCTGGCCCATGTCAACATGATACTCAAAGAAGTTTAAGCAATGGGACACCAACTGATGTGGCACAATAACTGAATATTATTCAGAATAAATCATCAGTGTTCATCTCAGAAAATGACTGTGTCAAAGGAAGAATAAAATAAAGCAGGACATGCTGTGAGTGCACATGACTGACGGCCGTCCGTACCTCTGAAAATGCTTTGTGGGAGATGTACTACTGAATGGCTGAAAAAACAGTGCCAATGGGAACAGGTACACATAGGTTGCATTTATTCCCACCCTTTTGCTAACTCAAATTCCAATCATTTGACTGCCTCATACATCTCCCACTCCCTCCCAGACCCCCATCCTTGACTGGTTGGATTTCTTGACAGCTCAATCCAGCCCAGCCTCCTCGACAAACACAGGCTCCTGACATCGCCTGAGGCTGAGTGAAATTGCATGTGACTAAAGCTCCCACTTTTATTTTGAGTACTATTACATTTTCATCTCCATCACCCATTTTGTAACAAGGCCCAGAAATACTTTTTTAAAAAACCACTGAAAGACCACTTCTGCTCCAGGGTCCATCTAATTCCAACTTCTCTGATCCTAATCTCACTGTGACTTGGCTCACCCAGGGTTAAAATCACGCCAAGGACTGAATTTCGGCAATGGAAGCTGACTTTTGAATATTTAGAGAAGTGGTTCCCAGGCAATGTGCCGCAGCACACTGGTGTGCCATGTAGACTGTAGTAAACCACTGTTGTACCTATATTAGAGGATGTACAGTAGAACCTGCACTACAGGTTCGCCTGTGGCCCCTGCCTGCTGGATCCGCCCAGGAGGCGGGGTATAAATATGCATGGCCTCCAGCTCTCAGCCATTTCGCCAGCTGCTGTGGGAGGCCACACATCTGATAGCAATAAAGCCTCAGTATGGATTCAACTATCGTCTCTTGTCCAATTGATCGTGCCTCAATTTATTGGTATCAGTTTTCGAAGGATGGACCTCCGTATTAAATCGGATCGCCTGCAGCTGGATCCGCACTCAAGCGACGCCAGAAAGGACTTCCAGCACTGGCTAGTTTGCTTCGAAGCGTATATCAACGCGGCACCAACCACTGTTCTAGAGGCTCAGAAGATTCAGATATTCCAGACTGAGCTCCAAAGTCTTCCCACTAATCCAGGGTGCGCCAAACTACGCCGAAGCCATGACTCGACTCAAGGACAACTACGAGCAGAAGACAAACACACTCTTCGCCAGGCACGCACTCGCCACTCGTTCTCAACTACCTGGTGAGTCCATTGAAGACTTCTGGAGGGCCCTAATCCCACTAGTCCGGGACTGTGACTGCCAGGAGTTACAGCCAAGGAACACTCAGACCTCCTTATGCGGGACGCCTTTGTGACTGGAATTGGGTCAGATATCATACGCCAGCAGCTCCTAGAAGGGGCCCCGCGCGACCTGGCAGAGACTAAAACGCTAGCGCTCTCCATGACGGTCACCCTGCCCAATGTCCAGCCCTACGCCCCCAACAGCACGGCCCACCCCTCCTACGCTTCGTGGACCCTTCAGACAGCCGCCCTAGCGGGGGCGCTGCCCACCCAATACGCCTGCGCTGCGTTCCAGCCAGCGAGCCCCGATGCTATTTTTGCGGCCAGCAAAAGCACCCCCGCCAACGCTGCCCGGCCCGCGCTGCCCTTTGTAAAGCCTGCGGGAAGAAGGGCCACTTCGCCGCGGTGTGCCAGGCCCGCTCAGTAGCCGCGATCGCCCCCCCCCCGGTCACGGACAATGGGCGCAGCCACCCCCCCCCCCCATCAGACCATGCGCGGCCAGTGGGCGCCGCCATCGTCCACTCCCCGCAACACGTGCGTTTCATGGGCGCCGCCATCTTGTCCCACCCCCGCAACATGCGTTCCATGGGCGACGCCATTTTGTAACCCGCAAGATCTTCGGGCGCCGCCATCTTGTCTACGCCTCAGTACATGGCACCACCAGCGTTCCAGGACCTGAACTCAACGGCCGCCCCATTACCCGACGACCAACCAAGGCTCGCCTCCATGTCACTCGACCAGTCTCGCTCGCATAACCTGACCAACGCATCCACCAGCGTGAAAGTCGACGGCCACGTAACCTCTTCCCTGCTGGACTCCGGAAGCACCGAGAGCTTCACACACCCGGATACGGTAAGGCGCTGCTCCCTCACGATACATCCCACCAATCAAAAAATCTCCCTGGCCTCCGGATCCTATTGCGTAGCGATCCGGGGGTACTGTACGATCACGCTCACGGTCCAGGGCGTAGAATTCCATGGCTACCGCCTCTACATTCTCCCTAACCTCTGCACTGCACTAATCCTCGGCCTGAATTTCCATTGCAACCTCCAGAGCCTAACCCTGAAATTTGGCGGATCCTTACCACCCCTTACTGTGTGCTGCCTCGCGACCCTAAAGGTCAACGCACCTTCCCTCTTTGCCAATCTAACTCCAGATTGCAAACCCTTCGCCACCAGGCGCAGACGGTACAGCACCCAGGACAAGACATTCATCAGGTCCGAAGTCCAGCGGCTGCTTCGGGAAGGCATTATCGAGGCCAGCGACAGCCCCTGGAGAGCTCAAGTGGTAGTAGTTAAAACTGGGGAGAAACACTGAATGGTCGTGGACTACAGCCAGACCATCAACCGGTACAAGCAGCTCGACGCGTACCCCCTCCCACGCATATCTGACATGGTTAACCAGATAGCACAGTACCGGGTCTTCTCAACTGTGGACCTGAAATCCACTTACCACCAGCTCCCCATCCGTAAATCGGACCGGCCATACACCGCCTTTGAGGCAGATGGCCGCCTATACCACTTCCTTAGGATCCCCTTCGGCGTCACTAACGGGGTCTCGGTCTTCCAAAGGGAGATGGACCGAATGGTCGACCGGTACGGTTTGCGGGCCACATTTCCGTATCTAGACAATGTCACCATCTGCAGCCATGACCAGCAGGACCAACTTCGCTAAATTTCTCCACACCGCCACTCTCCTAAACCTCACGTATAACAAGGAGAAGTGTGTGTTCAGCACAAACCGCTTAGCCATCCTCGGCCATGTGGTCCAGAATGGAGTTCTGGGGCCCGATCCCGACCGCATGTGCCCCCTCATGGAGCTCCCCCTCCCCCAAGGCCCTCAAATGCTGCCTGGGGTTCTTCTCGTATTACGCTCAGTGGGTCCCAAACTATGCGGACAAGGCCCGCCCACTCATACAGTACACCCACTTTCCCCTGACGGCCGAGGCCCAACAGGCCTTCGCCTGGATCAGAACTGATATTGCCAAGGCCACAATGCACGCTGTAGATTAAACACTACCCTTCCAAATAGAAAGCGACGCATCAGACGTTGCCCTTGCCGCCACCCTCAATCAGGCAGGCAGGCAGGCCTGTGGCATTCTTTTCCTGCACCCTTCATGCCTCTGAAATTCGGCACTCATCCGCCGAAAAGGAGGCCCAGGCTATCGTTGAAGCTGTGCTGCATTGAAGGCATTACCTGACCTGTAGGAGATTCACTCTCCTCACTGACCAACGATCGGTAGCCTTTATGTTCAACAACACACAGCGGGTCAAGATCAAGATCAAAAATGATAAAACTTGCGGTGGAGAATCGAGCTCTCCACCTATAATTATGAGATTATGTATCGCCCTGGCAAACTCAACGAGCCCCCAGATGCCCTATCCCGAGGTACATGTGCCAGCGCACAGGTAGACCGACTCCGGACCCTGCACGACAGCCTTTGTCACCTAGGAGTCACTCAGTTGTACCATTTCATTAAGGCACAAAATTTGCCCTACTCCGTCGAGGAAGTAAGGACATTCACCAGGGACTGCCAGGTCTGTGCGGAGTGCTAGCCGCACTTCTACCGGCCAGACCGTGCGCGCCTGATGAAGGCCTCACACCCCTGTGAACGCCTCAGCATGGACTTCAAAGACCCCCTCCCCTCCACCGATCGTCACACATATTTCCTCAGTGTGATCGATGAATACTCCCAGTTCCCCTTCGCCATCCCATGCCCCGACATGACATCTGCCACAGTCATTAAAGCCTTCAATTCGATCTTCACTCTGCTCAGATTCCCCGCCTACATCCACAGTGACAGGGGATCCTCATTCATGAGTGATGAGCTGCGTCAGTTCCTGCTCAGCTAGGGTATCGCCTCCAGCAGAACGACGAGCTACAACCCCCGGGGAAACGGACAGGTAGAAAGGGAGAATGGGACGGTATGGAGGGCCGTCCAGCTGGCCCTACGGTCCAGAAACCTCCCGGCCACCCGCTGGCAAGAGGTCCTCCCTGATGCGCTACATTCCATTCACTCATTACTCTGCACTGCCACTAACAGTACACCGCTTGAATGTCTTTTTGCCTTCCCCAGGAAGTCCACATCCGGGGTGTCATCCCGACTTGGCTCACAGCTCCGGGAACCGTGCTTCTCCGTAAATATGTCCGACTCCACAAGGCGGACCCGTTAGTGGAGAGGGTACACTTGCTCCACGCAAACCCCCAGTACGCCTACATGGCATTCCCCGACGGCCGCCAAGATACTGTCTTCCTCAGGGACCTGGCACCTGTAGGTTCCACCCCCACACTACCCCCGTCGCCCCCGGCGCCACCCTCCCCTCCCCCGTCGCTCACAACACCACCCCACCCCCCCCAGGACCATCCCCCCCATCTCCCCTGCCCACGCCCGTCGATGAAGAGGACTTCGGCACGCTCCCGGAGTCACCTTCGACCAGGTCAGCACCAACATCGCCGTCACCACTTCATCGCTCCCAAAGGACCATCAAGGCCCCGGACCGGCTGAACATCTGACCGGTCCACCGGATGTCAAAGGACATTTGTTTTGCTTTGTAAATATTAAAATCATTTTTGTATATAGTTATCCACCACCCCCGCCGGACTCAATTTTAACAGGGGTGAATGTGGTAAACCACTGTTGTACCTATATTAGAGGATGTACGGTAGAACCTGCACTACAGGTTCGCCTGTGGCCCCTGCCTGCTGGCTCCACCCAGGAGGCGGGGTATAAATATGCGTGTCCTCCAGCTCGCAGCCATTTCGCCAGCTGCTGTGGGAGGCCACACATCTGATAGCAATAAAGCCTCAGTTTCGATTCAACTTTCGTCTTTAGTCAAATTGATCGTGCCTCATAAACCCCTCACATGAGCCGCAAAAAAGGATTCAAAATTCATGCAATTAAACTAAAACTAATCTTCATCTTCAGCTCTGTGGTTGGCATCTTCAAGACCTGACCAATCTTGGGCCTCCCGTGCATGCGCCGACCGGCTAGGACAGAGCAGCCCCCACATGGTTTGGATTTTTTATGTTAGTCAGGCCCATGCGCATGAACAACGGTGCACTTCCGCAAAAAGCGAAAACTCAAAAAGCGATCAAAAACTGTGGGAGAAGTGAGAGAGACAGGGCGAGGTAAAAAATAACAGGAGCGAGGACAGGGAGAAGTTAAAAACGAATTTAATTTAAGAATAATAATCTTTATTAGTGTCACAAGTAGGCTTACATTAACACTGCAATGAAGTTATTGTGAAAAGCCCCTAGTCGCCACATTCTGACCCCCATTCGGGTACACTGAGAGAATTCAGAATGTTCAATTCACCTAACAAGCACATCTTTCGGAACTTGTGGGAGGAAACCGGAGCACCCAGAGGAAACCCATGCAGACACAGGGGGAATGTGCAGACTGCGCAGACAGTGACTCAAGCCGGGAATCGAACACGGGTTCCTAGTACTGTGAAGCAACAGTGCTAACCACTGAGCTACCGTGCCACCCTTCCCAATAAGGAAAGAAGGCGGAGAAAAGAGGCAGTGTGTCTCAAAATCGTTTTATAGCATACAGGTGTGCCATGACTATAAAAGGTGGGGATCTATTGATTAGAGGATCCTTGCCTGCAGTTTAGCTCAGTGAACTAGGCAGCTGGTTTGTGATGCAGAACAAAGCCAGCAGCGTGGGTTGAATTCCTGCACTCACTGAGGTTATTCGTGAAGGCTCTGCCTTCTCAACTTTGCTCCTTGCCTGAGATGTGGTGATCCTCAGGTTAAACCACCACCAGTCAGCTCTCCCCCTCAAAGGGAAAAGCAGCCGATGGTCATACAGGGCTATGGTGACTTTACCTTACCTTGGCTGCCACTGGCAAGTGCCTCTCCTCACCTGAAACCCAGCAGTTAAAATATTGGCTGATGGGAATTCATTCCAATCTAGTAGAGCTTTGGCTGGGCGGCTTGGGTTACAATGGTCAGAGAAAACAAACATTTACTCAAAGTGAGCTGTATACGTGTAATTATTTTATCAGTAATGCTAATGGAATCATTAGGTATGTTGAAATTCGGGCAGCATGGTGGTACAGCGACTAGCACTGCTGTCTCACAGCGCCGAGGACCTGGGTTTGATCCTGGCCCCGGGTCACTGTCCGTATGGAGTTTGCGCATTCCCCCCATGTCTGCATAGGTCTCGCCCCTACAACCCAAAGATGTGCAGGGTAGGTGGATTGGCCAAGCTAAATTGCCCCTTAATTGGAAAAATGTTTTCTAAGTTGAACCAAAGCACGAGAAGCCATTATCCTAATGAATAGTGGAGCAGGCTCTTGGAGCCTAATGGCCTACTACTGCTCCTATTTTGTATGTTCATATGCTCAAAAAGGAAGGTACATATGCGGGGATATTAATGTAAAACAACTGTCCCCACATCCTATTGGTCCCAAAACCCACAGTTTTCGAAAAATAGAAATGTCTCTCAACTGACAGGTGCACTGTACAATTATGCAACACTCAAGTGAATGTTATACAGCATGTTTGGTTTGGATGCTGTGATCAGTGTCAATCCAATAGTATGTGTCTATTGAAAGACCCCTAGAAAAGCAATATTCCAGGCAACCTTCAGGAATTTGAAAGTTCGGCCAATCTCCTGGCATTCAGATCAGCAGATACATTTAGATCATTGCAACCGATGCTCCACTGAAGGGAAAATAAGAGATCTACTGTGGAAATCCTACCCTGTGGGTGGTCTCTGCAGTGATCTCTATATGTGCATGTACACAAGGGGTTAATGTGTAATCAGTAGCACCACATGATCACTAGAGGGCCGGACCAACAGGGGTATTAAAGGCAGCCACATTGGGTCTCTCTCTCTCTTGGGTGCACTGTGACCAGGGCAATAGCAGACTAGTTCAGATGGCTAGTGGAGTTACATGTAGTTACTGTAGTTAGATCTTGTTAACCTTATCACTAGTATCAAAGTTAAAGTAAAGAACTCATGCTATTATTGTTACAGTTACTCAATAAACCTTTTGTTACTACTGGACGAGTTCGAGTCTTCTTCATCGAGATTCAGAAGACCTCATCACTAACCAAGGTTTGAGTAGCACATGTTACCTACCACACAGGTAACAAAACAGTCTCAATGAGTTGCAGTCCTAGGATGAGGAATTCAATGGACTGTACAATCTACACTTTTCCGTAACCTTTTTTGCAATGTCCCTCAGCTGCCATAGCAATAAAACTGCATGTTTTACAAATCCAATTCAGACAGCAGCGTGCACGGCTAGAGATCAGAAAAGAAAGACTTGCCAAACAAAATTAGAACTTGATGCCGATAGATTCTCAGTGGCTGTATATTTTACTTATTTTTGTATAAGCAATAAGTTTTACATTTTATTCTCCAGTTAAAGGATGTCAAGTGAGAAAATAAGAGATGTTCAGTTTTCTAACTTTAAATAAGTAGTATTTGCATGACCGTTCATATTGGTTGAACACAAGCCAGAACCTCCTCCTCACTGAATGAGCATTAACACAAAGCCAAGAAGTGCCAGCTGTGGTAGCACTCTTGTTTCTGAGACAGAAGGTCATGAGTTCATAGTCCCACTCCCAGAAAGTGGGGGAAACCTCACCAACCTGTTTTAACTTTGTACTTTATATCAGCCTGAACTGCATTCAAACTGAGTACCAACATGGATGGGCCATGTTCCAACTCTCTTCTCCTTTATTGCAGAAGCCCCTCATTGTTTTACACTCAAATGTCTTGAGAATAACATGTATATTGAACAAAGCATCCTTTATTGCTGCCCTTGACTTTGTGCTGCACTGCAGCCCATTGACACGCCATTGAAGGGTGGGGGAGGAGATACCACTCTTCTTTAAAAACAATCAAACACTGATTAAATGTGTGTGCAAGTTAAAGGAAAATTCATCAATCTCACATTCGCAGTGGGGAGTCTTGTTCAATGGGAATTATATGCCAGGGGATCAGTGCAGCAGTGCCGTATGACCAGCAAGAATTCCTCACAGGTGTGGCTCCATGCTGGCAATGCAAACTAAGTGACATTAGGTTATTGTGCCAATATCAGTTGGTTTGATTATTTTGATTTTTGCCTCTCCTGAAAATCAGTAAAAGCCTTCCAACACCAGATTAAAGGTTTGTTTCAAATCACTAGCTTTCGGAGCGCAGCTCCTTCCTCCACACCATCTCCTGAAAATGCTTGAGCACCAGCACCCTCCAGTAATTTCGCCAAGCATACCTTATTCACATAGCTTTGATGGTGATTTATGGCAGCCTATTTGGTGACAGCAAGCAAATTCATTATGGCCCCAGGCCTGATCCTGAAACCTAATTGCAATCGAGAGTGAGACCCCTGGTATTTGTTCCACTCCTTTAACTCGTGTCATGGGAATTAATTGCAGACCTTGACGGAGATTAGTCTGGAAATCGGGGCCAGAGAGAGACTCCAATCTCAGAGCTCCAGACACGTTTGTCCTATAATGACCTTTAGGGAGGCTGAACCGCCAGCCTCTTGTCAGCAATGGCACCAAATGAAACATGCGATTACCTCTGCAAATTCAATTTTTGCTTCTTCTTTATCTACTTGCAAGCCCTTATTGGCTGCCTCCCCAGATCCAAGCTAAATCCATAACAAACCCTGCTACAGAAAAAAACAGGCATTGGAATCTTCACATCACCCATGGTAATTAAAAAAATAAATTTAGAGTACCCAATTCATTTTTTCCAATTAAGGGGCAATTTAGCGTGGCCAATCCACCTACCCTGCACATTTTCAGGTTGTGGGGGCGAAACCCATGCAAACACGGGGAGAATGTGCAAACTCCACATGGACAGTGACCCAGAGCCGTGATCGAACCTGGGACCTCGGCACCGAGAGGCAGCTGTGCTAACCACTGCACCACCGTTCCACCCCTCCCATGGTAATGTTAAGGCGATACCATTAACTAACTACAGTGGGAATGCTTTCCACACACGCACTACACTGTGGGCGAAAAATATTCCACCGATCCGTAGCCTTGCTTGAGACTCACTCATTTTGAATATTTGCAGCCACAGCCCAGTCAAATAGTCTAGCAGGTTGCAAAGCAGACGGCAAATTCACAATCAATTTAGAAGGAGCTGCTTTATCATTAAGCAATTACTTGGAAAATGTTATCCAGCTCCAGAAAAGTGCACAGCCGATTTGTGCAGAGCTGTCAACAAGTGCAATTTGGAAACTCCAACCTAATTAGTACACCGTATGAAGACTGATCGAGCGCTAGAAATAACCTGGGCCTCCCTCTTCACTTTCTGCCTGCTGGTTCACTACGTTTTTTTGCTCGCAGGGGAGAACAAATTGGTGGAATTCCTGGAAGATGAACAAACAATTTTATTCAGCCTGAGCAGTAATCGGAAACAGTTTGAGCAGGGAGCTTTAGGAATGATTGCAGAGAAACTTAGCCCCTTGGACAGATGCAATGTGTTAATTGATTAGCAAGTGGGAACTCGACTGAGTTGGACCGAGGGAAAAGAGAAGTCAGAGAGTGTGTGTGTGTCCGAGAAAAAAAACATGCAAACTGCTATCTTCCTAATGTCTCCATCTCCATGTTGGCCTCTTTCAACGGTAGTGCATGACAAGAGATGGTAAATATTTCCCTCCACCACAAATTTCAATGTGGAAGAAGGCTGTTGTTGCAAGACCCTATTTATTTCCACCAGAAACTGGCACCACTCTCACAATTCCACAGAAGTAATCCTCGACAAACCAAAGCATCATTGTCAGGCTCCACACGCTGTCTATTCAAAGGGGCTTTTATGCTCACTGCTCAACTACTTACATCTTTGGCTTAATTATTCTATCATATAACTCAGTCCAATTTTTTTTCCAAAAAGGTCAATTTAAACAGTCTCTTCACAAGCCCAATCCTGCTCCATGATCTTCGAACCATGTGTGGTGCCGCGCAAAACCCGTCAGCTCAGAGGATCACATTGTACCATGTTAGTAGTGATCTTTTTGAACAGGTTTGTGCGAGATTCCTTCATTTGACTTAAAAAGATATTAACCTGTTTCATTTAAGAAGGTTGACAGTCCATGATGGATGGAGGAATTTCATACTAAGGTGTTAATCCATTTGTTACTGATATCACACAGTGCGTCTTCAATCCATAATTCAACTCAACATATAGCAGACTCTACCTGGGAGGGTGGGTGTGGGGGGGGATCAATGTTGGAGTAAATTTGAAACAAATTTGTGGAAACATCTCGGACAATTTTATCCAAATTCAATGGAAAGTAAGGTCATAGGTGGTCGAAAAGCAGCATTCCACACATTCCCATTAATTTCCCAATGGGCAACATCGGTCAAAATTGTCCCCAATATTTCCATGAGCGTACGATGAATCGACAAGTCAGGAGAGATGGTGGCAGTGGTTTTGATGCATTCAAATGTAAAGCAGATCGATTTATTTTCAGAACACAACATGATTAATTTGAAACATTACGGGCGGGATTCTCCCGCAATTGGCGGGATGGCCCGACGCTGGCGCCAAGAACGGCGCAAACCACTCCGGCGTCGGGCCACCCGGAACTTCGGAAAACCTCCGACCCAGAAGGGGCTAGTAGCAGCGTGATGCCAATCGTGATGGCGTCACCCATTACAGATGCGCGCGCCATCATTGATGCCGCGCGGCGTCACAGCACAAAAGACACCACCGCCGGAGACCTGGCAAAATGGCCGAGGTTGCAGGAGTGGGATATCGAGGTGCTCCTGGACGCAGTGAAGCAGAGATGGAGGCCCTGTAACCCGCACATGGCCACAGGGCTGCACCACACCTCAGCCAGTGCCTGTCAAGGGAGGTGGCAGAGGCCGTCAGCGCCATGGCAGTAACAGCCAGGACAGGCATCCAGTGGCACAAGAAGGTCAATGACCTAGTCAGGGCAGCCCCTGCCCATTCCACCCCCCCATTCTCTTCACACCCATTTCCCCCCCCCCCCCCCCGCCCCCCCCCCCCCCACCCCCTCTCCCCCAGGATGGGCGGCACAGCCCTAGCTGCAATCCCATGCAGGCTGCATTGGCAGGATGGGGTGTGAACCTATGCCAACATACACACACCACTGGTCCGCAAGTACATAACCGCCTAACACTGTTGCTCTTTATCTCTGTCACCCTCCCCCCCTCCCACAGGAGAAGCGCGATCATAACAACCGGGAGCGTGAGAGGACCGGAGGGGGTCCACCTGAATTGCGCCCTCACCATTCATGAAGAGAGGGCTCTGTGGTGATGTGCATCAATGTAAATGCATGTAGGCTAGCTAGACACTAGAGGGAGCACCAAAGACATCACACACACACTCAACCAATAGATCAGGTAGATAGGACGCGGCCAATGGACATTCACGATGCACACGGAGGTGACACGACCACAGGGGAGCATTACACCAACCCATATATAAAGGACATCACACACATGATCTGCCTCTTTCCAGTGGAGACAGTCAGTGAGTACAGACACAGGGTTGATTCAATATTACACCCACCACGTGGATTGCAGCAACTGGTTAGTCAGTCTGGGTAGCTATAGTAGGATTAGCAGTAGTGTCGAACCCGAGTAATAGAAGTGTAAATAGTTTAATAAACGTGTTCAAGTTGTCTCCACGTCTGAACCTTCCTTTGTAAAGTGCACCACAAGGAAGCCGCTTATGTTACACCTACAACATAACAAATCATGGTCCCAGCAGTGAACTGTTTCAATCCACATAGCCAAACCTCAGCGTACAGTGACAACCAGCAACGATACCCAGGGAAGATGTTCGAGATCCGGGTTCCGCAGCGGCTCCAGTGCCACGGCGATCTCCGCGAAAATTGGCGGGCATTCCGGCAAAGGTTTGAAATCTTCCTGGTGGCAGCCGAACTAGAAGAAGTGGCCGATCCTGAAAAAACAGCTTTTCCTCACCATCGCCAGTGCCAGAGCAGAAGAAATTTTTAAAAATTCAAGTCCTCCAACGGGCAAAACAGGAGCGACTTCCAGGCAGTCCTGGACAAATTCGGCAAATACTGTGAGAGAAACACACTCCAACCAGCAATAAAAGGTAAGAGAAGCGCCAGTACTCACCTCGAGGCTGAGATCCCGGAGCAAAGAACAATTTTGGTCGGCGGCCATCTTTCTAAAGTGACTGCACTTGCGCAGTTGCACGAGAAGCGCGCAGAATGGGAAGGTCCGTTTGCGCATACGCAAGACGCCGCGCATGCGCCATCACGAAAACGGCCATCGGTAAACGAACAGCAATCTGCGCATGCGCAATCACTTCCATTGCGCTACGTCGCATGCATCATGACGTCAGAGGCCCCGGACCACGCCCATTTAAAGGGGAAACGTCCCAAATCAAAGAAAAAATCTTTTAAAGCTGTAAAGCTTTTCCTTCACCTGGAATGACAGCACAATGCCTCAAATTGAACCAGGAAATGAAATTAAACTCCGACGATCCCTGCAACAAGCAGTTACCTATGCCCAAACCGATGATTCCGACCTTGAATACTTTGATACCAACCTTTACATTTTCTTTGGATCTCGCGAGCCCAATGCCAGCTCCGACGCAAACAGTGAAGATATGATCTGAGAAGACAACGACTCAGACGAACCTTTCACCTTGGGAGGCTACCCCAGTACCAAATCCGAACCTCAACTAGCCATGTTGCACATTGGCGACCCCCGTATTGAATCCGATGCAGACGCGGATTCGTTCTTCGGATTTGAGAATGTTCAGCCCAACAGATATGACATCACAACTCGTGAGTGCAGGATGATGCTGCAGCCTGACACCAAGAGACAGAGAGTGGTACAAGCCCACAGAGAGTGGCCTGCTGCCACACAGAGCGTGGTCCACGCACTGCTCAGGTTTCCCGACTCTACGAAAGAAGACACGCAAGACTCCACACTGCAGTCCTTGCATGAACAAGAAGTGACTCCAGTGTCACAAGCCCCCACAGCGAGCTCGTGGACAGACTCCACGATAGAAGAAACGCAAAACTCCAGAGCGCAGTCCTTGCACACACAAGACGTGACTCCAGTGTCACAAACCTCCGCAGCGAGCTCGTGGACAGCCTCCACGATCGCAGCAACGCAAGACTCCGATGCGCAGTCCTTGCAGGAACAAGACCACGAGGGTCTAGCAACCTCCTCTGACCAACTAGCGGCAGATGATGCAAGTCTGCCATGCTCAAGTAAACATCAAGAACACTATGACAGTCTACCACACTCCAGTGCACAGCAGGACGACCATGACGGTCTATCATGCTACAGTGAAGAACAAAGCGACGATGACAGTCCAAGCCCAAATGAAGGACAACAGCAAGACAATGACAGTCCACCCACATTGTTAACCAAGAGAGACATTTGACCATGATGATTGATGGTTTATGGACTCACACAAATGATTTGGACTTATTGTTTAATCACTGTTCCCATGACTTGTCATGACCTTACCTTATCTACCTGTTCTTTGTTCAATTTTCTGAAAGTGTACAGAAAATATGAACATATAAAAAAGGGGGATGTGATGATGTGCATCAATGTAAATGCATGTAGGCTAGCTAGACACTAGAGGGAGCACCAAAGACACCACACACACACTCAACCAATAGATCAGTTAGATAGGACGCGACCAATGGACATTCACGATGCACACGGAGGTGACACGACCACAGGGGAGCATCACACCAACCCATACATAAAGGGACACCACACACATGATCTGCCTCTTTCCAGTGGAGACAGTCCAGTGAGTAGAGACACAGGGTTGATTCAATATTACACCCACCACATGGATTGCAGCAACTGGTTAGTCAGTCTGGGTAGCTATAGTAGGATTAGCAGTAGTGTCGAACCTGAGTAATAGAAGTGTAAATAGTTTAATAAACGTGTTCAAGTTATCTCCACGTCTGAACCTTCCTTTGTAAAGTGCACCACAAGGAAGCCGCTTGTGTTACACCTACAACATAACAAATCAGGCTCTGGACCTTGCAGACGGACCCGAGGTCTGGGAGGTTGCGGATGCAGAGGTCAGGGGCGCAGCACCAAGTGAGACCACCCACTGCCTGGCCCCCCTTTCCTCCCATCCCCCCTTCCCCATCCCCCCCTTCCACCTTCCCCCATCCCCCTTCCCCCCACCACCCTTTTCCCCATACCCCCTTCCCCCATTCCCCCTTCCCCCATCCCTCCTTCCCCCATCCCTCCTTCCCCCATCCCCCCTCCCCCATCCCCCCATCCCCCTTCCCCCCATCCCCCCTTTCCCCCATCCCCGCCTGCGTGTCTAACCATGCATGATCTATTGTGTATTGCAGGACCAAACGTCAATCCCTGCGGATGCCGACCACCCCCAGGACGTGCCAGGGCACCCACAAGACAGGGATAGACCCGGCACATCAAGGCATATGATGCCCCCACCCAGTGCCAGGGTGCCCACAAGACAGGGATAGACCCAGACTGTCAGGCATACGATGCCCCAACTCAGTGCCAGGGCGCCCACAAAACAGGGATAGTCCCAGAGCGTCAGGCATTCGACGCTCCCATCCAGTGCCAGGGTGCCCACGAGCCAGGGATAGACCCGGAGCGTCAGACATACGCCGCCCCCATCTAGTGCCAGTGCGGCAATGCTGGAGGGCCACACCCAGCGACGGGAAGTGCAGCCACACCAACAGGCCCCCGTCCCAGTCGACCCAGGACACTGACGCACAGGACACAACACCCAGGAGATCCACATACAGGACACACCCACCCAGGACACTGACACACAGGACACTGACACACAGGACACCCACACACAGGACACCCACACACAGGACACCCACACACAGGACACCCACACACAGGGGACGGACGGACAGGACACACCACTCCAGGGGACCCCGGACATTGGGTCGGATGAGGAGTGCGACATTACGCCCACAAGACAGGGATAGTCCCAGAGCGTCAGGCATTCGACGCTCCCACCCAGTGCCAGGGTGCCCACGAGCCAGGGATAGACCCGGAGCGTCAGACATACGCCGCTGCTACGTCCTACACCCTCCACCATCGCTGAGACTCTCACCTCGGTTGGACACTTTAGCGATGAGGCTTCTGGTACATTAACTGGTGCGCACAACACAGCCGTACCGGTCCAGCAGGTGGAGGTAGGAGCAGCAGAGGGGCGGGACGGTCAGAGGCCAGACCGGCCCCCAGCAACCATCTGCCGCCCAGACGGGTCCCGGGTTCCTGGAGTTACCAAACCCATC
Source organism: Scyliorhinus torazame (assembly GCF_047496885.1). NCBI lineage: Eukaryota > Metazoa > Chordata > Chondrichthyes > Carcharhiniformes > Scyliorhinidae > Scyliorhinus > Scyliorhinus torazame. Next base: position 82,319,319 of record NC_092707.1, read on the forward strand.
CATAGGCCCCGATGCAGTCACGGACCAAGGGATGACCGAAGGGCCGGCTTGCAGCACCTCAGACGCAGGTGGAGGAGTCCACCCGCGTCCAGGAGCAGGGAGTGGTGCCGGTCATGCGTGCCACACAGGACGACACCGCACGGGTGGCGTCCGCAGTGGAGGCAATGGGGGCGTCGGTGTCAGACATGGGGAGCAAGGCCTGGGGCTTTCCGTGCAGGCAGCGTCTGTGGTCCCAAACATGGCTGCCCTCTCACAGGAAGTCATGAATCAGAGCCAGCAGCAGATTGCAGAGGCGCTCAACACTGTGGCCCAGTCTCAGCAGGCCATGGCCCAGTCTCAGCAGGCCATGGTCCAGTCTCAAAAGGCCATGGCCCAGTCTCAGCAGGCCATCGCTGAGGGCATCAGCGTCATTGCCCATGTGTTGGCCGGCGTCGCCCAGACACAGACAGGGATGGCCAACTCCCTGAGCTCCATGGCTGCAAACCTGCAGACCCTTGTTGATACCAGGGCGGGCCTCCAGGACTGGCAGTGCCATGTGCCGGGGGTGCGTTGGCTGCTGGATCTGTTCGCACCCCTGACCCATGGAGAGATCCGGGGGCCATCGGGCACCCCGAGGGAGGAGGAGGTGCTGGTGTCTGTTCCGGATCCCCCTGCAGGGGCGGTCCCGGAACACCGCGGCACCTAGGACTCCCCCCCTACCGTCCCAGGTGCATCTGGTGGGCAACGGGCAGGACAGGCTGGCAGCTCTCCATCCCAGTCGCCCGAACCACAGCCTGGCCCATCCAGGCTGGGCCGCCCCAGGAAACGGCCGCCAAAGGGGTCCCTAGTCACAGGGCAGGAATCACAGGAGTCCACCTCCAGTTCTGCTGTACCGTCTGGGGAAGCACCGAGACGTAGTCATAGACACAGGCCAAAAAATTAGACACTGAGTAAGTTGGCATGGGTGCAGGGCACAGACTAGTTATAAGGGCTAGGGCACATGTATGAACTGTTTGTCATTAAAATCACTGCCACATCTACAGAAGCCGCCTCTGTGCTCTGTCCGATGCATGCAGGGGTGGGTGTGAGGTGAGCGCCAGTGGGTGTGTGAGGAGTGATGGTATGTCGAGCTCAGGTGAGTGTGCCTCCCCCCCCCCCCCGCCCCCCCGGGCAGACCACGGTACCGTACGCTGCAGTATCAAGGCCGCATGCAGGGACGGTCCAGGTGGAGGGTGTTACTTTGGCCATGGGTCAGACATTGTCTAACGATGTAGAACCTGGTGCTCATCGCAGAGCGGGTCGTCATCATCCTCCATGGCCTGCAATAGACTCGTTTCCAATGGCGATCGTGTGAGCCCTGCCCGTTGTGCCGCAGGTGGATGTGCAATGGAGGGGTGGTGTGCATGCGGGTGATGCGGTGGTGGGCGGGGTGAGGGCGATTGGTGGTGGGCGGGGAGAGGGCGGTTGGTGGTGGGTGGGGTGAGGGCGGTTGGTGGTGGGCGGGGTGAGGGCAGTTGGTGGGGTGAGGTGGTTGGTGCTGGGTGGGGTGAGGGTGGTTGGTGCTGGGTGGGGTGAGGGTGGTTGATGCTGGGTGGGGTGAGGGTGGTTGGTGGTGGGTGGGGTGAGGTGGTTGGTGGTGGGCGGGGTGAGGGCGGTTGGTGGTGGGCGGGGTGAGGGCAGTTGGTGGTGGATGGGGTGAGGGTGGTTGGTGCTGGGTGGGGTGAGGGTGGTTGATGCTGGGTGGGGTGAGGGTGGTTGGTGGTGGATGGGGTGAGGGTGGTTGGTGGGGTGAGGGTGGTTGGTGGTGGGTAGGGTGAGGGTGGTTGGTGGTGGGCGGGGTGAGGGCGGTTGGTGGTGGATGGGGTGAGGGTGGTTGGTGGGGTGAGGGTGGTTGGTGGTGGGTGGGGTGAGGGTGGTTGATGCTGGGTGGGTGAGGGCGGTTGGTGGGGTGAGGGTGGTTGTTGGTGGGTGGGGTGAGGGTGGTTGGTGCTGGGTGGGGTGAGGGTGGTTGGTGGTGGGTGGGGTGAGGGTGGTTGGTGGTGGGTGGGGTGAGGGTGGTTGGTGCTGGGTGGGATGAGGGTAGTTGATGCTGGGTGGGGTGAGGGTGGTTGGTGGTGGGTGGGGTGAGGGTGGTTGGTAGGGTGAGAGCAGTTGGTGCTGGGTGGGGTGAGGGTGGTTGGTGGTGGATGGGGTGAGGCTGGTTGGTGGTGGGTGGGGTGAGGGCAGTTGGTGGTGGGTGGGGTGAGGGTGGTTGGTGGTGGGTGGGGTGAGGGTAGTTGGTGCTGGGTGGGGTGAGGGTGGTTGGTGCTGGGTGGGGTGAGGGTGGTTGGTGCTGGGTGGGGTGAGGGAGGTTGGTGGTGTGTGGGGTGAGGGTGGTTGGTGGGGTGAGGGCAGTTGTTGCTGGGTGGGGTGAGGGTGGTTGGTGGGGTGAGGGCGGTTGGTGGTGGATGGGGTGAGGGTGGTTGGTGGGGTGAGGGCTGTTGTTGCTGGGTGGGGTGAGGGTGGTTGGTGGTGGGTGGGGTGAGGGTGGTTGGTAGGGTGAGGGCGGTTGGTGCTGGGTGGGGTGAGGGTAGTTGGTGCTGGGTGGGGTGAGGATGGTTGGTGGTGGGTGGGGTGAGGGTAGTTGGTGCTGGGTGGGGGTGAGGGTGGTTGATGCTGGGCGGGGTGAGGGTGGTTGGTGGGGTGAGGGCAGTTGTTGCTGGGTGGGGTGAGGGTAGTTGGTGGGGTGAGGGCGGTTGGTGGTGGGTGGGGTGAGGGTGGTTGGTGGGGTGAGGGCTGTTGGTGCTGGGTGGGGTGAGGGTGGTTGGTGGGGTGAAGGCGGTTGGTGCTGGGTGGGGTGAGGTGTGGTCGGTGGTGGGTGGGGTGAGGGTGGTTTGTAGGGTGAGGGCGGTTGGTGCTGGGTGGGGTGAGGGTGGTTGGTGGTGGGGGGGGTGGGGGTGGTTGGTGGTGGGTGGGGTGAGGGTGGTTGGTAGGGTGAGGGCGGTTGGTGCTGGGTGGGGTGAGGGTGGTTGGTGGTGGGGGGGTGGGGGTGGTTGGTGCTGGGCGGGGTGAGGGTGGTTAGTGGGGTGAAGGCAGTTGGTGCTGGGTGGGGTGAGGGTGGTTGGTGGTGGGTGGGGTGAGGGTGGTTGGTGCTGTCGGGGTGAGGGTGGTTGTTGGTGGGTGGGGTGAGGGTGGTTGGTGCTGGGTGGGGTAAGGGTGGTTAGTGGGGTGAAGGCAGTTGGTGCTGGGTGGGGTGAGGGTGGTTGGTGGTGGGTGGGGGTGAGGGTGGTTGGTGCTGTCGGGGTGAGGGTGGTGTTAGTGGGTGGGGTGAGGGTGGTTGTTGGTGGGCTGGGTGAGGGTGGGTTGGTGCTGGGTGGGGTGAGGGTGGTTGGTGCTGGCCGGGGTGACGGTGGTTGGTGGTGGGCGGGGTGAGGGTGGTTGTTGGTGGGTGGAGTGAGTGTGGTTGTTGGTGGGTGGGGTGAGGGTTGTTGGTGGTGGGCAGAGTGAGGGTGGTTGTTGGTGGGTGGGGTGAGGGTGGTTGTTGGTGGGCGGGGTGAGGGTGGTTGGTGCTGGGTGGGGTGAGGGCGGTTGGTGGTGGGTGGGGTGAGGGCGGTTGGTGGTGGGTGGGGTGAGGGCGGTTGGTGCTTGGTGGGGTGAGGGCGGTTGGTGGTGGGTGGGGTGAGGGCGGTTGGTGCTGGGTGATGTGAGGGCGGTTGGTGCTGGGTGGGGTGAGGGTGGTTGGTGCTGGGTGGGGTGAGGGTGGTTGGTGGTGGGCGGGGTGCGGGTGGTTGGTGCTGGGTGGGGTGAGGGTGGTTGGTGGTGGGTGGGGTGAGGGTGGTTGGTGGTGGGTGGGGTGAGGGCGGTTGGTGGTGGGTGGGGTGCGGGTGGATGGTGGTGGGTGGGGTGAGGGCGGTTGGTGGTGGGTGGGGTGAGGTCGGTTGGTGGTGGGTGGGCTGAGGCGGTTAGTGGTGGGTGGGTGGGGTCGGTTGGTGGTGGGTGGGGGTAGGCTGTTGGGTGGGTGGGGGTGAGGGTGGTTGGTGGTGGGTGGGGTGAGGGCAGTTGGTGGTGGGTGGGGTGAGGTCGGTTGGTGGTGGGTGGGGTGAGGGCGGTTGGTGCTGGGTGGGGTGAGGTTGATTGGTGGTGGGTGGGGTGAGGGTGGTTGGTGGTGGGTGGGGTGAGGTTGGTTGGTGGTGGGTGGGGTGCGGGCGATTGGTGCTGGGTGGGGTGAGGTTGGTTGTTTGGTGGGGTGGGGTGAGGGCAGTTGGTGGTAGGTGGGGTGAGGTCGGTTGGTGCTGGGTGGGGTGAGGTTGGTTGGTGGTGGGTGGGGTGAGGGCAGTTGGTGGTGGGTGGGGTGGGGTCGGTTGGTGGTGGGTGGGGTGAGGGCAGTTGGTGCTGGGTGGGGTGAGGTTGGTTGGTGGTGGGTGGGGTGAGGGTGGTTGGTGGTGGGTGGGGTGAGGTTGGTTGGTGGTGGGTGGGCTGAGGCGGTTAGTGGTGGGTGGGGTGAGGGTGGTTGGTGGTGGGTGGGGTGAGGGTGGTTGGTGGTGGGTGGGGTGAAGGTGGTTGGTGGTGGGTGGGGTGAGGTCGGTTGGTGGTGGGTGGAGTGAGGGTGGTTGGTGGTGGGTGGGGTGAAGGTGGTTGGTGGTGGGTGGGGTGAGGTCGGTTGGTGGTGGGTGGGGTGGGGTCGGTTGGTGGTGGGTGGGGGTAGGCTGTTGGGTGGGTGGGGTGAGGGTGGTTGGTGGTTGGTGGGTGGGGTGAGGGTGGTAGGCTGGTGCCGTAATGGGCTGTCCGTGCCCATACCCGGCGATTCCCACACACCCCTAGTCTGTGAACCGTGCGGCTATCAACCCGTCCCGTATCTGCTGGCCCAGCCGGTAATGGTGGGCAGCCTCCCGTCCATGGCCAGCCCATCTGTCCTGTACATTGGCCCCTGCCCCCCCATCTGGGGAGGCCTGCCCTTCGTCGTGTTGCTCCTCCCCCTCCCCCTCCTCTCTCTCCAGCACATCGCCCCTCTGCTGGACTATGTTGTTCGGGACACAGCAGACCACAACGATGCGACCGAGCCTCTCCGACGGGTACTGGAGGGCCCCTCCAGAGCGGTCCAGGCACCTGAAGCGCATCTTCAGCAGCCCAAAGCAGCTCCCGATCACATCCCTGGACTCTGCATGGGCATCGTTGTAGCGGTTCGCCACGTCAGTCTGTGGCCTCTGTATAGGCGTCATCAGCCACGACTGCAACGGGGTAACCCTTGTCGCCCAGCAACCAGCCCCTCAGCCAGGGGGGGGGTGGTTTCCCTCGAACATGGCGGGGATGAACGATTGGGCCAATACGAACAAGTCATGCACACTGCCCGGGTACCGGGCGCAGACGTGCAGGATCCTCATGCGGTGGTCACAGACCACCTGAATGTTCATGGAGTAGGTCCCCCTTCCTGTTCGTGAACACAGCTCTGTTATCCACTGGTGGACGCATGGCGACATGCATCCCGTCGATTGCCCCCTGTACCATGGGAATCCTGGCCAGAGCAGGAAAGCCTGCTGCTCGGGCATCCTGCTGGGCGCGGTCCACAGGGAGCTGAATGTAGCGATTCGCAATGGCATACAGGGCGTCGGTCAATGCACGGATGCACCTGTGCACCGATGCCTGGGAGATGCCGGACAGGTCCCCACTCGGTGACTGGAACGACCCTGTGGCAAGACGTTCAGAGCCACCGTAACCTTGACAGCCAACGCCGGTGGAGAGGGTGTCCTCCCCCAGTCCCACGCGGTGCCAGATGTGCAATCAGGTGGCAGATATGGGCGACGCTTTCCCGACTCTTCCTGAGTCTCCTCCTGCATGCCTGGTCCGTGAGGTCCTGGTACGACAAGTGGCGCCGGTACATACGGGGCCTCATCGGGCGCCTCCATCGCCGTGACACCAACATCTCCTCCTCCTCCTCCTCCTCCTCGTTCTGTCGTGTGGGCAGCCCTCCAGCCTGGGCGGCTGCCACCTGCCTCTCTGCGGCACGCTCCTCTGCGGCAGCATCCGCCGCCTCCCTGGCACGCTCCTGCTCCAGCTCCCACAGGGCAATATGTAATAGAGCAGCTCCTGCCACGGCAACCAACATCGCTGGCTGATGCCCAAACATAACGGTCTGTAGGGGGTGGGGGTTGGGGATAGACGACATGTCATCATTGCCCATAGCCCCCTCAGCAGCCAGGTGCCATGGGCTGCAAAGTCACCACCGTTGCCAACTGGCACCTAGCCAGGCAAACCCTCCCCGGCACTCCCATCCCCGGCACTCCCATCCCCGGCAATCCCATCCCCGGCAGACCCCCTCCCCGGCACTCCCATCCCCGGCAGACCCCTCCCCGGCACCCCCCCTCTCCGGCACTCCCATCCCCGGCTTCCCCCCTCCCCGGCACTCCCCTCTCCAGCGCTCCCATCCCCGGCAGACCCCTCCCCGGCACCCCCCCCCCCTCCCCGGCAAACCCATCTCCGGCAATCCCATCCCCGGCAGACCCCTCCCCAGCACTCCCATCCCCGGCAGACCCCTCCCCGGCACCCCCCCCCCCTCCCCAGCACTCCTATCCCCGGCACCCCCCCTCCCCGGCACTCCCCTCCCTGGCACTCCGATCCCTGGCACCCACCTCCCCGGCACTCCCCTCCACGGCACTCCGATCCCTGGCATCCCCGAGCGACGGCACCCCTCCCCATCCCCGTCCCACCCACCCCGATCACCGGCACGCACCCTCAGCCCTGGAGAGCATCCTCCACCGGCACCCGCGATCCCTCCTCCCACCAACGGCCGTGCCGTCTCCTCTCCGGCGGCCGCCCCACACCGACCCCTACCTCCGCGCTCGCCGGCGTCAGCCAGCACGACAGGTTGACGCCATTAAAAAGCTTGTTTGATTTACGCCGGTGTGACCGTAGGTCACGCCGGCGGGACTTCGGCCCATCCGGGCCGGATATTTGGAACAGCCCCGGGGCCCATTGCGTCGCGCTGATTCTCGCCATTCTGTGAGGCGCACGGCGCGATTCCTGTGGGCGTGATTTTTCACTGCCGGAGAATTTGGCGGCCGGCGACGGAGCGTTGGGGCGGGATTCACGCCGCCCCCCGGGGATTCTCCGACCCAGCAGGGAGTCGGAGAATCCCGCCCTCCATGTTATTTCTGGTTCTGGTCTGGACACAGTGATTAGTCAACAACTTCATTATCATTATATCATGTGACTTCCAAGATGATGGAAGCTGAATTATATGCACCTGGGGCTTTTTTCATCTGGTATTCCCTATATAAGAGTAGACATTTTGCCAATAGTTGCAAGACTTGGGGCGAAATTCTCCGTTATTGGTGGAAAGTCCGCCGATCGGCGCAAAAAACGGCGCAAATCCGACTTATGTCACGTCGGAAAAATGAGTCGATAGTCTCCGGCCCGAAATGGGCTAGCAGCGACGTAACGGGATCCGCGCTTGCGCAGTGGTTCACGCCGTGCAGCGTCATACGCGCTGCACGGCGTGACGGCTCATAAGGCCGCGCTGCTCCCCCCCACCCAACCGGAACACCCGACCGCAACACCCGACTGGATGGCTGGCCGTCGCTCAGCCCCGAGGTTCGAATCACGCGATGTGGAGGCGCTCCTGGACGCGGTGGAGCAGAGGAGGGACGCCCTGTATCCCGGGCACGGCCGCAGAGTTGCCCCACGCCACAGCCGGCGTCTGTGGAGGGAAGTGGCAGAGGCCGTCACCCGCTGTGGCCCTGACACCACGGACAGGCACCCAGTGCCACAAGAAGGTGAACGACCTCGTCAGAGCAGGCAGGGTGAGCCTCCCCCATATCCCCCCCCTCCCCCATATCCCCCCTCCCCCATATCCCCCCCCTCCCCCATATCCCCCACATCCCCCACATCCCCCTCCCCATATCCCCCCCTCCCCCATATCCCCACCTCCCCCATATACCGCCCTCCCCCATATCCCCCCTCCCCCATATCCCCCATATCCCCCCTCCCCCATATCCCCCTCCCCCATATCCCCCTCCCCCATATCCCCCATATCTCCCCTCCCCCATATCCCCATATCCCCCTCCCACATATCCCCGCTCCCCCATATCCTCCCCTCCCCATAACCCCCCTCCCCCATATCCACCATATCCCCCCTCCCCCATATCCCCCCTCCCCCATATCCCCCCTCCCCATATCCCCCCTCCCCATATCCCCCCTCCCCCATATCCCCCCTCCCCCATATCCCCCCTCCCCCATATCCCCCTCCCCATATCCCCCCTCCCCCATATCCCCCCATATCCCCCTCCCCCATATCCCCCCTCCCCCATATCCCCATATCCCCCCCTCCCCATATCCCCCCTCCCCCATATCCCCCATATCCCCCTCCCCCATATCCCCCCTCCCCATAGCCCCCCCCTCTCCCATATCCCCCATATCCCCAAGTGAATCCAGCCCTAACCTTAACCTCTGCAATGCACACGCAACCGATGGCGTGCATTCATATGCCTGCCTAACACTGTTGCCTTTTACCCCTACCACCACCCCCCCCCCCCACAGGAGAAGCGCGCACACAACAATAGGGAGCATGTGAGGACTGGAGGAGGGCCCGCTGATGAGAGGCCACTGACCGTACACGAGGAAAGGGCCCTGGAACTGGCTGGCGGACCTGAGGACCGGGAGGTTGCTGATGCAGAGATCGGGGGCCCACCAGCAAGTGAGCCACCGACAGCCCGTCCCCATATCCCCCCTCCCCTATATCTCCCTCCCCCGTATCACCTGATCACTGCCTGATGTCTAACCATGCATGCTACATTGTGTATCGCAGGACCAAACGTCCAGGCACCCATCCCCGCAGATGCACACTGCCCGCAGGATGCCCCTCGGAGACCACGGGAGACGGAGAGACCCGGACCCTCCAGCATGCGACGCCCGCAGGATGCCCCTCGGAGACCACAGGAGACGGAGAGACCCGCACCCTCCAGCATGCGACGCCCGCAGGATACCCCTCGCACACCACGGGAGACGGAGAGACCTGGAGCAACAGGGAGACGACACCCCCGCCACGTGCGGGAGCGACCACCCAGCGATGAGGGGGGCAGCCACAGGCCCCCGTCACATCCGAGCCAGGACACCACTACCCAGGACACCACTACCCAGGACACCACTACCCAGGACACCACTACCCAGGACACCCCTACCCGGGACAGCACTACCCGGGACAGCACTACCCAGGAAGACGAAATACCGGACAGTGACTCAGAGTGGATGGGTGGAGACGAACCCCCACCCCAAAGTGCCATGGACTCAGAGTGGGACGAAGAGCACGACACAACGCCACTGCTGTCACCAACACCCTCCACCATCGCAGAAACACTCACCACGGTTGGGCACTTTAGTGATGAGGCGTCTGGTACACTCACTGGTGCGCACAACACAGCCGTCCCGGTACAGCAGGTGGAGGTAGGAGCAGCAGAGGGACCGGGCGGTCGGAGGGCAGCCCAGGCCAAGCGAACATCTGCCGCCCAGATGGATCCCGGGTTCCTGCAGTTACCACACCCACACATAGATCCGATGCAACCACCGACCGGAGACGGGCGAAGAGGGTGACGGGCGGCTTGCGGCGGCTGCGGTCGCAGGTGGAGGAGTCCACCCGCGTCCAGGAGCTGGGAGTGGTCCCGGTCATGCGTGCCACCCAGGCTGACACCGCACGGGTGGCATCCGCGGTGGAGGCAATGGTTGCGACGGTGTCAGACATGGGGAACGGTTTGCGAGGCCTGGGGCCTTCCGTGCAGGCGGCGTCTGTGGCCCAGGAAATGGCTGCCCTCTCACAGGAGGCCGTGAGCCAGTGCCAGCGCCAGATGGCAGAGGCGCTCAACGCCATAGCCCAGTCTCTGCAGGCCATGGCCCAGTCTCTGCAGGCCATGGCCCAGTCTCAGCAGGCCATGGCCCAGTCTCAGCAGGCCATCGCTGAGGGCATCGGCGCCAGTGGCCATGTGTGAGCCGGCGTCGCACTGTCACAGACAGGGTTTGACAACACCCTGGGCTCCATGGCTGCAAATCTGCAGACCCCTGTCGATACCAGCACGGGCCTCCAGGACTGGCAGCGCCAGATGTCGGGGGGGCGTCGGATGGCCAGTCCGTTCGCATCCCCCACCCATGTAGAGGCCTGGGGGCCATCGGGCACCCCGAGGGAGGAGGAGGTGGTGTGGTCCGTCCCGGCTCCCTCTGTAGGGGAGGTCCCGGTACACCGCGACACCTCGGACTCCCCCCCTTCCGTCCCAGGTGCATCGGGTGGGCAACGGGCAGGACAGGCTGGCAGCTCGCCATCCCAGTCGCCCGGGCCGCAGCCTGGCCCATCTAGGCCAGGACGCCCCAGGAAACGGCCGCCAAAGGGATCCAGTGTCAGAGGGCAGGAATCACAGGAGTCCACCTCCAGTTCTGCTGTACCGTCTGGGGAACCACGTAGACGTAGTCAAAGGGCCCATAAGGCCAAACAATTAGACACTGAGTAAGTTGGCACGGGTGCAGGGCACAGATGAGTTTTAGGGGCTAGGGCACGTGCATGAACTCCTTTGGTTATTAAAGTTAATGTTACACCTACCGAAGCTGCCTTTGTGCTCTGTCCAAATTGTGCGGGCGTGTCATGTACGTTGAGCGCAAGTGTGTGTGTGAGGGGTGGTCTTACCTCAGCCCCAGGTGAGTCTGCCCCCTTCCCCCTGGGCCGCCATCAACATCCCCCGGGCAGAGGACGGGACCGTGCGCTGCAGTGTCACAGCCGCATGCAGGGATGGTCCGGGTGGATGGTGGTACTGTGGCCATGGGCCAGACATAGTCCAACGATGTAGAGCCAGGAGCTCATCGCAGGGCGGGTTGTCATCATCCTCCATGGCCTGCGATAGACACGCGTCCACCCGCAACTGTGTGAGCCCGGCCCGTTGTGCTGCCGGTGGATCGGCAAGGGGGGGGGGGTGTGCATGCGGGTGGGGTGGGTGGGGTTGGGGAGGGGGGTGAGGGTGCTGGGTGGGTGGATGGGTGGGGGGTGTGGGTGGTCGGCTGTTGCCATGGTGTGCGGTCTGTGGCCATACTACCCGATTCCCACGCCCATCTAGTCAGTGAAGCGGGCGTCTATCAGTCTGTCCCGTGCCCGCTGGGCCAGCCGGTAACGGTGGACAGCCACCCGCCTGTGTCTACCCCGTCTGCCCTGACCATTGCCCCCATCCCCCTCATCTGGGGAGGACTGGGCCTCTTCCTGCTGCTCCTCCACTCCGCCCTCCTCTGCCTGCGGCACATCGCCCCTCTGCTGGGCTATGTTGTGCAGGACGCAGCACACCACAATGATGCGGCCGACCCTATCTGACCGATACTGGAGGGCGCCCCCAGAGAGGTCCAGGCACCTGAAACGCATCTTCAGCACGCCAAAGCACCTCTCGATCACTCCCCTTGTCGCTACATGGGCATCATTGTAGCGGTTCTCCGCCTCATTGCGTGGCCTCCGTATAGGCGTCATCAGCCACGATCGCAATGGGTAGCCCCTGTCGCCCAGCAACCAGCCCCTCAGCCGGGGATGGCGTCCCTCGCACATGCCGGGGATGGATGACCACGACAACACGAATGAGTCGTGTACACTGCCTGGGTGACGGGCGCAGACGTGCAGGATCATCATGCGGTGGTCGCAGACCACCTGTACGTTCATCGAATAGGTCCCCTTCCTATTAGTGAACACGGCCCTGTTATCTGCAGGAGGCCGCACGGCGACGTGCATCCCATCGATCGCGCCCTGGACCATGGGGAACCCGGCCACGGCAGAGAAGCCCACGGCCCGGGCATCTTGGCTGGCCCGGTCCACGGGGAAGCGGATGTAGGGGTGCGCCATGGCATAAAGGGCATCTGTCACTGCCCGGATGCACCGGTGCACCGGTGTCTGCGATATGCCAGACAGGTCCCCACTCGGTGCCTGGAATGACCCCGTTGCATAAAAGTTCAGGGCCACCGTAACCTTGACGGACACGGGGAGAGGGTGTCCCCCGCCAGTGCCACGCGGTGACAGGTGTGCCAGCAGGTGGCAGATGTGTGCCACGGTTTCCCGGCTCATCCGGAATCTCCTCCTGCATTCCCGGTCCGTGAGGTCCTGGTATGACTGCCGGGGCCGGTACACACGGGGCGTCCTCGGGTGCCTCCGTTGCCGTGGGGCCGCGACGTCCTCCTCCCCCTCCTCGTCCTGTCGGTCAGGTGTCCCTCCAGCCTGGGCGGCTGCCGTCTGCCCCTCTGCGGCAGCCTGCGCCGCCTCTCTGGCAGGCTCCTCCTCCTCCTCCTCCTCCTCATCCAGGGCAACATAGAGATGAGCGGCTGCCACCACGGCGGCCAACATCGCTGGATGATCTGAAAACATGACGGCCTGGTGGGGGGGAGGGGAACGACGACATGTCATCATTTCCCATATCCCCTCCTCCCCCCAGCCAGGTGGCATGGACCGCATGGGTCCAACTGTTGGAGGCTGGCACCTGGCCAGGTGAACCAACTCACTTGCCCTCCCATCCCCCTCCTCGGCACGGACCCCCCCCACCCCCAACCTCCACCCCAGCACGGACCCCCCCAACCCCCAACCTCCACCCCGGCACGGACCCCCACCCCCAATCTCCACCCCGGCACGGACCCCCCCCCAACCTCCACCCCGGCACGGACCCCCTCCCCAACCTCCACCCCGGCACGGACCCCCTCCCCAACCTCCACCCCAGCACGGACCCCCTCCCCAACCTCCACCCCAGCACGGACCCCCCCCCAACCCCCAACCTCCACCCCAGCACGGACAAGCCCCAACCCCCAACCTCCACCCCAGCACGGACCCCCCCAACCCCCAACCTCCACCCCAGCACGGACCCCCCCCAACCTCCACCCCAGCACGGACCCCCCCCCACCCCCAACCTCCACCCCGGCACAGACCCCCCCCCCAACCTCCACCCCAGCACGGACCCCCTCCCCAACCTCCACCCTGGCACGTACCCCCTCCCCAACCTCCACCCCGGCACGGACCCCCACCCCCAACCTCCACCCCGGCACGGACCCCCCCCGCCAACCTCCACCCCGGCACGGACCCCCTCCCCAACCTCCACCCCGGCACGGACCCCCTCCCCAACCTCCACCCCAGCACGGACCCCCCCCCCCCCCCAAACTCCACCCCGGCACGGATCCCCTCCCGGCACTCCCCCGGAGCCCAGCCTACTCTAACCACCCCCCCCCCCCCCCCGCCGCACACACACAAGCCGAGACACACCTCTCCTCACGCAATCAGTCTGCGGCCACGCCATTTCCTGCCCAGAGCCAACCCCCCAGGCCGTCACTCACCTCCACGCTGGTCGGCGTGAGCCTGGAGCACCTGGTCACGCCGATGAAAAGGAGGTTTGATTCACGTCGACGTGAACGGTCATCACGTCGACGGGACTTCGGCCCATCCGGAAGGGAGAATATCGGCAGGCCGAAAATCGGCTGCCTTGCGCAGACCCGTGACATTCTCCGCGGCAGCGGCGCCATTAACGCCCCGCCGACTTTTCTCCCTTCGGAGACTTCGGCGGGGGCGGGATTCACGGCGGCCAACGGCCATTCTCCGACCCTCTGGGGGGTCGGAGAATGACGCCCTTGGTATCAAATCTTGCATTTCTCAACGCATGGTATTTACCTGAAGACAAAAGATTGCACAACATTCTGACAAGGTTTAATTTGTTACATTTGCGGGATGTGAATAACCAGGGAGCCATTTTTCTATTTCCCCCATAATCTTTCATCAGGCTGGTTCAGTGAGTGGCATTCTGAGTCAGAAAGGTTCAAGTCACACTCCAGAGACTCGAGCAGCTAATGCCAAATTGACACTCCTATGCAGTACTGAAAGTGTTGCATTATGGGAAGTGCCATCTATGGATGAGACTTTACTCAGAGGCCTTTTCTGTTCAGGTGGTTGTGAAATATTGGAGAAGAAGAGGAAGATCTTCCAGTGTCCTGACCAACGCAACACATGTTTTTTTGGGGGAAGGAACCCTGGCCCTTCCTGTTGTCCATTCTGCAGCGTAACCCATCTTGTGTCCTCAAGCTGTGCTGTTTCTAACTTCCGAAGCATCATTGGTATAATTTACAACACCAAGTGAAAGCTTAAGCCTGGGTCCATTGGTTTCAGTTGGCTACAATGACGGAATGTTGTCCCATTGCGCTGCAAGCAGCCACATCACATGTTGCCCACCTACTCCCATCCCACAGTGCAAAATGACTTTACACATGCTAAGTTGCTAACAAAGTAATGAATTCATTTTGATTGGTTTATGATCAATATTGTGAATATTAAAGAAGGATTAATGTAATATGAAAAGATTTGAATGTTAGTTCAATGGGAAAGTGATTTGGCTTATGGTGGGTCAGCATGTGTGCAGGAAATGTCTCCAGTTACAGCTCCTGGAAGCTCGAGTTTCAGAGCTGGTGTGCGGCTGGAGACACTGTGGAGCATCCGCGAGTCGGAGAGTATCGTGGATAGCACGTAGAGAGAGGTGGTCACACCACAGGCTCAGACTTCGCAGGCAGGAAGGGAATGGGTGACCACCAGACAGAGCAAGAGAGCGAGGCAGGTAGTGCAGGAATCTCCTGTGGCCATTCCCCTGTAGAACAGATGTACCGTTTTGGATACTGTGGACGGGAATGGCCTCTCAGGGGAAAACAGCAACAGCCAAACTCGTGGCACCATAGTTGGTTCTGCTGCAGAGGGGAGGGTTAATAAGTGTGACAGTGCAATAGTTAGAGAGGATTCAATTGTAAGGGGACTAGACAGGTGTTTCTGTGGCCGTAAACAAAACTCCAGGATGGTATGTTGCCTCCCTGGTGCTAGGGTCAAGGATGTCTCAGTGCGGGTACAGGACATTCTGGAAGGGGAGAGTAAAAAGCCAGTGGTCGTGGTACACATCAGTACAAATGACATAGGTAAAAAAAGGGATGAGGTCCTAAAAGCAGAATACAGAGAGCTAGGAAGGAAGTTAAGAAATCACTAAAAGGTAGTGGTCTCAGGATTACTACCAGTACCACGTGTTAGTCAGAGTAGAAATGACAGGATATATAGGATGAATACGTGGCTGAAGAGATGGTGAAAGGGGGAGGGTTTCAGATTCCTGGGGCATTGGGGCCGATTCTGGGGGAGGTGGGACTGTACAAACTGAACGGGTTACACCTGGGCAGGACTGGAACTGATGCCCTAGGGAGGCTATTTGCTGGAGCAGTTGGGGAGGGTTTAAATTAATATGCCAGGGGGATGGGAACCTATGCAAGGAGTCAGAAAAAGAGGGAGTAAGGACAAAAGCACAGGTCGAAAAGTGAATAAGAAAAGGGATAGGTGGTGAAACCAAGGGCAAAATTCAAACAGGCCAATAGAGAAAAATATTGGAGCAAGACAAACACTGTGAAAAAGACAAACTTAAAGGCTCTTTGCCTGAATGCACAGAGCATTTGCAATCAAGTGGATAAACTAATCACGTAGATAGATATAAATGGGTATAATATAATTGGGATTACGGAGACATTGGCGACTGGGTGACCAGGGATGGGAACTGAATGTCCCAGGGTTCTCAGTATTTAGGCATAAAAGAAAAGGTGGTGGCGTGGCACTGCTGGTTAAAGAAGAAATTAACACAGCAGTGAGAAAGAATATTAGCTCTGACAATGTGAAATCTGTATGGGAGAGTTGAGAAATACCAAGGGGCAAAAGACATTAGTGGGTGTCATATATAGACCCCCAAACTGCAGTGGTGAGGTTGGGAATGGCATTAAACACAATCTCAAAGCTCACTTGGGAAGAGAATTCCAAACACTAATGACCTTTGGAGAAAAAATTCATCCTCAACTCCAAGTTAAATGGGAGACAGCTTACTGTGCCCCCGAGTTCTTAAATTCCCTCACAAGAGGAAACATCCTCTCAATATCCACCCTATCAAGGCCGCTCAGAAATGTATGCGTTTCAATAAGATTACCTCTCATTATTCCAATGAGTCTTGGCCCAATCTGCTCAATTGTTACTCATAAGACAAACCTCTGATCCCAGGAACCAGCCTCAGGAGTCATCTCTGAACTAATAAGGGTATTAAAAGTTAATTCTATAGGTAACATTAAATGTGTAATTCTGAAATATGTAATTTTGATGTTTTGTTTCGACACTAATTTAGATTTTAAAAATTTCAGTTGCTGAAGAGAAATGCATGTTTTTCTCCCATCATTGAGCATTTGAAGTGACTCAAATGATTCACTTTGTTATTCTTTGTTAGTAATACTGAATTGGTTGTTTTCATAATTCTTTAATCATTTCTCTTTGCCAGTTTTGAAGCCCCTTTCCGCTCTGTCAATTTGTACAATTGCTGCCAATACGCCCCGCTGCTGTTTAAGACCAAAAGACATAGGAACAAACGTAGGCCATTCGGCCCAACGAGTCTGCTGCGCCGTTCAATTAAATTCAGCGTTTAACATTCAGCTAATCAGAAAGGAGTGATTGGAAAAGATAGAAATAGCAGGAATTTCCGATCCCACCGGCGGCTGGCATTGTCTTGGGTAGGTTTGGAAAATTCGGAGAGAGCCAGAAGTGGCGCTTTTGCCTGTCCCTAGCAGGACCAGCAAATCCCTGCCAATGTGACTGCGACAGCAGAGGGGGGGGAAAAAAGGACGAGAGTCACATAAATGGTACAGGCAGCTACATTTGATGCAGCACTGAGGATTTGCTTTACCAGGAGTTGGCAGGGTTCTGGAAGTCCATGCTTAAGTGATGGGAGGAGAGAAACAAGGGAATATGTGACTCAATCAATTGGTCTGATGACAATGTGCAATTCCATTTCCATACCTTGCACAAGAAATAAAACAAAGCATTAGATTTTAAGACATGCAAATTTATTAAAACACAGATATAATAAACTACAGTACTCTTCATAATTTAAGTTTGTAAATATTGACATCCATACATATAGAAAAACCAAAATAATTTACTGTACAAATTATTGCTTATACTATCTTCATATATATTTCCATGCTCTTATGGAGAATGGGAGACATGAAAATAGCTTTAAAATGTTTTTTTTTTATAAACAGAATACAGTCTTACAACACATATCCTGTTGGTATTTGTCGCTTTCTCCAAAGTGTGACCCGGTATAAATGAAGACAATTTCATTTCAAATGTTTTAGAAATATTAATGTATTCAAAAGACACATTTCTCAATAAAATAAATTCCATATTTTGTAACCTCTTTCCAGGAAAGAACTTTCTCACAATCCCATTATATCCCCATAATATTTCATAGTGAGTTTATATTTATAGAAGATATTCTGATAGAGTTGGTAATTGACATTTTTCAGAGAGATTTATATTAACATATCTAGGAATTCATATCAAGGAAGTAGCTTAATTTCATTTTCCTATGTTTTCATAAAAGGATACTTTTCCCAAGAACTTTTTCCACCTTTTCTGCTTCTATTAGGGTTCCGGCAAGAATAACAATCAGGGATGAATAGTTTTCCTGGCAATGATTCTCAGTACAGTCCTCTCCTAAATTTAAAGATTATCTCTGAATGATCTCCCCCCCCCCCCCCCACACACACACACAATCATTTTTCATCGTAAAACTGTAGAGTTTTGCAATGGGGACAGAAAATGGACTGTGTTTTCTGTCACGTTTAGGTCTGGATTTATGGTAACATTTCAAAAGATAAGAACATCGGAAATAGGAGCATGTAGTCTATTTAGATCTTTGAGTCTGCTCCCTCCACTCCATAGAATTGCGGAATTGATATGGCGCAGAAGGAGCGCATTTGGCCCATCGTGTCTCCATCTTTCTGCACTATTCGCATATCCCTTAACATCGTTAGTACCCAAAAATCTACTCATGGTTAATATTCCCTGTATTCAACCAGACATATTATAAGTGCAAGCTTGCAAAGGGAACTTTTTCATAGAGGATTGAGAGGGGGGAATGGGGCGGGGGATGGGGGGGGAAGGGGGGGGCGGAGTTGCATTAATTGGATTCAAAGCTCCATAAAGGGTGCACACAATAATGGAACTTTTGACAGTCAGGAAGTCTGGTTACGCCGATTGACATTTAACAGTGGTTTTGTATATTGAGTTCTCACCAATGACCCTTTGCACAAACAGAAAGTGAGAGATCACCTGAACACAGGACGTGCAGGAAACATATTCCACCTGTGATGAGCACAAGACGCAAATCGGCAGGCAACATGCTCTTCCAATTTACAGAAAACAAAGCTGAAAACAATCCTGAAGACACAGGCGCCTTCTCAAATGTAAAATAGGCATGACATCAACAAACTGGAAGAGATGATTGACAAGTGCAAGTACAGGTTTTATGTGACATCTATACAATGTTCGCACTAAAATCCAGTACATGACGATACTGGATATCAAAGTTTAAGCTAAAATATGGAATGGGCTTATATATACCAGAGTAACTTGAATACCAATATGATCTATGCAAAGCACATTAAGAGTGTGGCTTATATACTGGTATGGCTCACATTAGATTTTATAGTAACAGTCAATCACCCTTATCTGACCAATCTGAAGGTTTTGATTTGTGCGGAGTCTGAAATGAAGAAAAGTATGATAACACAGTACAGGGTAGGAGCGACATAGAATCGTCCCAATGCTCTTCCCTCAGCATGGACCAGGCAAAAGGTTCTTTATCTGAGTATTGAAGGAAACGCAACCAGGGGAGTCATAAAATAAAGCAAAATAAAAATGCTTGTGCAGCAGTATGGTAGTCTGCAATGTCACTTTTAATTGGACACCAGTGGGCTTAAATACTCAGCAGTGTCCACGATTGAGAATCGCTGTGCTACATTCCAAATTAGTCATAAATTGTTCAGTCAAACTTGCATCTGGAATGCTTTCTCAGAACAGAATATTCCATTTGGTCAGTATTTATTCAACTTGACCACATCAAATTATGTATTGATCACTTAATGACAGCCAAACTGAAGAAGCAGCACCGTCCTCTCATCCAAAGGAAGACAACATAAAGGCAACAAGCATTGTGGGAAAGACAGAGACAAAGGCCAGGAAAATAAAAACGTGAACCAAAGGACCTCAAGTGGTAACCGAATCAATAAATATCACCCTGTTTTTGAAGAAGAGAATGATTTTTGTCCAATGGACTCAGCATCCCCTCTACTGAAAAGTTAATGAAAAGAAAATGCAGCCACCCAGCAGAAGAGATAAGACCCAAACTCACTTTAATTATCTCCAGTCAATTACCATAAGTAAAGGCTGCTTTGACAGAAGAAAGATCGAGCTGCGCATGTAAGGACACGCCAAGTATGCAGACTCATTCATACACAAAAAGATTGAAAATTCATGCGGCTCCCTAACTACCAAAAGTAATTAAAAGCCCTTCCAGAAATAAAATCTTTGAAACATATCATTTATGTGTAATTTAGAACTGGAGCCCATCAGCAGTGCTGGAAGCCCTGTGCTGAAATATGGGAACCCCTGTCATGTGAACAGGTTTTGGAATAAAACTCCGGAAAGCCCCCTTCAGCGACACTTAACAATCTAGTGGGTCAAGTATTTCCACCATGACAGACCTGTATAAAGGATCACTTCAAGGCCTGAACTGAACTCAACTGGCTTGATGTGAAGTTGCGGTCCCTTTAAATAAGGTCAAAATATTGTTCAGTTTGTCAAATTCAAACCAGCTAATGAAAGGAATCCTGACAAATCCAAGTCATGCTTCAATTTGTCTCTGCACAGTGTTGGTTCTGTTTGCGCTTAGCCCAACCAACCAAATTATCCCACTATATCTATGCAGAATATACTATCCCCATGTTAAGTCCAACAATCTATGGCAGCTTGTCATACCCTTATGAGTCAGAGCATGTGTATTGAGGAAGCTATGGTCTTGCTTTCAACTTTCATGAACCCAAGTTGGATATTGCTCCATTTCCACTAAACTCTGTATTGTATCTTTGTAAACTGGCATTGCTGGAAAACAAATTAGCCTGCAAGGCTTTGAAACAATACAGGAAGAGTCAGGCAATATCTAGTCTGATCAGGTACAACGCAAAATGGCATTGCTCATGGAAATCTGATGAAGTGGTAGCTTTGAAACGGTGTAGGGGACCCGCAGGTTGCAAATGCATTCCGATTGTTTTCAAAGATTTTCAAAATCTTGATCAATTTCAGTTTATTCATAATTAACATTACTCTGGGCTGGAGACAATATTTTCCTTAATTCTGTCACTCTACACAGAACAAAAGGGAGGAATTTTAGCGACCAACGACATTTGTTTTGGCCTTTGATGTATAGTGTAGATTGGCTGTTTGTGGCAGCTATCTGAGTTATTTAGCCTGAGGTTTATTAGCTTTGGTTTATCTTTAAATCTTTAATGTCTGGCAGGCTATAATTTCATGCATCACTAGCCCGCTGCTCCACATACTGCCATTTACCTCGGCTCTAAGAAGCTGCCACTGCGTTCTCCTTTCAGATCCTGGCTGATTAGTTGCATTGTTTTGTAGCCCCACAATAAGCAGCCCTCCTCAATAAGAAGAGAAACTCTGCAATACGCCCTCTGCGCTCCAGGTTTCAGTAGTGGCTTGGCTTTTATTTAGTTAATGAAGATCTTGAACTCTCCAAAACAAGCCTAGCAGCACTAGAATACCAGATGACTTGGCTCTAAGAGGTAGAACGTGGACCTCGTGCCCACTTTGCAGGTGCAAAGATTTGCAACAAAGACTTATTTTGCGGGCGGAGATCACAAGCCTAAAATACGCAGAGCAGGGTGGGGTGTTGGGCGTGCTCTACACGGGATTAGTAAATGTCAGCCACAACAGGTAAATGTTTTAAAGAAAAAGAATTGTTGGGGAGGCAAGGTAAGCAGGAGTGCGTGCATTCTCCATTGTATGCAAATTGGAAACTCCAGCCCGCAACACTCCCACCACCTACCATCATAATCCCCTCCTTCCCTGTTACCACGCCATAGCCATCTCCCAGGTCTCACTCATGGGTTGCCGCCAGTGAGGTGAGCTTCAAGAAATCATAGAATTTACAGTGCAGAAGGAGGTCATTCAGCCCATCGAGTCTGCACCGGCTCTTTGAAAGAGCACCCTACCCAAGCCCACACCTCAACCCTATCCCCATAACCCAGTAACCCCATCCAACACTAAGGGCAATTTTGGACACGAAGGGCAATTTATCATGGCCAATCCACCTAACCTGCACATCTTTGGACTGTGAGAGGAAACTGCAGCACCCGGAGGAAACCCACGCACACACGGGGAGAACGTGCAGACTCCACACAGACAGTGACCCAAGTCGGGAATCGAACAGCTGATCAACGTTATTGAGGTGTCCAATCCACGGTTACTGCGGATGTTGGAATTCTGAAATAAAAACAGAGATGCTGGATAAACTCAGCAGATCTGGCAGCAGCAGTGGAGAGAGAAACAGATTTAAGGTTTGGAGCCAAATAGGACTTCTTTGGAACATCCAAAGATGTTATCAGGCCTGCTGAGTTTTTTCAGCATTTTCTGTTTTTACTATCTTACTATTCTGCCTTGTAGCTTCATGACAGGATGGGCCCTTGAACACGATTGGCTGGGGAGGGATTTACTTCAAGTTTGAATTACACATGGATGTCTCCTTTTCTATAACATTCATTGTGTAGGATTTCCAAAGGTACAATTAAGCAGATAGTCTACTGGCCTTCAAGATCTATTAACCGACAGAAAAGTAAGCACTTCCTGAGGGGTGAATGTGAATCTGAGCCAAGTTCATTGAACATTTCAATCAGTCTGGCACAAAACAGGCTCCTTTTGTAAGGGTCCTTCCTGTTTATTCTCTTCTCCTTTCTTTCATTTTGCCGTGACAATTTTTGATCCATGGATGATTAATGGACATGTATATTTAAATCAAGCAGCGGACAGAATGAGGAATGCAGAAGTTACAGGAGAGAACGCCCTGCTAATCTCTGCTAGTCTGAACAGGGGCTTCAGAGTTTTCGGCACCAGAGAGAGATGGAGTGGGACTCGATTCGATTGACTGACTGGGGGCAGGGGGCTGACTGGGGGGGGGGGGGGGCAATGAATTCACCCAAAATGCCATACTCTGCCCAGTAGCAGGTGGTGATTCAATCCTGTCCTAATGGAATGATTTTCAGAGTCCCAAGGAGTTCACTTTGAATTCAGAACACTCAGAGGACAAAACCTTCTTTCGCCTCAGAAAGGCAGTGAATTGATGTATTTCTGAACCGACAGAGAGGTTAAAAGAATGACTCTACAGGAAAACCATTACAGGCTGCAAACAATGATCAGGACTCTCTCTCCTCCATGTTCTCTTCAGAAAGGCTGCGTGCTGTCTTTCTGAATGAGCTGACTGAATCTACAGCAAAAGCCTCAAACTGAAAGCACAGTTTACAGAGGGGTAAGGTGCTAAAAACCACCACCTGAAACAAAGACTCTTTTTTCCCTTTTACTTACAATTTTGTTTACCCCTTTCTTCCCCTCTGTTTTTGTCTGTTTTGTGTATGTATAGAGGGTGGAGAGGGGGGCAGGTTAAAGCAGGGAATTATGAATTAGATAATAATTTACTAGTTGTATTTGCTGAATATTTCAATATAGTTCATGCTATAAATAAACAGTAATTGTATTTAGATGTACAAACCTGGTGACTGTAATTATTGGGCAGCCAAGGGCCAAAGATTTCAGGTAATCTTTCTCAGAATTATTGGTTAATTCAGTTGCATTGTGACTTCGGATCAAGTGGAGCTGGAATTGACCATGCATTAGTGGAGGGTCTCATAACACTTTTTAAACCCACTGGTTTTCTTACAGCGCCTTGCCACAGGGCTTAATGATGCAGGTCTACAATCATTATCTATTATGGAGTCAAGTCCCAATCCCATCTGGGGGATGGAGTGAAAGACAAGGGCAAAGGTGGAATGGTTTCCTATAAGGGGCAAGGAGAAATCAGTCCCATCTATTCACGCATTCCCTCTAATTGTCTAAAGTTCTAATTAAGGGGCTGGTAAGGTTATTATATTTGGGACAGTAGCTTTATTTATTGAGAAGAAGGTGCAAGACATTTATTCTTGGCAGCATTTCCATGTTTAACATGGATAGACCTCAAACTCCCAAAACCCCCAAAAGGTATTATAGCTATCTTGTTCCAAAAGGTTGCGTCGATTGTACATTGCTGGGATCAAAGATAGATATTTAACATTTTGACCTGTATACATTTTCATTGTTCTTACAAGACGAGATGGAAGGACATCATCAGAACAGGTTTTACAGCTGGTGGTAGATTTTTAAAAAAACTCTCTGGAAACTCGGAATAGGTTTCCTCAGAAATCGAAAGACTGTCTAGAGACGGTCATTCAAAGTTACGACTTGGTGAAATGAGGAAATGGGAACCCAATCTGGACGTGCCATTCTTTCGGTTGTTAACTGGAAGTTTGAATTTCTTCTTAAATATTATTTGTCTCTATGGTGATATTTACAAAATTTGGGGCTCTTTGCAGGATTTCAAATCCGCAGGCTGAGGTGAGTACAGCGGTTTTGGCCAGAGTTCACACAGACAAGAATTCACAGTTACTTTTCCTCTTGTGGTGAATGTATTCACCATAATGCATGCATGATACCATAACCTGTGATCTATGACCTGGAAGTGGTGATATGAACTGCTTCCAGGTACTGGGCGGCATTCATCTGTACTACTGACTTTGGCTAGGCAAGTTCATGACTAATAAAGCCTTATGTTCACTCACTCTCGCTGCCTCTCTGTGGATTGAAGGTACATCACCTCTATTTGTTGAAAAGTCAAAAATAGCTATGTCTATTGCAGAAGCTTTCATCAAAAGAAAGGACTTTTCTTTGAGCGCCTTGCAACAGTTAACAATGTTTAATTTAAAACTATTGGAAAAAAATTGGGAAATATAGGTAAAGGTAGGTGCCAAGAAAGCAGAGATAGTTGAGGCAGCAGCTCTATATTTGAACCTTGAGGAAGAAAAAAGGTAATCCCGACAAAAAGCAAATTGTGTTGGCTAGGATTTAGTTGCAAATGAAGCAGCTTGAAAAATGAAATAGAAATAAAAATTCTAGAACTCAAAAGACGTAGAGAAAGATGGAGAAAAAGAAATGCCAAAACTTGAATTCAAATTTCAGAGTAAAAGAAAGGGTAAAAGTTTGACTTGCAAAGAGAACAAGGAATCATGAAATTTGAACTGGATAGAGACCATGGGCGAAATTCTCCGGTATCGGCACGATGTCCGCCGACTGGCGCCCAAAACGGCGCAAATCAGTTGGGCATCGCGCCGCCGCAAAGGTGCGGAATCCTCCGCATCTTGGGGGGCCGAGCCCCAACCTTAAGGGGCTAGGCCCGCGCCGGACGGATTTCCGCCCTGCCAGCTGGCGGAAAAGGCCTTTGGTGCCCCGCCAGCTGGCGCAGAAATGACATCTCCGGGCGGCGCATGCGCGGGAGCGTTAGCAGCCGCTGACGGCATTCCCATGCATGCGCAGTGGAGGGAGTCTCTTCCTCCTCCGCCATGGTGGAGACCGTGGCGAAGGCGGAAGGAAAAGAGTGCCCCCATGGCACAGGCCCGCCCGCGGATTGGTGGGCCCTGATCGTGGGCCAGGCCACCGTGGGGGCACCCCCCCGGGACCAGATCGCCCCGCGCACCCCCCAGGACCCCGCGCCGCCTTGTCCCTCCGGTAAGGTAGGTGGTTTAATCTACGCCGGCGAGACAGGCATTTTAGCAGCGGGACTTCGGCCCATCCGGGCCGGAGAATCGCGGGGGGGGGCCCGACAACCAGCGCGACGCGATTCCCGCCCCCGCCGAATATCCGGTGCCGTAGAATTCGGCAACCGGCGGGGGCGGGATTCACGCCAGCCCCCGGCGATTCTCCGACCCGGCGGGGGTCGGAAATTCTCGCCCCAGGTTTGGGAGCAGCAAGTAGATTTGACAGATTTAACTCATGGTTTTAATTTAGCAAGGAAGGTTTGCCAAATGCTTAAATTCAGTGAGGGAGAAGCTGAAGTGTACTTTGCCTCATTTGAGAAAATTGCTGCAAAGTTGCAGTGCCTAAAAGAAACTTGGGCAATCCTATTATGAAGTGCTTTGGTAGGAAAAGCATTGGCGGTTTATTCAACCTTGAGGGATGAACAGTCTGCAGGCACAGATAAAATGGCTGTGGCCAATACGTATGAGCTGGTTCCAGAGCCAGACGACAAGGTGGCACGGTAGCACAATGGTTAGCACTGTTGTTTCACAGCGCCTGGGTCCCAGGTTTGTTTCCCGCTTGGGTCATTGTCTGTGCGGAGTCTGCACGTTCTCCCCGTGTCTGAGTGGGTTTCCTCCGGCGGCTCCGATTTCCTCCCACAAGTCCCGAAAGACGTGCTTGTTAGGTGAATTGGACATTCTGAATTTTCCCTCAGTGTATCTGAACAGGCACTGAAGTGTGGCGACTTGGGGTTTTTCACAGTACCTTCATTGCAGTGTTAATGTAAGCCTACTTGTGACACTAATAATTATTATTAAATGTAGAAACTTGAGGGTAAAACAGAATCAGACGTTTGTGGAATTTTCAGAGAAAAAGAGATGGTATTTGATCGATGGTTTAAGACAATGAAGGTGGAGCAAGATTTTGAGAAGTTTAAGGGGGGGATTCTCCCCTAACCGCGGGGCGGGCCGTACCGGCGCCGAGGAGTGGCGTGAACCACTCCGGCGTCGGGCCGCCCGGAAGATGTGGAACCCTCCGCACCTTCAGGGGCTAGGCCGGCAGTGGCGGGGTTGGCGCCACGGCAGCCGGCGGCGAAGGGCTTGGTGCCTCGCCAACCGGTGCCAAAGGGCCTCCACCGGCCGGCGTGAGTTGGCGCATGCGGGGTGCGCAAGCGTGTGCTGGCGTCATACCAGCGCATGCGCAGGGGGGTTCTTCTCCACACCAGCCATGGCAGACCGTTACACTGGCCGGCGCGGAGGGAAAGAGTGCCCCCATGGCACAGGCCCGCCCGCGGATCGGTGGGCCCCGATCATGGGCCAGGCCACCGTGGGCCCCCCCCTCCCCGGGGCCAGATCCCCCTGCTCCCCCCCCCCCACAGGGACTCCACAGGCCACCCGCAGAGCCTGGTCCCGCCGTTAAGGACCTGGGGCGTCATTCTCCGACCACCCGCCGGGTCGGAGAATCGCCGGGGGCTGGCGTGAATCCCGCCCCCGCCAGTTGCTGAAGTCTCCGGCATCGGAGATTCGGCGGGGGCGGGAATAGCGCCGTGCCGGTTGGCGGGCCCCCCTGCTCGATTCTCCGGCCCGGATGGGCCGAAGTCCCGCCGATAAATTGCCTGTCCCGCCGGTGTGGATTAAACCACCTTTTGAACGGCAGGACAAGGCGGCGTGGGCGGGCTCCAGGGTCCTGGGGGGGGCGCGGGGCGATCTGGCCCCGTGGGGTGCCCCCACGGTCTCCACCATGGCAGAGGCGGAAGAGACTCCCTCCACTGCGCATGCGTGGGAAACTGTCAGCGGCGGCCGCTGACGCTCCCGCGCATGCGCCGCCCGGGGATGTAATTTCCGCGCCAGCTGGCGGGGCAACAAAGGCCGTTTCCGCCAGCTGGCGGGTCGGAAATTCCTCCGGCGCCGGCCTAGCCCCTCAATGTTGGGGCTCGGCCCCCAAAGATGCGGAGCATTCCGCACCTTTGGGGCAGCGCAATGCCCGTCTGATTGGCGCCGTTTTGGGTGCCAGTCGGCGGACATCGCGCCGTTTCGGGAGAATTTCGCCCCAGGTGTATTTCACGCCAGCGGGACCTGCCGAAAACGGGCGGCCACTCGTCCCATCGCGGGCCAGAGAATCAGTGGGGGGGGGGGGGGGGGGGGTGCCAACGGCCCCTGACCGGCGCGCTGCGATTCCCACCCCCGCCGAAAAACCGGTGCTGGAGAATCCGGCAGCCGGAATCTGGGCGGCGGGCCGGGATTCACGCCGTTCCCCAGCGATTCTCCAGCCCGGCAGGGGGTCGGAGAATCCCACCCCTTGTTTCTTGAGGTGTTGTTACTGGAAGAATTTTTAAAAAACAATACTGTTTAGGAATTGAGTCCTGCCTAGAATGCCGTAAAGATTTAAAAATAAGAGATGATGCAGTTTTAGCTGAGAGTCATGAGCTAACCCACAAACATGCAGGGGTGGTAATAAAACATTGTTTGCAAACCCGTAAGGGGTTGGAAAGAGAAACAAAATTCTAATAAACAGTCCACTAATTAGAATGAAGGGATAGCAAAGCTGAAAATGAAGATGGTCCTTAAAGTAATAAAAGAGACAGGATAGAGGATAAAAATGAATAAAGGAGATACACACCTTTTCATTGTCTTAAGATAAGACATGTAAAAAGAGGTTGTTGGAAATTAAGACCAAAGCCAGTAGATTGTTTTTTGAGGGTGTCTGATATTTCTCCACTTACAGTGGGAGTAAATTCAATCAAAAGATATTATGGGAGTTTCATATTTTAAGGTGACGTAACTCCATTTCTGTCTGATAAAGGACTCAGAAAGATAATAATGCTTTGTGATACAGGTCAGGTTCAAAGATCGATGTTAGTAAAAGATGCAAACATTTCTCCAGAGAGTTCACCAAATAGAAATCTACTGATTCAGGAGGTCGATGGAAATTGTGTACCTATTTAATTGTGTGGTCTGAGGTTAAATGGGTTCTTGTAGAAGTGATAGAAAAATTGCCTGTTAATAATGTTGATTTTATACGAGGAAGCAATCATGCAGCGGATACAGAATTGCCATCTCCTGGGATGGGAGGAGGTAGGTCTACTAAAATTGACAATGCACTCAAAGAATAAGGAACTATTTGTAATCCAGTTGCAGAAAGTACTATTTCGACTGAATATGTGTCCAGAAAATCAAAAGCTTAGACTTTAGCGGGTAAGGAACCCTAGGAACCCCCAACTGGCAACAAAGAGTTCATGTAAAATTCAAACAGACTGCATCTGCCTGCTTTGAACTTGCCTGCAGATTCAAGGTTGCAGGGGTCAAAACAGAATACAGCAGCAGAGTTCCAGGCTAATGAGCAAACAAAGAAAAACAGTGCGGTAAACCAAAATAATTTGAATCAGGCGAGAGTCGTGTTATTTTGGAACCATGAGGGCATATTAAAGTTTAGAAAACAAACTGAAACTTCAGAAGGATAAAGCCATTATTCTTGTAAAGGAGGAGTTGAGAAAAACTTGTGCCAGTTGGTGATGGGAGTTCAAAGCTGTGAGGGAACTTGCCGAAAAAGAGTACCAAGATTTTTTTGATTAGCCATCAACAAGACCTCAACAAACGGTTTAAAACATTGGCAGAAAATCTTAATCCTGTGTTTAAACATGGAAAGGACGACTCTTTGGCTGAGTCATTCTTTTTCAATCCTATTATGAAGTGTTTAGGTTTGAAAAGCATTGGAGGTTGCTTCAGCCTTTTGGGATGCACAGTCTGTAGGTACAGATAAGATGGGATGCTCAATGCGTGGGAGCTGGTTCCAGAGGTTGATCTGGACCTTAAAGAATCTACAGCAGTGAAAGCGATTGGAAATCAGAAGGATGTTCCAAAGACTGAGTTAAAAAAAAGCAACATCCTGACTGGGTTACGTGGACAGAGGCGAGGCGTGGGCTTAAGTAGGGTGCTCATTCCAAGGGCTGGTGCAGACTCAATGGACCATATGGCCTTCTTCTGCACTGTAAATTCTATGATTCTATGATGACAATGTGAAGTCTGATTCGAAAAAAGAACCAAAAGGGAATGCTGAATCCAGAGTTGAAAAAAGTTATGACAGAACTGCCGGTATCCAAAAGCCAGGCGGACTATTACAAGTCAACAATATTGTTCTTGACAAAGTTTCCTGGACTGAATCAATTGTGCTATCTTTTAACCAAGGCGACGGAAATAATGTGAACTTTAATCGTCATGAGAAAGGACTACCTAGCAATGAAACCATTTTTCCACCATTTGACTGACAGAACTTTAGGAATCGCTGCAAAAAAGATTTTCAATCTTAACTGTTACCTGAATTTGATTAACACAGGTTAAAAATCATGATGCTGCTAGGATGAACAGTTAATGGCAGCATGTGGGGGAGGATGTTACTCGTACTGTATGTAGTAATTTAATTGTAAGTTAACTGTTGAATTGTACCAAATGTTCTAAGTTATATTCTGGGTAGTGCTTTTTGAAAACTCATCACCATGGCGATAGCTTTTCATTCTTTGGGGGAGGTGCGACAATTTTGAGGTTGGTAAGATTACTTTATTTGGAACTGTGACTGAAATTTTGGGTAAATGAAGGGGGTTATGAGAGTTGCGCTGCAGTTTGTTTGAGACCAAAGGGAGGCTTAGATTGCTTTACTGAGAAGGTGGTGCAAGATATTTATGCTTGGAGACAATGGCCGCAGTCTCTGAATTTGAAATGAGTAGATGTTGAGTCTCCTAAAGTCCCAGAATGGTGTTATAGGTATAGGGTTGTAAACAGTTTTGTTGTAGAGCATCCATTTACTTCCACAATGAAAGGGAATTGAGATCAAGGACAGCTAATTAGCATTTCTATTTGTGTGCAAGGTCAATGTCTTTCCTCTTGCCACAGGGAAGAGGGCGGTGGAAATTATTTTTGAGATCAGGTTACAGGCTTCCCTGTAAAACAATGACAATCACAGACAGAGATCAGAGATTCTGTGTGGTCAGCAGAGAGAAAAGGCTAACACAGATGGGTACAAATGGGAGTCAGTTACCAGTCGAAGAGATGCAGCCTGCGGCCTTCCATATTTTGGCATGGCCAGGGTGTAGAATAATCATTGGAAAAGGCTTTACAGCTCGTGGTGGATTTAAGAATCTCTCTGAAAACTAAGGAAAGTCAATGGACACAGTCACTCAAAGGTATTATTTGGTGGAATGGGGATATAAGAACCCATTGGAAGCTGGGAAAAACTGTGGATCAATTATATTCAACAAGCTCGACACAACCCAGAACAAAGAAACCTGCTTGATTGGCACCCATCCACCTACTTAAACATTTGCTCCCTCTACCACTGATGCACAGTAGCAGCTGTGTGTACCATCTACATGATGCACCACAACAACTCACCAAGGCTCTTTCGACAGCACCTTCCAAGCCCGTGTCCTCTACCACCTAAAAGGACAAGGACATCAGATGCTTGGGAACAGCACCTCTTGCAAGTTTCCCTCCAACCCACATATCATTCTGACTTGGAACTATATCGCCGTTCCTTCATTGTCGCTGGGTCAAAATCCTGGAACCCTGTTCCTAACAGCACTGTGGGTGTAACTTCAACAGATGGGATTGCAGTGGTTCAAGAAGGCAGCTCACCACAACCTTCTCAAAGGCAATTAGTGATGGAAAATAAATGCTGGCCTAGCTAGTGATGCCCACATTCTGTGAAGGAATAAAAATAAAAGTATTGTTTGCTAAAAAGACTGCAATTCCATGGAGTGTGTGATGGGTAACAAATATAAAAGGGGAATGTTCCTCTCTGTAGTCTAAAGTATAAGTTTACAAAAAGAAGAGTGTTTAATCAATAGTGTTTTTGCAGCATTTGTTATAGTAAATGTTTTAAAAAGTGAAATCTTGAGTTTTCTGTCTTTCACCTATTAACTGGAAATTTGAATTTATTTTTATATGTTATCAGTCGCTATGGAGATTATAACACTAGTTACATTCCAGTATTGATGGAGGACATGATCAGGTCATTGCCGAAACTCATGCAAGGCAACTAGGCAACTTGTAAGTTATCTCAACAGAGGGAGAACCAATAGATAGCAGAAGGGTAAAGTAGAAACAAACACAAATTAAATTTTGCTCATGCAATACCTATTTTGCTTTGTAAGCTTTTCTGAAAAGGCAGGGGAGGCTTGAATAAAGTTTAGTTTTGACCAAATTGCAGATAGCGATGAGGACTGTCAGAGGATACAGCAGGATTTAGATTGGAGACTTGGGCGGAGAGATGGCAGATGGAGTTAATCCGGACAAATGTGGGGTAATGCATTTTGGAAGGTCTAATGCAGGTAGGGAATATACAGTGAATGGTAGAACCCTCAAGAGTATTGAAAGTCAAAGAGATCTAGGAGTACAGGTCCACAGGTCATTGAAAGGGGCAACACAGGTGGAGAAGGTAGTCAAGAAGGCATACGGCACGCTTGCCTTCATTGGCCGGGGCATTGAGTATAAGAATTGGCAAGTCATGTTGCAGCTGTATAGAACCTTAGTTAGGCCACACTTGGAGTATAGTGTTCAATTCTGGTCGCCACACTATCAGAAGGATGTGGAGGCTTTAGAGAGGGTGCAGAAGAGATTTACCAGAATGTTGCCTGGTATGGAGGGCATTAGCTATGAGGAGCGGTTGAATAAACTCGGTTTGTTCTTACTGGAACGAAGGAGGTTGAGGGGAGACCTGATAGAGGTCTACAAAATTATGAGGGGCATAGACAGAGTGGATAGTCAGAGGCTTTTCCCCAGGGTAGAGGGGTCAATTACTAGGGGGCATAGGTTTAAGGTGAGAGGGGCAAGGTTTAGAGTAGATGTACGAGGCAAGTTTTTTACGCAGAGGGTAGTGGGTGCCTGGAACTCGCTACCGGAGGAGGTGGTGGAAGCAGGGACAATAGCGACATTTAAGGGGCATCTTGACAAGTACATGAATAGGATGGGAATAGAGGGATACGGACCCAGGAAGTGTAGAAGATTGTAGTTTAGTCGGGCAGCATGGTCGGCACGGGCTTGGAGGGCCGAAGGGCCTGTTCCTGTGCTGTACATTTCTTTGTTCTTTGTTTGTTCTTTGAATGGAGGGAACAAAACGATCACCAGCTCATTCAGCCCTAGTAGCACTAGTTTTAGCAACTGGGCATCATTTTAGGACAAGATGAACTTTGGCATTCCCTATTCCGAAGGCTCACCCTTGAGTTTATTATTCCCAATGGATTGTAGGTACGGACCTATACATGTGAGCAGATTTCTGGTTCCTTTCTGTGATTCTTTCATCTTCACAGTGATAGCCCTGTGAAACAGCAACAAATGTTTTGAAGGCTGAATTTGACTCGTAATTCACTGTGGATTTTACAATGGCTTTCTCTCAATCTGCTCCTTAAGTGCCTTACTTGCAACATGATTGCAGATTAGATTTGATCATTTAAGAGCAGATTTGGTGTTGAAGGTTTTTGCTCTTCTGCAACAGTTAAGAAATCACCCGTAGAGCTCAGTTATGTAGTGCAGACAAGAATGGGCTAAAGGACTGAATGATCATTGCATGAACACAATAGAAGAGGCACCCTCAGAAGAAAGGAATCCCTATCAGTCTGCATCTATTTCCAGAAGGATTCTGAAAGTCAATTGAAATTACCTTTCCTAATTAGACCCAGTCAATTAGATCCAGTCAATGTAGCGTAGAGTCTCATGCTGGTGCTTGCCTCCTCCTTGTTGAACTGTAGGAGTACAAAGGTTGCTGAGATATTTTCTTTCTATTGGACTCTGGCATTGGGATATGTCAGCCAACTGATCTGATGGTGTTGCAAATGAGGCGTGCGTGAATGCGCGTGTCCGGTGTGAAGTGCTTAATCCAGTGAGTTTAAAGCCACCTCCACGCTGAGGTATCAAAGTGCCGGATGTTGCAACTGAAGGATCATTTAAAGGAGCTTCCATGTTGAGGACTAGTGGCGAAGGTTCTTGGGCATGTTAGTTCTCTGCTGCCGCAGTAGGTTAGTCACCCACAAGAGGACTTCGATCTCCATGTTGGTCCTTCAGTTTTTTCTTAAAGAACAAAATAGTTGATGGTTTGTAGGCGATGACCCAGGGTTCTGACGGAGAGGACTGGCTGCAATTCTCGGAGTTCTCTTGTGCAGGAATTCGACGAGACCTAAAGAAAAACATATTGGTCTTTTAAGTACCAAATTTAATTTATCTTAAATTCACAGGTGCTTTGAACATCATGAGTTCATTTTTAACAAAGTTTTACATTCATCACTTGCAACTACAAATCTTCCATTAGATGAGAGGGACAGGTGAGGCTTCAAGCTTCATATCTATTCTATTATCATTGGATAAATGCCATTCAGGGTTGTAACGTGGCACACTTGCTGTTACCTAATATATAGAGAGTGGCAGCAATGGGCTCGAAGTGCCCCAATTACTGATCAAATCAATTTTACGATGAATTTAAGATTATTTTTTAAGATTGATTTTAAACCTCCAGCTGTGCAATGAGAAGTAAGCATAAATGATTCTTCGATCCATATTCAAGTTGACATTGGCCGAAGAAGTGCGAAAAGAACTTCCACCCTGAGCAACATTCCTTTCCTCATTAACTCTCGTAGTTTCATCACAGCTAACTGATTAATTCAATGTTCCTGTGGTTCAGACAGTGAATCCACCAGCTCAGATAAAACTGAGCGATACTCACCAGTGGCATCTCAGCTTCAATTCCAATTCTCTATGGGGACTTGAACCCACAAACTGCCGACACAGGCAGGAGTCTCAGAGTTGAGAAGGTCAAAATTAAGAGGGCAACCGCAGAGTCACGGCCGACAAAAAAACTGGAGTTAAACGAATAGTTTTATGATGAAAGTAATAAACTGAAGAGGTCTAAGGTAGCAATATCCAGTTCAGTTGAATAACTAAAATGGTAGATAAGGGGCGCGATTCTCCGCTCCCGCGACTAAGTGCCCACGCCGTCGAGGTTCTCGACGGCGCAAAACAGCCCTGATCTCGACCGATTCAGGGCCCGAAAATGGGCTAGGATCGGGGCCGCAAGAAACTCGGGGGGTGTGTCGCAAAAACAGCATCGTCAGCACACGCCGGGCATTGGCGCCGCGTAAAGCGGCACCGTGTAAATGACGCGGCCGGCGTCGCGTAACTGGCGTCACCCGCGCATGCGTGGTTGCCGTCCTCCCCGAGGCCGTCACGCAAGAAGATGTGGGATGGATCTTGCAGGGCGCGGATTAAAGGAGGTCATCCTTCAGAGAGGCTGGCCCGCCGATTGGTGGACACCGATCGCGGGCCAGACCCCTTTTGAGTCCTACCCCGGTGAAATAACCCCCCCTCACCCCCCCACAGGCCACCCCCCCCCCCCCCCCCCCAGCGTTCCCACGCTGTTCCCGCCAGCAGCGACCAGGTGTGGATGGCGCCGGCGGGAAGCCGTCGTTTTGGGCAGGCCGCTTGGCCCATCCGGGCCGGAGAATAGCGGGTGTAGCGGAGAATCGCCATTTTGGGTGTCCCGGGCGATTCTCCGGCCTGCGCCGCGCAGAACTCGACGGGGCCGTTCTCGCCGCTTGGGTGAATCGCGGGAGGGCGTCGGACCGGCGTCGCGGGGAAAAATGGCGCGCCAGGCGATTCTCCCAACCGGTGCAGGAGCGGAGAATCGCGACCAAGACTTTTAAACAAATAAGAGGGAAGGAATCAGGAATAAAACCAGAAACTGCTGGATAATCTCAGCAGCTCTGGCAGTATCTATGGAGAGAAGCAGGGTTAACGTTTCAGGGCTAAATGACCCCTCGACAGTTCTGCACAGGTGTCATTTAGATTCAAAACGTTAGCTCTGCTTCTGTCTCCACAGATGTTGCCATGCTTGCTGAGGTTTTCCAGAATTTTCTGTTTATATTTCAGATTTCCAGCGTCCGCAGTAGTTTGCTTTTATTAAAAGGGGGAAGCTGTGTTCAAGTATGGGTAAATTTCCAAGTCTGAAAAGTAGAAATTTGGGTAAAAGCAAGTAAATTGTGCCAGGGAAGGTCAAAGAGTTATGAAAGATTAATCGGGCATTAGCGACTAAGGTCACATCAGGGTCATTAAAAAGTGAAATTAAAGGCTGACTGCACGAAGGAGACTTAAGATTGATGAATTCACACAAAGAGAGTAATAAATGGGGTGGATTTCCTAGCCATTGTTGGGACACGCTTGCTTGTCGGCCAAGATTCTATATATATTGCAGGGAACGTGATGTTTAGAAAATGGAAAAGGTGGTGGACGATCCCTGATAAGGGCAGCATGGTAGCACATTGGTTAGCACAGTTGCTTTACAGCTCCAAGGTCCCAGGTTCGATTCCCAGCTTGCGTCACTGTCTGTGTGGAGTCTGACCTTCTCCCCGTGTCTGCGTGGGTTTCCTCCGGGTGCTCCGGTTTCCTCCCACAGTCCAAAGATGTGCAGGTTAGGTGGATTGGCCCTGCTAAATTGCCCTCAGTGTCCACAAGAAAGGTTGGGTGAGGTTACTGGGTTACGGGGATAGGTTGGAAGCTTAAGTGGGGTGCTCTTTCAAAGGGCCGGTGCAGACTCACTGGGCCGAATGGCCCCCTTCTGCACTGTAAATTCTATGATTCTGTGATAAGAAGGGATACAGGCACAGCAAGCAATTATAAAGGCAACTGGTGTCTTAGCCTTCATTACAAGGGAGTCAGTGTATAGGTGCTAGAAAATATTGCAATTGTGACAACACATCTGAAGTATTACCTACAGTTTTGGTTTCCTTACCTAAGGAAGGATATACTTGTCTTGGAGTGGTTGCGACAAAAGTTGGCTGGATTGATTCTGGGTCGAAAAGGAACATCCTTTGAGGAGACGTTGAGTAGAATGCATTTATATTCTCTGGTGTTAGAAGAATGAAAGGTGGGCTCATTGATTTGAAAAGTAGGGATGTAGAATTGGAATGCTCTTTCGGAGGCTCAATGCAGATCCGATGGGCCGAATGGCCTCCTTCTATACTGTAGGGATTCTATGCGAACTCGCTACCACAGGGAGAAGTTGAAGTAAATAATACAGGGGGCGATTCTCCAAAATGGAGACCAAGTGTTCGCGTTGTCGTGAACGCCGTCACCTTTCACAACGGCACGAAACGGGCACAGGGACGACTGATTCTGTCCCCCACAGGGGGCCAGCATGGCGCTCCCTTCCCGGCACCGCATGCGTGGGGGACTTCTTCAGCGCGTCGGCCCCGACTCAACATGGTGTCGGTGTTCAGGGGCCGGCCGCGCAACAAAGTAGGCCCGGAGGGGAGAGGCCGGCCCACCGATCTGTGGGCCCCGATCACGGCCCAGACCCCATCGGAGGCCCCCCCTCCCGATGAAGGAGCGCTTTTCCCCGCCCCACAGGCTGCCCCCCGACCCTCCAAGCAGAGTTCCCGCCGGCAGCAACCAGGGGTGAATGGCGCAGCGGGACTCTGTCGTATCCACGCGGCCACTCGGCCCATCCAGGCCCTGCCGATTCCCGCGGCCCGCGGCCAGCGCGCGTCAAACACCCCGGCACAAATGGCGCTGATTCTCCGCACCTCGGAGAATCACGCGCCGGCGTCGGGGCATCGTGGCGCAGTTGCAGCGATTCTCCGGCCCGGCGCGGAAACTCGGACGTTTGAGGGAGAAGGGGATGGAGGGTTACATTGAAAGATTTAGATGAGGAAAGATGGTAGGAGGCTAGAGTGGAGCATAAACATCAGCATGGACTGGATGGGCTGAATGGTCTGTTTATTGTGCTTTGTACCCTATATTGTCATATGTAATTGAAACATATAAAATTCTTCAAGGGTTTGACAAGGTAAATTCTGAGAGGCTGTTTCCTCTGGCAGGAGAGTCTAGACCTAAGGGTGACAGTATCAGGTTAAGATTATGTAGGACTGAGATGAGGAGGAATTTCTTCACCCAGAAGGTTATAAGTCTTTGGAATTCTCTTTCCGAGAGGGCTGATGAGTCAATTAACTTAGTCAAATTGAGACTGACAGACTTTTGGGCTAAGGGAGCTCAAGGGACATGAGGATGGGATAGGAAAGTAGAGTTCATGTAAAAGTTCATCCATGCTCTCATTGAATGGCAGAGCAAGCTTGAGGGGCTAAATGGTCTAATCCTGCTCCTATTTCTTATACTCAAACATCACATATCTAGTAAATGCAAGTTAATTTGTGCTGCAACTTAACATAACCCAAGCCATTCAATCATTTGGCTTTTAATAAGGGCATGAGGAATCCACACCGAGTAAAAATAAGAACAAAGTTTTATGAACAAACAAAATATGTACACTACCCGGTAGACCACTGCCAGGTTTCTCTCTTGTCGGTGCCTTACTGGCCGACCTTATATACACTAGGTAATTGGGCTACCCCACCCTAGCGGGAGAGCTCGTACTCTGCAAGGAGCACAGGGTAGACAAGCATTCCCACCCCGGATGTCCCGTGTGGGATATTATATGTCTTCCATCAATCGGTGAATACAAGTTACACTTATTGACTCATTGGTTGTAGTTCCCCCACACCTGGAATAAAGGACAATCAAACCAGCATGAGCTCTGGCATCTATTGACATGTACCAGTAATTTGCCTCATGCTGAAACACATTGAGCTGCAGATTTGGAAAGTCAACTGTTCTGGTTCTAAATGATCAATGACTTGAGGCCACTGCATTCTTTGATGATGATATCTGTTCAAATGCCAGAAGCCTATCTGTGGTTGCTGTGCTCAAAGGCTGTTTCAGGGGAATTTGCAAGCGGAACGGAGTTGAAAGAATTCTCAAGTCTTTCAGCTCAGTTTTCAGGTATAATTAAGAGCTGACAGTTGCGCCCCTTTAAGGCCTTTTCCCTTCCAGTTTTTGAAGAGAGGCGCTGCCATGGAAACAGCAGAGTTATGCCAATCAACAGTCCACCACGAAAGGCTGAGTTCAAAACTGAATGGGCGGCCTTTCACATTTATTTTTCATGAGGCACAAAGCCTACCAATTGCAGTTAAAGGGGTCACTGATGAAAAAGTCAAATTATTAAACTCACCTTTCCCAGTGTTGCAATGTGGAATCTTCATTATGGTTCTGTTGTTGCAACATACCCACTTTTATTTTTGTAATGGCAGTGTAGGCTTTTCTAACAGGCCACCTCTTGGAGAATGCATAAGGGAATATACTCATCAGTACAAAATGTCCAGAAAAGGTAAACAGATTACAGTTCCTCAGAAACGTTCTCACTTTGCTCCAGATTGTTGCAGACTGGATGTACGACTGGGTGTTGAGACCTTGTGGAAGTCCTGATATGTGGATTTATGTGGAAATTACCCAGGAATTTTGAATTGCCAATTCCCTTGATCCCTGTAACCCTTCGCAAATATTTCCAACACAGTTGGACAGTTCCACAGTATGTACCTAGATTCTTACCCAGGAAATGTTGGACTGAGTAAAACCTAGTCTAATTTTTGGGGAAGGACACATCTGCCCCCCACAAACAGTTTCCTGAACCCCTGATTACCCCTTCCCTCAACCACCTGACCACTCCCTTAACCCGACTTACCTTCCTGGCCCGACATGACCCAGTACTCCTGAACCAACCCAGCCACCCTCCTGATCTTCCCAATTACTCCCTCTAACCCAGCTATCCACATGATCCTGACCCAACTACCCTCCCAACTTGACAGGACTAACCACTGACCCCTCAGCTAACCCTCCAACCATTCGACTATCATCCTGACCTGTTCCAACTGCCACCGAACTGACTACCAACCTCCGACCACCCAACTACCCTCCTGACCGCCGAGCTACCCTCCCGACCTGACCCAACTACCCTCACTACCTGACCCAGCTACTCTCCATTGCATCTGACCACCCCATGACCATACGTCTGAGGATCCTGGGATTATATTCATTGGAGTTTAGGAGGTTGAGGGGAGATCTAATAGAAACTTACAAGATAATGAATGGCGTAGATAGGGTGGACGTAGGGAAGTTGTTTCCATTAGCAGGGGAGACTAGGACCCGGGGGCACAGCCTTAGAATAAAAGGGAGTCACTTTAGAACAGAGATGAGGAGAAATTTCTTCAGCCAGAGAGTGGTGGGTCTGTGGAATTCATTGCCACAGAGGGCGGTGGAGGCCGGGACGTTGAGTGTCTTTAAGACAGAAGTTGATAAATTCTTGATTTCTCCAGGAATTAAGGGCTATGGAGAGAGAGCGGGTAAATTGAGTTGAAATCAGCCATGATTGAATGGTGGAGCGGACTCGATGGGCCGAATGGCCTTACTTCCGCTCCTATGTCTTATGGTCTTATACTCCCCACACACACACACCTACCCCTACCAACTTACCCACCTCACCCACCTACCTCCTCTAGACTTCTAACCACCTAGCTCCTATCCATTTAACCAACTAATCCTTACCCACTTACCCAGCTACCCATCTCAACCACCTAGCCACCTTACTTGCCCTCTACCCATGACTCACCCACCCACTTACCCATCTGCCCACACCCCAACTATCGATCTCATCCGCCTACTCCTCTATCCACTTACCCAAAGCACCCACATGCTTCTTGCGGAGTGATGCCCCTCAATTTATCAGCGAGCAACCTGTTCCAGGAAAAAGAGAGGTAAGCATGTGCTTTGCCTGCTCATGGGCCATCAGACGCAGGAAGTTGTGTGAGTTCTTCTCACTATTTGTGATGTTGGAAAACACTCTAGCACATGACAATCTCACAGAAAAGGTCATGTGATTTTGCCCAGATATTGTGCTTTAGTGATGTAGGATCATAGGAGCAGAATTAGGCCATTCGATCCTTTGAGCCCTATCCAACATTCAGTAAGTTCATGGCTGATCCGGTTGTGGTCTAAAC
This sequence comes from Scyliorhinus torazame, assembly GCF_047496885.1. NCBI lineage: Eukaryota > Metazoa > Chordata > Chondrichthyes > Carcharhiniformes > Scyliorhinidae > Scyliorhinus > Scyliorhinus torazame. The sequence goes on from NC_092707.1 coordinate 82,358,849, forward strand.
TTCATTTTCCTGCCTGCCTTCCATAAATAACCCTTAACTTCCTTGTTTAACAAAAGTCTGTCTAACTCTGCCTTTAATAAATTCAAAGGCCCTGCCTCCACCACTTTCTGGAGCAGAGAATTCCACATATTAACAACCCTTTGGGAGAAAGCGTTTCCTCTCATCTCTGTCTTGAAAGGAAGACCTCAAATTTAGAATTCTGAAACTGTCCCTTAGTTCTGGGGCGAAATTCTCCTACCCGCCCCGCCACATTTCTGCGTCGACCGGCCGGCGGGAGTCTCCGTAACACCGGCCGGTCAATGGGGTTTCCCATTGTGGGGCAGCCCCACGCCGTCGGGAAACCCCCCGGTGCCGGCAGAACGGAGACTCCCGCCGGCGGAGAATGACGCCCCTGGTCTCCCCCACTCTCTCCGGTTGTCCACCGGTCCTATCCATTGACTCTGTCGACACCTCCCACTGCCTTGGGAAAGCGGGCAGCATAATCAAAGACCCCTCCCACCCAGGTTATTCTCTCTTCCAACCTCTTCCCTCGGGCAGATGATACAAAAGTTTGAAACACGCACCGCATGCACCAATAGATTCAACAACAGTTTCTTCCCCGCTGTTAGCAGATTCCTGAATGGCCCTCTTATGGACTGAACTGCTCTTGCTACGCATCGTCTCTACATTTGTAGCATTGTATTCCATATGCTTCTGTCTATGTTGTCTATGCTTCTGTATTTATATTATGTATTTATCTTATGTTCTGTTTTCAGGTATGGACCAATCTGCCTAGACTGTACGCAGAACAATACTTTTCACTGTACCTTGGTACATGTGATAATAAATCTAAATCTAATCTCTCCAGTCCCCTCAGGATCACTGCCTGGTCACTGGGTGCCTTGATGGTCAAAGGGTGCAATCGATGATGCCCTGCATCTCCGGCAAGGGGGGCAAAATGCCCTACAAGGCTATATCTGCCATTAAAGGAATGTGTTGTCCAGTAGAGGCAAAGAGGACATCAATGTTCAGTCGGATGCGGTGGTGGTCAGCCATTTGTGAGATACCATTGAGGTCCACCGCTCATCCTCGCTCGAAAAGAGGCAGAATCAAGGAAATTCAAGACCTATAATAGTTACCTTGATGACCACTGCAAGGCATATTAAGCAATGCTGTGGAGTGCAAGGATTTAAGCCATGAGAGTAGCGATGTCAGTGACTACATGCCTCAAGAGTTGAAGTTTCCTGCAGCACTGGTTCCCAAACATTTCCAGATGGCTCCGTCTTCAGCAATCCATGTTGTGTTGAGGGTCTGGCCTTCATTGCCTCCCTGATCTTCTTTCCTCTCCAATGCCCTCCTGGCATTCTGCCCTTCCCAAGGGGGGTGTGGACAGTCATCACCCTGGGACCCGAACCTAACAGTAGTGCCCCCAATGCCAGCTGGAGCCTTCTTTCTGGGTGGGTTGCCACCCAATTCTGTCCTTGACAGCTTTATGCCTTCCTCTTTTGCCCCACCATTGCTAGGGAGATTCTGACCATGTTCAAAGCCTGGGTGTTCAGGGTCCGCTTATCCTGCCAACTGTGCAGTGCCAAGGGGATCCTGTTACCAAGTAATAAACCCCCCCTTGCCTGGGTGACTATTGCTTGGGGCTGGGGTGAAGGCCTGTGCCAATGCCAACTGGCTTCCCACCTTCCCTCAGCTATAATGAAACTGGCAGCCTCCGCTCCCATCCCTCGAGGACCCCGAAAGTACGGTCCTTACTCTCTGTTCTGTTCTCATTGTGGAAGGAAGGGAGGGGCAAAGATTAATAAATAAAACAGAAATAAACAAAAGCTGCCACTGATGGTTTGGGGTTGGACAAGCACAATGATGATACTGGGTGTGGACAGGGTCGGCAGAGGTCCAATTGGCTGGCATTACCATATGCTATTCTCTTGATCTCATCATGAAGGAAGCAGGCGCCTTCTGGGCTCTGCTGTTTTCAAAATAAGCGGATGAAACAAATAAAGATTGAACACATGGAACACATCTCGGGGTAATTAATTTACATTCCAAGTATTTACCACAGTTTGTCGCTCCTTTAATCTCATTTCCAAACAGAATCCACAGTTACGTCTCGTGACTAATACTGCTTTACAGCTGTGGAGAGTTTGATTATTTTCCTCCATAAGATTAACTTCCATCAAATCAAATTTCAAATGAAATTTTTTCAGCTTGGTTCTGGTCATGCTACAGTTTTTTAAAAAGTGCACAGAATATCAACTCAGCTAATGACATGTTGTGCTTATAAAACAGCAGGAACCCTTCTTGCACTGAGAGCTTCGTGAACCAGTAAAACAAATTCTCCAAAAGCCTTAAAGGGGCACTGTTTGTTTACAAACCTGGGGCGGGATTCTCCGACCCCCTGCCGGGTCGGAGAATCGCCGGGGGCTGGCGTGAATCCCGCCCCCGCCGGTTGCCGAATTCTCCGGCACCAGATATTCGGCGGGGGCGGGAATCGCGCCACACCGGTTGGCGGCCCCCCCCCCCCCGGCGATTCTCCGGCCCAGATGGGCCGAAGTCCCGCTGCTGGAATGCCTGTCCCACCGGCGAGAATCAAACCACCTCTCTTACCGGTGGGACAAGGCGGCGTGGGCGGGGTCCGGGGTCCTGGGGGGGGCGCGGGGTGATCTGGCCCCGGGGGGTGCCCCCACGGTGGCCTGGCCCGTGATCGGGGCCCACCGATCCGCGGGCGGGCCTGTGCCGTGGGGGCACTCTTTTCCTTCCGCCTTCGCCATGGTCTCCACCGTGGCGGAGGCGGAAGAGACCCCCTCCACTGCGCATGCGCGGGGATGCCGTGAGCGGCCGCTGACGCTCCCGCGCATGCGCTGCCCGGCAAAGTCAGTTTTGCGCCACCTGGCGGAGCACCAAAGGCCTTTCCCACCAGCTGGCGGGGCGGAAATCAGTCCGGCGCGGGCCTAGCCCCTCAAGGTTAGGGCTCGGCCGCTCAAGATACGGAGGATTCCGCACCTTTGGGGCGGCGCGATGCCGGACTGATTTGCGCCGTTTTTGGCAGCAGTCGGCGGACATCGCGCTGATTGCGGAGAATTCCGCCCCTGGTTTTAAAAATGGTGTGCAAAGAAGGGGAAGAGTTATAGGGTTGCCAACCCTGAACAATTGCTCCCTGACGCAACTATGGAGGAAAATCAGAGGGGATTTTTTTCTTTAATGGAGCGTTCCTTGCATTTTCTTTGAACACCTTCATTTAAAGGGAACTTGTAAGAACCTAAAGAGAAGTAAAATTGCCAGGTGATGGGAAAGGATGGGGAGTGGGACTGGCTGATTTGCTGTTACAGAGGGCTGGCACAGATATGGCAAATCAAATGGTCTCTCTCTAAGCTGCAATCATACGAACATAAGAAGTAGAAGCAGGAGTAGGCCATCTGGCCCCTCGAGCCTGCTCTACCATTCAATGAGATCATGGCTGATCTTTTGTGGACACAGCTCCACTTTCTGGCCCGAACACCATAACCCTTAATCCCTTTATTCTTCAAAAATTATCTATCTTTATCTTCAGAACATTTAATGATGGAGCCTCTACTGCTTCACTGGGCAAGGAATTCCATAGATTCACAACCCTTTGGGTGAAGAAATTCCTCCTAAGTTTCGCTCAGTTGGCTGGACGGCTGGTTCCTGATGCCGAGCGACGCCGACAGCGCGGGTTCAATCCCTGTACTGGCTGACGCCATTCATGAAAGCCCCGCCTTCTTAACCGTACCCCTGACCCAAGGGTGTGGTGTCCCTCCGGCTAAATCACCGCCAGTCAACTCTTCCCCCCCAAGAGGGGCGGAAGAGCAAATCTGGTCCTCTGGAGACTTCCATCTCATTTTGTTTCCCTTGTCTGGCACATCGAAGTTCCATTTTTTGGGTGAAGAAGTTCCTCCAAAACTCAGTCCTAAATCTACTTCCCCTTATTTTGAGGCTATGCCCCCTAGTTCTGCTTTCACCCGCCAGTGGAAACAACCTGCCCGCATCTATCCTATCTATTCCCTTCATACTTTTATATGTTTCTATAAGATCCCCCCTCATCCTTCTAAATTCCAACGAGTACAGTCCCAGTCTACTCAACCTCTCCTCGTAATCCAACCCCTTCAATTCTGGGATTAACCTAGTGAATCTCCTCTGCACACCCTCCAGCGCCAGTATGTCCTTTCTCAAGTAAGGAGACCAAAACTGAACACAATACTCCAGGTGTGGCCTCACTAACACCGTATACAATTGCAGCATAACCTCCCTAGTCTTAAACTCCATCCCTCTAGCAATGAAGGACAAAATTCCATTCGCCTTCTTAATCACCTGTTGCACCTGTAAACCAACTTTTTGTGACTCATGCACTAGCACGCCCAGGTCTCTCTGCACAGCAGCAGGTTTTAATATTTTATCATTTAATAATAATCCCTTTTGCTGTTATTCCTACCAATATGGATAACCTCACATTTGTCAACATTGTATTCCATCTGCCAGACCCTAGCCCATTCACTTAACCTATCCAAATCCCTCTGCAGACTTCCGGTATCCTCTGCACTTTTTGCTTTACCGCTCATCTTAGTGCCGTCTGCAAACCTGGACACATTGCCCTTGGTCCCCAACTCCAAATCATCTATGTAAATTGTGAACAATTGTGGGCCCAACACTGATCCCTAAGGGACACCACTAGCTACTGATTGCCAACCAGAGAAACACCCATTAATCCCTACTCTTTGCTTTCTATTAATTAACCAATCCTCTATCCATGTCACTACTTTAACCTTAATGCCATGCATTTTTATCTTATGCAGCAACCTTTTGTGTGGCACCTTGTCAAAGGCTTTCTGGAAATCCAGATATTCCACATCCATTGGCTCCCCGTTATCTACCGCTCTGGTAATGTCCTTAAAAATGCTCTCATTCTATTAGTAATAACAATATTGGAGAGGGGGAGAGGAAACAATAAGAAGATAAGAACTAGGAGCAGGAGTAGGCCATCTAGCCCCTCAGGGGAGTGCAAAGAAAAAGATATTTCCCACCATTCAGAGGTCGATCAAAACTCATCACTGGCTAGGGAAGAGACATTAAGTTGTTCAGCTCTGGATATTGAGAAAATGGCTGCTACTGACATACCCACCCAAAACCTCTTGGAAATAAACAAAGGCTGAAGTATAACAGGCACTGGAGCGACATTGCAAGAAAGTTTCCAGCACAGTGAACAGGTTGAAAGCTTGCCTCTCTCTATCCCTCTCTCTCACAAAACAAGTGTAATATCTAGCTACAATGTTACGATAAATCTACCAGCGGTGCAAGATTTTCTAATATTACAACATCTTCATCAATAAAGGAACATCTGTAATTATGGGTGATGTTAATCTGCATATAGATTGGGCAAATCAAATTAGTCACAATACGGTAGAGGAGGAATTCCCGGGATGGTTTTCTGGATCAATACATTGAGTAACCAACTAGAGAATAGGCCATCCTAGGCTGGGTATTTTGTAATGAGAAAGGAATAATTGGCAATCTAGTTGTGCGACGCCCCCAGGGAATGAACTAGTGAACTCCAGGGAACAATGCCAGCAGCGCGGGTTGTCCCCAGGGAACTCCAGGGTACAATGCCAGCAGCGCGGGTTCAATTCCTGTACTGGCCTTCCCAAACAGGCGTCGGAATGTGGCGACTAGGGGCTTTTCACAGTAACTTCATTGAAACCTACTTGTGACAATAAGCTATTATTATTATTATTATTATGAGCGATCATAATATGATAGAATTCTTAATCAAGATGGAGAGTGATGTAGTTGATTCTGAGACTAGGGTCCTGAATCTAAATAAAGGAAGCTACAATGATATGAGGCGCGAGTTGGCTATGATGAAACATTACTTAAAGGGACGACGGTGGATAGACAATGGCAAACATTCAAGGAGCGCATGGGTGAACTGCAACAATTATTTATTTCTTTCTGCCACAAAAGTAAAATGGGAAAGGTGGCCATGCCATATTTTACAAGGGAAAATAGAGAAGTATACAAATTGGCCAAGAAAAACAATAGACTTTAGGTTTGAGAACAGTTTAGAAATTCAGCAAAGGACGACCAAGGAATTGATTAAGAAGGGGAAAATATAATATGAGAGTAAGCTTGCAGGAAAGATTAAAATTGACTTCAAAAGTTTCTATAGGTATGTGAAGAGAAAAAGATTGGTGAAGACAGTCAGAAACAGGGGAATTTATAATGGAGAACAAAGAATTGGCTGACCAACCAAATACACACTTTGGTCCTGTTTTCACAAAGGATGACACAAATAACATACCAATAATATTCGGGAACACAGGGGGCAGGATTCTCCGAAATGGAGGCGCCGCGTCGTCGTGAACGCCGCTCCAGCCTCCCTTCCCGGTGCCAACTGGGCGTTGCGCCAACCCACGCATGCGCATTGGTGCCGCGCCAACCCGCGCATGCGCGGGGAACTTCCTCAAAGCGCCAGCCCCGACGCAAAATGGCGCGGGGGTTCAGGGGCCGGCCGCGTAACAAAATAGGGCCGGGGCTGGACAGGCCGGCCCACCGATTGGTGGGCCCCGATCGTGGCCAGACCCCATCGGAGGTCCCCCTCCCGGTGAAGGAGCCCCCCTCCCCCTCCTCACAGGCCACCCCCCGACCCTGCGCGCAGAGTTCCCACCGGCTGCGAGCAGGGGTGGACGGCATCGGCGGGACTCTGCCGTTTCCGCGCGGCCGCGCGGCCCATCAAGGCCGGAGAATCGGCGGCCTGGCCGCGGACAGCGGCCCGCGACCCGCACTGCGCCAAACGCACCGGCGCAAATGGCGCCGATTCTCCGCCTCTCGGAGAATCGCGTGCCAGCGTCGGGGTGGCGTGGCGCGGTGGCGGCGATACTCCGGCCCGGCACGGGGCTCGGAGAATCCCGCCCAGGATTTAGTGAAAGGGAGATACTGAAAGAGATTAGTATTAGTGGAGAAATGACATTGGAAATTAATGGGATAGAAGGCTGATAAATCTCCGGGGCCTGATAATCTACATCCCAGAGTACTTAAGGAAGTGTCTCTAAAATAGGGGATGCATTGATGATCATCTTCCAAGATTCTATATATTCTGGAACAGTTCCTACACATTGGGTAGCTCATGTAGCCTCATTATTTAAAAAGGAAGGTATGGAGAAATCAGGGAATTATAGACCAATTAGCCCAACATCAGTAGTGGGGAAACATTTAGAGATCCATTCTCAAAGATTTTAAACAGTGGCAGGATTGGACAGAATCAGCATGGATTTATGAAAGGAATATCATGCTTGAAGAATCTGCTGGAATTCTTCGAAGATGTAACTAGTAGAGATGATGAGGGGGAGCCAGTGGATGTGGTATATTTGAAATTCTAGGAGGTTGAATGAGTGGGTAAATGAATGGTAGGTGCAGAATATTTTGGATAAATGTGAACTCATCCACTTTGGTAGCAATAACAAAAGTCAGATTATTATCTAAAGGGCCATAAATTAGGAGAAGGGAATGTGCAATGAGACCTGGGTGTTCTCTTAAACCAGTCACTGAAGGTAAGCAGGCAGGTGGAGCAGGCGGGAAAGAAGGCAAATGGTATGTTGACCTTCATTGTGCGAGGATTTGAATACAGGAGCAGGGATTGCTGCAATTATACAGGACCTTGATCAGGACACACCTGGAGTATTGTGCACAGTTTTGGTCTCCTTATCTGAGGAAGGATGTTCTTGCTATAGAGGGAGTGAAGATAAGGTTTACCAGACTGATTCCTAGGGTGTCAGGACTGACGTGTGAGGAGAGATTGAATCGGTTAGGATTGTATTCACTGGAGTTCAGAAGAATGAGGGGGGATCTCATAGAAACCTATAAAATTCTAATAGGACTGGACAGTGTAGATCCAAGAAGAATTTTCTCTATGGTGGGGGCCTCCAGAACCCAGGGTCACAGTCTGAGGATATGGCATTTAGAACTGAGATGAGGAGAAATTTCTTCGCCCAGAAAGTGGTCAGCCTGTGGAATTAGCTATCAGAGAACGCAGTTGAGCACTATGTTTTCAAGAAGCAGTTAGATATAGCACTTGGGGGCGAAGGAGATCAAAAGATATGGGGAAATCAGAATATTGAGTTGGATGATCAGCCATGATTATAATGAATGGCGGGACAGGCTTGAAGGCCCGAATGGCCTCCTCCTGCTCCTATTTTCTATGTTTCTTCGTATATTTGACCATACCCACAAAACAGGTTCATCCAAATCCACTGGAACATTTTAAAATCTATGCCTCATTGGCATCAAAGGACACTCAACCGTACATCCCTTTAATCATTTTTCTATTGGATTCTAACTTCCCACATTACTGATGCCTGTGTGTGTACAGCGTTGCATTTTTAAACATTATTTTTGTTTCTCGGGTATAGTGGTTAATACATTTGACCTTTCTTTGACCCAAGGAAACCTTGGCTCATTATTGCTCACAGCTTAAATCGTTAAACACGATCAGATTTGGAAAAGGCATATCCCTGGAAAAGGGAAATATAAATCTTTCTTGTGACCAATTGAAGAGGTTAAATAGAAGTGATCCAGTCCAACCCTTCTCACCTGGTGGTAACACTGATTGGCATCAAGGATAATTTGACAGAGGCATCACGAATAAGGAACCTGAGTTTAAGGATAGGACGACAGTTTCTGGATCCATTGCTACATACTCTGCTTGGCAAGTCCAACTACACAGTGTCTTCAGAGTATTGTCCACTTACCCATAGAACCATAGAATTCCTCCAGTGGAGGGGGCCATTTGTCCCATCGAGTCTGCACCTACCCTCTGCAAGAGCACCTACCTAGGCCCACTGCCCCACACTGTCCCTGTAATCCCACCTAACCTGCACACTGTTGAACACTGAGGGGCAATGTAGCATGGCCAATCCATCTAACCTGCACAGCTTTGGTCTGTGGGAGGAAACCGGAGCACCCGGAGGAAACCCACACAGACATGGGGAGAACGTGCATATTCCACAATGACAGTGTCCCAAAGCCCGGATCGAACTTGGGTCTCCGGCGCTATGAGGCAGCAGTGCTAACCAATGTGCCACCATGCCGGTCCATTCGTGAAAAACCCCCAGTTACCCCTCTCAGCATGGCTTCCTGTTTTTCCTTCAGCATTCCTTCCTGCTCCTCCCCTTTGGTGCTGCTCCTGGCTATTCAGTCAGTCAATTCAGTGCTGCTCCCTGCTATTCCTCTCACTCAACGTCTCTCAGCACTGTTCATTCACAGCACCTTTCTGTCCTGATGCCGGTGCACATATTGGGGGGAATTCTCAGAAGTTTCTGCCAAGGGACACAGCAGTAACATTCAATTCCCTCTGAAAGCAGCAGGAGGTAGGAGCCAGAAACAGGATCCGGCTGGTGACAGCAGCGTTTAAAGGAGGAGAATGCGTAAATGAACTGTGGGGTTCGGGGAGGAGGGAGAAGAGGGCTGAGGGGTAATCTTACAAAGATACATTTAAGATGAATGCAGAACACTGCTTATTGATTTGTTGGATTGGCAAGGAGATGGAAGTTCAAAATAATATGGTGTCAATGTAGGACTAAATGCTGTCAGTTCTTCTTTACAAAGAGAGTTGCTATGTCTTCTTGTTGTCTTTTGTCCTCTGCTGTTGCTAATAATAACACTAAGCTTGGAAAAGAATAACTCTTTGGGTTGAATATTTATCATGCTGCCTTGTTCAACAGAAGAGACAGGTTTGTTGGTTCTCTTACACATCGCATATCTTTCCAGTGCAGCTGTGAAACGTCACCCACTGCGTCAAGATGATGGTTGCCATTGTGAGTGAAGTTGTGGTCGATGGTCTTGGTCCCTGGCACAGGTTATTGGTGATCACATTGATGAACTACAGAGAATGGATGAAGCGGAGAAGAGAATCTTGTCAGTCGACAGGGCAATTTCCTCAAGCCTTAGAAATCCTGCTGCATGGTGTGTCGAATATCCTTGTTGATTCGGGGAGCTGGGGCCAAGAAGGAGTATCCGTGTCCTCGGTCACTCGCGAGGAGAGCTGGGGAGGAATTCCCGGCTGAATTTGAGAACTGGCTGCCTTGCTTTCATAATCTCTATTTGAGGACTGGCCGTTTCGAGTTTGATGGAGCACATTGTATCCAGTCTTCGAGGCCTGGGGATGGTCCAGGATCCCGGCCATTGGTATTATGTTGTTTTGTCCTTAATGTTCATCAAGAAGGTTTGGAGGCTGCCGAACATGACCGGGGCTGTTTAGCACGCTAAACCATTGGCTTTGAAAGCAGACCAAGGCAGGCCAGCAGCGCAGTTCAATTCCCGATCCAGCCTCCCCGAACAGGCGCCAGAATGTGGCGACTAGGGGCTTTTCACAGTAACTTCATTTGAAACCTACTTGTGACAACAAGCGATTTTCATTTAATTTCATTTCATCTTCGCCAACCATTACCCAGGCTTCGGGACACGACATGGTGGAGGTGAAGGGGCTTCGGTGAGACTCCAGATGGATCCTGGTTGTTGCTCGATGATCCGGTCATGGCTTTGGCCTTTGCAAGCTCTGTAGATGGTTTTATTATGCTGCAGTTCATTCTTAATCCTGTAATTTGTCCCCTTGTGATTGCACCCTGATTTCTTGTTATTGCCTTTTATCCTGACAATGATGTTGATATATGAGCATAGAGACGTTTGTCACTTGTTATCCTGTTATACTGCAAAAATCATGCTGCATTGGCTGTGTGTCATGAGGGTTGTGCAATATTTACCTGTTTGAATTTGTACTGGTCAGTTAATCTTTGGATATCTTACCTTTCTTGGGTTGGTCTTCAAAAATTAAAACACTCATGGGTAGTGAAGGTGGCCTCTTAATTGAGTAGGTTAGGGCAGTGGTAACTATGTTCATCTGGGTCAGGTGGAATGTATGTTGGGTGGTGGAGTAGGTCACCCTCCCCCGAGATGTCCCCTTTTGGGGGACTCCCAGACTGCCCTCCTTCTTGGTGGTCCCCCTGGGAGGTAGAATCCTTTAGACTGCAGGGCCTAAGTGTGAGTCTGTGTGCTTCGGTTCAGCGTTGTTGGAGTCTTTCTTCAGTTGGAGATTGAGCGGGATGGAGGAGTATGGCACCCTCCGCCAAGTAGTCTTATGTAGGTACTTCCACACTGTCCTCCTTCTTGAAGTTTGGGCTCCCCTGGGGAGGCAGTGTCCTGTTTCTTGAGACCATGGTGTTCTAACATAGAACATACAGTGCAGGAGGCCATTTGGCTTATCGAGTCTGCACTGACCCACTTAAGCTCTTACTTCCACTCTATACCCATAACTCAATAACCCCATCTAACCTTTCGGGACACTAAGGGCAATTTAGCATGGCCAATCCACCTAACCTACACGTCTTTGGACCGTGGGAGCAAACCGGAGCACCCGGAGGAAACCCACGCAAACACGGGGAGAAGGTGCAGACTCCGCACAGACAGTGACGCAGCGGGGAATCGAACCTGGGACACTGGCGCTCTGAAGCCACAATGCTAACCACTGTGCTACCGTGCTGCCCATGGTTCTGTTCCTGGTATCCTTTCTGCAAAAGTGTACCGGGAGGGGGATGAATGATTCTTCTTCTTGCCGGTGGTGTTTGCTCAGTGGAAAATGGTTTAGGTTTTCCGGTGTTGGTGGGGCCTGAACGATGCCTCTGGTTTGACTGGCGAGGAGTGAGGTCTGTGGTGTAGGGAGTCTTGGTTATGGTTTATGTATCCTTCAAATTATTGGCTCCTGTATATTATGTGTACACTGTCAAGCCACATCTTGTGCGGAAGGTGGAATTCTGTTGCCCACCCCCCTTTCCCGGGGCAGCCTTTCACCGCTAGGAGGTCTTGGAAGGCTGAGTTAGGTTTCGTTTTTTTCCCCCTCCCATAAGGGATCTCGTATGTTATGTAACTTTCTTTTATTTTGCCTTTTGGAGGAGGGCGTGCACCATAGGGCCATATGGTAAAGGCTTTATCCTGGTATCCTGAGATCCCCTGCTCCTTTTGGCATCCTTTGATCCTTTCATATTCCGTATGAAGAGAGGCGCCGACTATAACGATGACTCTGGCAATGGTATGAATGGTCTTCTCTGTATATCTGGAATAATTATCACTCTGGACTGTACCAGATTGTGGGGATGTGCTGCTGTCTTGTGATTATAGGTAAAATATCCTCTTTGAACTAATATCTTTGTGGCTATTTTCTGTATTTATTTTTCTTTATTTTGGGGGTTAAAGAATCACTAACTGGCTCCTGCAGTGCTACAGGTCTGATATCTGAGGAAAATACGTTATATTATGTCACTGGTGGTGCCTATGGTATAATTGGAATTGGGGGAAGTATGCTTTGGTGCACACCCAAACAGGTGGAAGGTGTGCACCATTTTACCATGATTTCATAGCCTTATCCTTTTCTCCCCCATGCTCTAGCTTATCCATCCACCATCTTTCCTGGCATAAACAGAGGCACCACGTTTAATGATTAAACTGAACCAACTAGGTGTTCTCTTGTCCCTTTTTGTATGTACGCATAAGCATGTATGTACCAGTTTTATGGGTTTGTTGTATTATTTGTAACAATGGAAAAACTCTAATAAAAATTTACATTAAAAAACATGTGTTCGATTGACCTGCACGATAAAGTATCCTAGCTCTGAATTCCACTGCACTTTCAGTGTAATTACCCATCACAGGCTGTTTTTTGACCTATTGCTTATTTTGAGGCCGTTTGTCAGCTTTAATTAACTTTCTAGGTTGGTAGGGGTGATCTCAGTCATTATGACAGGGACCTATTCCAGGTAGCTCTCACACATACCCTGAGGGTAACTAAAGCAAAATCTAAAGGCGTGACAAAAAGAATAAATCACTGGCAACTTAGTGAACGATTTGGTGTGAGCATTATGGCTGCTTATGGTCATCCTGTGATCTTCTGGAACCATTTATGGGTCCACCTGTCTCTTCCTTCAAAAGCTATCTGAAAGTATCTCTCTTGGACATACATACTCCCTTCTTAATGGACCCATCTTCTGCTTAGGGTGCTCCCTACAATGGAGAATGAGGCTATTCGGCCCATCGAATCTACACCAACCCGCCAAAAGAACACCCAACTTAGGCCCACTCTCCCACCCTATCCCCATAACCCTGTAACTGAACCTAACCTGCACATCTTGAGACATTAAGGGGAAATTTAGCATGGCCAATTAACCAACTTGCTCAACTGTTAAATAGGTTAAGGGCATGGATAGAGAATTGGCTGACTGGCAGAAGGCAGAGAATGGGGATAAGGGGTCTTTTTCAGGATGGCAGCCGGTGACTAGTGGTGTGCCTCAGGGACCTGTGATGGGTCTACAACTTCTCACAATATACACTAACAATCTGGAAGCTGCCTCACAGCTCCAGGGTCCCGGGTTCAATTCCAGCCTGAGGTGATTGTGTGGAGTTTGCACTTTCTCCCCGTGACTGCGCGGGTTTCCACCAGGTGTTCCAGTTTCGTCCCACAGTCCAACGATGTGCAGGTTATGCCATGCTAAATTGTCCCTTAGTCTCAAAAAAGGTTAGGTGGGGTCAGTGGGGTAGGGTGGGTGTGTGAGCTTAAGTAGGGTGCTTTTTCCAAGGGCTGGTGTAGACTCCATGGACTGAATGGCCCCCTTCTGCACTGTAGGGATTCTATGAACTGAGGGCACTGTTGCTAAGTTTGCAAATGATACAAAGATATGCAGAGGGACAGGTAGTATTGAAGATGCGGGGGACTGCAGAAGGATTTGGACAGGCTAGGAGAGTGGGCAAAGGAGCAGGAGATTGAATACAATATGGAAAAGTGTGAGCTAATGCACTTTGGTTGGCAGAATGGAGGAATAGACTATTTTCAAAATGGGAAAAGGCTTGGGAAATCTGAAGCACAGAGGGACTTAGGAGTCCGAGTTCAAGATTCTCTTAAGGTTAACGTGCAGGTTCAGTCAGCAGTTCGGAAAGAAAATGCAATGTTGGTATTCATGTCGAGAGGGCTAGAATACAAGAACAGGAATGTCCTTCTGAGGCTGTATAAGACTCTGGTCAGACCCCATTTGAAGTATTGTGAGCAATTTTGGGCCCCGTATCCAAGGAAGGATGTGCTGGCCTTGGAAAGTGTCCAGAGGAGGTTCACAAGAATGATCCCTGGAATGAAGAGCTTGTTGTATGAGGAGCGGTTGAGGACTCTGGGTCTATACTCGTTGGAGTTTAGAAGGATGAGGGGGGATCTAATTGAAACTTACAGGATACTGAGACGCCTGGATAGAGTGGACGTGGAGAGGATGTTTCCACTTGTAGGAAAAACTGGAAACCAAGGCCACAGCCTCAAACTGAAGGGACAATCTTTTAAAACTGAGATGAGGAGGAATTCCTTCAGCCAGAGGGCTGTGGAGGCCAAATCACTGAGTGTCCTTAAGACAGAGATCGATAGCATTCTGGCCTTTGCGTCCCTGGTAGCCCGGCGAAGGATCTTGTTAATGTGGAAGGAGGCGAAGCCCCCCAGCCTGGAGGTCTGGATAAATGATATGGCTGGGTTCATAAAGTTGGAGAGGATTAAGTTCGCCTTGAGAGGGTCTGCGCAGGGGTTCTACAGGCGGTGGCAACCGTTCCTAGACTATCTCGCAGAGCGTTAGAGGAAGGTCGGTCAGCAGCAGCAGCAACCTTGGGTGGGGGGGGGGGACGTCCTGGGAGGGGGGGGTGGGAAAGGGGGGGACTGCCTAGGAGGGTGGATGAGCAAGAGATAACATGAAGGGTTGGGGAAACTGGCACGTACAGGTGAGGGCCAGTGTACAAAGCTGTGTAAATATATCATTTTGCCATGTATATATCTTGCTCTGCGCAATTTCTCGTTTTTTTTTTTGTTACAAGGGGGGGGGGGGTTATTGTTTGTAAGGGAGAAAAATTGTGTTAAAAAACTTTAATAAATATATATTTTTTTAAAAAGACAGAGATAGATAAGTCCTTGATTAATAAGGGGATCAGGAGTTATGGGGAGAAGATTGAAGAATGGGGATGAGAAACATATCAGCCATGATTGAATGGTGGCGCAGACCCGATGGGCCAAATGGCCTAATTCTGCTCCTATGTCTTATGGTCTAATCTTGTTCTGCGGGAGCAAATCGGAGGACACCAGAGCAGACATGGGGAGAACGTGGCAACTCTACACAGGCTGAGACATCCTTTGAGCTGGAAGGTGCTGGTGTTGATTCA
This sequence comes from Scyliorhinus torazame, assembly GCF_047496885.1. NCBI lineage: Eukaryota > Metazoa > Chordata > Chondrichthyes > Carcharhiniformes > Scyliorhinidae > Scyliorhinus > Scyliorhinus torazame. The sequence goes on from NC_092707.1 coordinate 82,374,071, forward strand.
AGCTGCTTTTATTGACTTGCCAGATTTACAAATACTAGACACCAGGGACACACAGGTCTTCCCAGCAATAGGTCTTAGATCTTATATCAATAGTTACTCTATGACAACTCCCCCAAGCTACATGTAAGCTGAATCCACATAGCGGGAATAAAGGCAAATTAAATCCAATATGAAAACCGTGTTGGGTAGCAGTTTCTCTCTTTCTGGTAGTAGTATACAATGGCTGTAAACGTAAACTGAGCAACATCATTCATCTCCCATTTTTAGTCACCCCACCTCCATATTCTGCAAGTCTCTCTTATCCCCAAGGTTCATCCCAACACCTCCAACTTCAAAAAACACTTTAATATTTATATTACTTCCCTCTTCAACCATACCTTGAACCATTTGCCCGAATCTTCCCTCCCATTCCTGTTTGAGTTCAACTCAACTATGAAGACATCGAGAGGTTTTACTATGCTGAAGACGCTGCAGAAACACCAGCAAGAGTGGCAACCACTGTCCAACTGTTGGCTGTGGCCCAGTAGATGGCACTCTGGCCTGAGAGTCAGAGAGTTGGGAGTTCAAACTCACTTCCAGAACTTAAAAGTCAAAGCTGATATTGATGGCAGTGCAGTCTTTTGGATAAGATGTTAAACAGAGGCTCTGTAAAAATTCCAATGGCACTATTTTGAAGAAAAGCAATGGAGTTTTCCCCTGGAATCTTGGCCAATATTTATCCTTGAATCAACATTACAGAAAAAAACAGATGATCACCACATTATCATCACATTGCTGTTTATGTTAACTTGCTGTGTGCAAATTGTCTGTCGCATTTCATACATTACAACATGGATCACATTTCAAATGTAACTGATTCTCTCTTAAGTGCTTTGGGACATCCTATGGGTGTGAAAGGTGCAATATAAATGCACGTCTTTCTATCAGTAGAACCAAGAGGAAGTAGTATTTTTTATTGTCATTGGTTCCATTTAGAAGGACGACTGATGCAAAATGTTATTGAAAGATATTTACATGGAAGTGATTAAGATGCAAATTGTGGTCAATGAAATAAATGGCCAAACTGCAGCTGTGATTGCCACAAAAATTGGTGAGAGTTTATTCCTGGGCAAGACAATATGAGTTGGGTATAGGTTAGTTGGCCTTCCATCCTGAAGGATAGTATGTTGTGGAGGGTATTACATTTTGATGCTAAAAACATGGGGTGAATTCTCCGCCTCCCCAGCTGCGTGTTTGTCCGTGGCGTGCCATCGCTGACAGCGGGTTTCCCCATTCCCACCGCTGGCTAATGGGATTTAACACCAAAGCCATCCCACGCTGCTGGGAAACCCGCAGGCAAAGATGCACTGCCGATGGAACGGAGTATCCCGTTGGCGGAGAATTCCACTCTCTCGCTCCAAACCTACTTGGGTTTTGGCAGCAATTTGAGGCCTTCATTGAATTCTCCTGTTTCTTTTCTATTCTTACTCATTGAGATGAAGGTCATTTTAAATAAAGGCTTGAGCACAATTTCATCTTGTTTGAACTCCGGAGAAACATCAGGGGTCAACACAATGCCAATTAAGCTCATCAATCTCAATTCTACTCTGCACTCAACAGCTTCTTCCTAATGGATGGTGCAACTGGCACAACTGACACATTGTGCACTGGATTTCTTGTGCTTTGCTGTAGCTGTGTTGCTTCAAAGATCCGCACTGCCCTGCTATGTCACTCTTGCAGAAAATAGCATTAAAAGAGAATTTTAAATGAAAAAATAATCACCTTCTCAATTAATCAGTTGTTTTTATAAACTAAAAATCCCAGTTTTAATCTTCTTTATAATTACAAGTGGATCAGTTTGCGTTTTGATTACTTTATGGGAGCTACAAATGAGGAATTCCAGAGTGCAGATTGGCGTGTAGGGTGTTCCGATGCACAAATGATCCATCACGGCCGTAGATGGTACAACTCTGTTTTATTGTCTTAAACAATGACAACTACTAACTGCTGGCTTAGGTTCATGCTTCACCAGCTAACCTGTGGACCCAGCCCTATCGCTATCTTGGTGAGGCACTCAGCACATGGTCTATGTCTGAGTGGCACGCTGTGAGCTCTGTGCTCTGAGCTATCTCCTGGCAGAATGAGTGGGAACTGTGGTGTTCCCTGTTTCATAGTGCGTGTGCTCTCATTGGTGATTGGCTGCGATGTTGTGTGTGTGTTGGTTGGTCCAACTCCCTGTCCATCAGTGTGTGTGTGATTGCACCATGATATGCTGATGTGGACATCATGACACCCCCCCCCTTTCACAAGGATATGTGCCTACATGCTAATAAATAGAAATGTGTACTGAGTGCATGAGTATGTGTGTGCAATATTTACAACATGTACATGAGGCTAAACTATATACGTAGGAAGGTGTCAGGTGCAACAGAGCAACGAGGTTGTACCAATAACAGAACAAATGCAATCAGCAAACGACGAGAGAGAACTTCTGGAACAATAAACGACAAGAGAGAAACACATTAACAGTACTGTAAGTCAAGTCTCTCAGGTGGGCGATGAATTTGGGTTGACCGCCTCAAGGGTGGGTCAGGATCCACCGGCTGAGGAATGGGCCTGGTCACGGGCGAGAGAGGAAAAGGCAAAGTGGCAGGAAGCTCAATGAAGTCGACATCAGGGACAACAGGAGGGAGTGGCACCAGTGTGTGATCTCGTAGCGAGCGCGGAACCAGACGAAGGGCCCGCCGATTACGGCGGCGAATGGAGCCATCAGGCATGCGAACCAGGAATGAGCAGGGAGCCACGTGGCGGAGAACTTCGGCGGTTGCCGACCAGCCACCCTCCAGTAGGTGTATACGTACGTTGTCTCCAGGCGCCAGGGCAGGAAGATCAGTCGCCCAAGCGTCATGTGCCACCTTCTGCTGAGCACGCTGCTGTCGCATCCTTCGCAGTACTGGAGCATGGTCGTGTTCAGGAACATGAATGGACGGCACAGTGGTCCTGAGGATGCGACCCATCTACAGCTGGGCTGGCGAGAGGCCCGTGGACAGTGGGGCCGAGCGATAGGCCAGCAGGGCTAAACAGAAGTCAGATCCGGCATCAGCAGCCTTGCAGAGGAGCCGCTTCACAATGTGGACACCCTTTTCCGCCTTGCCGTTCGACTGGGGATGCAAGGGACTGGACGTCACGTGTGTGAAGTTGTATGAAGTGGCAAAGGAAGACCATTCTGGGCTCGCAAAGCAAGGCCTGTTGTCAGACATGACGGTGAGCAGAATTCCATGGAGAGCAAAGGTTTCTTTGCATGCCCGGATGACAGCTGATTATGTCATGTCGTGCAGGCGTATGACCTCCGGATAATTTGAGAAGTAGTCAATCAGAATGATGTAGTCCCTGCCGAGCGCATGAAAGAGGTCCACGCCCACCTTCGCCCAGGGGGACGTGACCAACTCATGGGGCTGAAGTGTCTCAGGGGGTTGCGCCGGCTGAAACTTTTGGCAGGTGGGGCAGTTGAGCACCATGTTGGTGATGTCGTCGCTGATGCCCGGCCAGTACACAGCCTCTCGGGCCCTCCGCCTGCACTTTTCAACCCCGAGATGGCCTTCGTGCAGTTGTTCGAGGACAAGCCGGTGCATGCTGTGTGGGATCACGATCCGGTCCAACTTCAAGAGGACACCATCAATGACAGCCAAGTCGTCCCGGACATTGTAAAATTGTGGGCACTGCCCCTTGAGCCACCTATCCATCATGTGGCACATCACACGCTGTAGAAGGGGGTCAGCCGCAGTCTCACGGCGAATGTGGGCCAGACGTGCGTCAGTGGCCGACGTGAAGGCTACTTGTGCGTCGACCTGACAAACGAACCCCTCCGATTCGGGCGGTGTGTTGACCACCCTGGACAGAGCATCTGCGTTGATGAGATCCTTCCCTGGGGTGTAGACAAGTTGGAAGTCGTACCTCTGGAGATTGAGCAGAATGCGCTGGAGGCGAGGGGTCATATCGTTGAGGTCCTTCTGAATGATGCTGACCAGGGGGCGATGGTCGGTCTCCACAGTGAACTGCGGAAGACCATATACATAGTCGTGAAACTTGTCGATGCCAGTCAACAGGATTAGGCACTCCTTCTCAATCTGCGCATAGCGCTGTTCTGTGGGGGTCATGGCCCGCGACGCATAGGCGACCAGAGCCCATGATGCGGTGTCGTCCCGTTGCAGGAGTAACGCCCCAATGCCGGACTGGCTGGCGTCAGTTGAGGTCTTTGTTTCCCATGTGGTATCGAAAAACGGCAGTACCGGGGCGGTGGTGAGCTTGACCTTGAGCTCCTCCCATTCACTCTGGTGTGCGGGCAGCCACTGGAATTCCATTGTCTTTTTGACCAGGTGGCGAAGAGCAGTCGTGTGCGAAGCAAGGTTAGGAATGAACTTCCTCAGGAAGTTGACCATCCCGAGAAAGCGCATGACTGCCTTCTTGTCTGCCGACTGCTGCATGGCTGCGATGGCTGCCACTTTGTCGGCATCCGGCCACTCACCTGACCGGGAGATGTGGTCCCCCAAAAGCTCTAGCTCAGTCTGGCCAAAAGAGCCCTTGGCTCGGTTGAGGCGCAGGCCCTGATCTCGTATCCATGCAAAGACACGCTGGAGACGACTGATGTGCTCCTGTGGTGTGGTGGACCAGATGATAACGTCGTCTACATAGACGCGTACCCCTTCGATGCCCTCCATCATTTGTTCCATGATGCGATGGAACACCTCGGAGGCCGAGATGATGCCGAATGGCATCCTATTGTAGCAGTATCTGCCAAATGGAGTGTTGAAAGTGCACAGCTTCCTGCTGGACTGATCCAATTGAATCTGCCAAAAACCCTTTGAGGCATCAAGCTTGGTGAATATTTTTGCCCGAGCCATTTCGCTCGTGATTTCTTCTTGTTTGGGTATGGGGTAGTGTTCCCTCATGATGTTGTTATTCAAATCTTTTGGGTCGATACAGATCCGGAGCTCGCCGGAGGGCTTCTTGACGCGCACCATGGAGCTGACACATGGCGTTGGCTCCGTGACCCGGGATAGCACTCCTTGGTCCTGCAGGTCCTGCAGCTGCTGCTTGAGGCGGTCCTTGAGTGGTGCTGGGACTCTACGAGGTGCGTGAATGACCGGGGTGGCATCCGGTTTGAGCCGTATTCTGTACGTGTAGGGCAGTGTGCCCATGCCCTCGAAAACCTCCTGGTTGTGCGCGAGGAGTGAGTGAAGCTGCGCCCTAAAGTCTGCATCCAGGAAATCGGACGTGCCTTCTGGAGACAGAGTGTGTACCCACTGAACGAGGTGGAGGATCTTGCACGCCTGTGCGCCTAACAGAGAGTCCTTCGAGGATCCAACTAATTCAAACGACAATGTGGCTTTGTGTGAGTTGTGTATAACCTCGAGCTGGCAGGACCCCGTGGCCGGGATGACGTTTCCGTTGTAGTCAACCACCTGACAGTGGGATGGCAGAATCGGTGGTTTAACCTTCAAGGTCTGGAAGGCTGACCATGTGAGGAGATTGGTGGCGGCACCAGTGTCCAAGCGAAATGTGATCTGTGATCGGTTGACCGTTAGGATGGCACACCACTCATCGCCCGGATCAATGCTGTGCACTGGCAGCGGCTGGTGGTTCTGACTTGGGGACATCTGGTTCTTGTGGATTACTGCAACGCGGAAGGGTTCCCTGTCTTCGGTATCGCTGGTCTGCATATTGTCAGGGTATGACACAGTGTATGGGGGCTGAATTGCCCGCACGTCCCTGCGAGGCTGGCGGAATTGCGGAGAATTGGCAGGTTGAGCTGCTCGACAGCAGGCAGCATAGTGGCCCATCCTGCCACAGTGGAGGCATTGTCGCGCTTTGGCCGGACATTGCCGCTTTAAATGGGCGGAGCCACAGTTGCTGCATGTTGTGACATCATGGCGTTCGTTGCGCCACCACGCATGCATGGTGCGGTCCTGCATACAGCGCACCTGCGCATCAAGTCCCTCTGCGTCAACGTCCCCTCTTTTGGCACGTACAAGCGCGGGAGGCCTCGGAAAGCGCGCGAAATGGCCGCCCTCGTCCGAGCCGCGGGCCGGGAGGAACTTGATCGACTGGACCCGCTCTGCCTCGTAGGACCCATGTCGTGCCGTTTCGGCCGCCTGGATTTGGGAGCACCGGCTGGTCGCGTTCTCATGGAGGACGCAGATCTCGATGGCAGTCGCTAGGGTGAGGCGCTTAAGTTTGAGGAGCTGCTGGCGTAGGGTGTCCGAGATGACCCCAAAACCTATCTGATCCCGTATCATGGAGTCGGAGGTGGCCTCATAGCTGCAGGACTGCACGAGGATACGGAGGTGTGTCAAGTAAGATTGGAAAAGCTCCTTACCCTGCAGGCGCTGCTGGAAAAGGTACCTCTCGAAGCTCTCATTGACTTCCACGCTAAAGTTTTCCTCGAACTTTAGAAGCACCGTCTTATATTTAGTCTTGTCCTCGCTTTCCGTGAATGCCAGGGAGTTGTAGATGTGGATGGCGTGTTGCCCCACCGTGGAGAGGAGGAGGGCGATCTTCCTGGTGTCCGATGTATTCTCCCTATATGTGGCTTCTAGGAAGAGCTGGAAGTGCTGTTTAAACAGCTTCCAGTTGGCGCCAAGATTTCTAGCGATTCGGAGCGGCTGCGGCGGGCTGATGTTTTCCATGGAGCAGGATGGCGGATTTCTGAAAGGGTGCAGGTAGGTCTCACAGTCGCTGGTTAGCTTCCACTACTGGTATCATGTCGTGTTGGGTGTTCCGATGCACAAATGATCCAACGCGGCTGTAGATGGTACAACTCTGTTTTATTGTCTTAAACAATGACAACTACTAACTACTGGCTTAGGTTCTTGCTTCACCAGCTAACCTGTGGACCCAGCCCTATCGCTATCTTGGTGAGGCACTCAGCACATGGTCTATGTCTGAGTGGCACGCTGTGAGCTCTGTGCTCTGAGCTTTCTCCTGGTAGAATAAGCGGGAACTGTGGTGTTCCCTGTTTTATAGTGCGTGTGCTCTCACTGGTGATTGGCTGCGATGTTGTGTGTGTGTTGGTTGGTCCAACTACCTGTCCATCAGTGTGTGTGTGTGATTGTACCATGATATGCTGATGTGGATATCATGACACAGATTACAAACAAAAATGTCTTAAAGCAGAAACATAACCATTTGGCTTTCTTCAAGCAAAGCCTGGAGAAAAATAATGTTTCTCTTCTGAAGCATCCTAACTGTTCCAAAAGTATAAATCTTCGAACAAAGCAGCAGCTCTCTAGGAAGGGCACTGCCTCGTTAATGCACCCAGTGGGCCTGATGGTCCATCCTCACACTTTTCTTATAAAGGGAAGAATTACCTCTGTAATTGATTCACTGAGGTAAGGAGTTTAACAGCCTTTCTCCATTATAAAAGCAATTCGACTGTGTTTGCACTGAAGTAGCTTTACTACAAAAGCTGTATCACAAATCCCTTTCATGGGGGCAATCCCACCCTATTGAGATGTAATTTCAAACATTTTAGTCAGTCAATAGAAAGAAAAGTTTAGCGGGGTGTTTCTCGGTGCCTGAATGACCCCGTTATCAAACGGACTCTTTTTTTGGTGGCCTCGACGAAGTCCCCCTGAGGCCACACTTAACTCCATTTCCTGCATTGATGAGCTCATCATTTTAAAATGCCACCCTGATTTTTCAACCCCCCCCCCCCCCCCGCCCTCCACTGCAGCCTTCAGACCGCTCCCCCCCCCCCCCCCCCCCCCAATGCCCCAATTTACAGATTATGGGGTCCTCGAGCCCCCCCTCATCCCACCTGATATGGGCAGGGCACCTGTGGGCCCGAATGCCGGCATGGGCAACCTGTCACCAGGGCACCATGGCAGTGCCACTGCCACCCTGTCAGTGCCCAGGTGGGATCAGGGGTGCCAGGGTACCACCCTGCCCAGAGCCCGAACACCCCACTGCAGCCTTCAGACCTCTGATCTCCTGGGAAACCCCGCCGGTGGCGTTACGCTTTGTTCACGTTTGTGTGGACAATTGCTAAACGGCGCCATGGCGAGATCTCCAAGTGGTGGACGTTTGATCCGGAGCCTTGGGAGACTCCGGCGTGAACAGATTTAAGTGAAGCTAGCTGCAAATATGCAAATCCCGCTCTTTGAGGGCAAGATCCAGATCGTGATGTCTCACGAGATCTTGTGAAATCTCGCGAAGCATCCCGAGCTTCGTAAATCTCACGAGATTTACCAGCCTCGTTGCGTAACCCAGTCGGGCAAGATGAGGTGATTCGATTACGGCCAATAAATCCACTTACCCACTGACCAACATTAATTGCACTTCTGCATAATTAATTCTATTTGGATTGATTAAGGATGCTATTATAAGTTGCAATGCAAATTCAAGTCTTTTCTCTTCTTATGTGACCAAAAATCTAAATAATAATACCCCAAAATATTAGAACTTCTCATTATGGTGCAGCTACAATATCTGCTTCTCCAATCAATTTTTAAACAGACTAGCCTGATGCCAGGTTTGCTCTCTGTTCTGGCCTGCCAACATCCACAGTCTAGGTTCACATAGCAAACAAAATGGGATTTTGGCTGAGTGATCAGAGGATACCACACATCCAGAGAGCTAAGGAGTCAGTCCCTCCAGGTGGTGAGAAGGAACAAATGGATGGGGGTGGGGTAGAGAATAGAGACTGGCCTTTTAGTTCCAGAGACCTGGGTGCAAATCCATTTTGAGACTGATGGAAATTTGCCCCTGGTTGGGAGGGCGTCGATGAGCTATATCTCAGTCCAGTTCTTCATCTGCAATGCAAAGGCAGTGCCACATTTGTCACTAATCAGCAAACACACACAGAAAAGGTAAAAAAAAGAGGACAGGGTTGGCACCGAGGCAGATCATTGGGGCAGAATTAATGGTACTTTCCTTCACGGATGGGTGAGCCACACCTGACAAGGGAATGCTTCACACTGGTTGACTCGAGAGCTTGAGCATGTAGTTAGAAAGGAACTATTTTCTCAGGTGGGTGAAGTCCAGAAGAAGGGGGAAACATCCTTAAAGGGCGCGATTTACCAGCCGTGTCCCGTCTCCCCTGGGGTTCCCTACGGTCGTTACGCCTCGCGAGATCTAATCAGGTCTCATGAGACGTTACGATCTGGATCCCGCCTACAACAGACGGGTCCGGACTTGCATGGTCATTTGAGCTTATAAGCTCACTTAACTGTGTCTAAACCAGATCAAACGGCCATCCAGTTCAGAGACCCCAGCCGGGCACTATATAGCACTAGTCCCCACAAATGGAGACCCGGCAGAACAGCACTTGGATTTGGGGGGGGGGGGGGGGGGGGGTTCTCCCAGGCATTCGGAGGCCCCTGGGTGTTCGGCCCCTGAACTGGGTGGCACTTTGGCATTGCTGGTGTCACTGAGCACCCTGGCAGTGCTATTTGGATGCAAGCCTGGCATGGCCAGGGTGCCAGGTGGCATGTTTTCCGTGATGTGGATTGGGCCGGGATTGCCCTGTCCATGCGAGGTGAGGGGCGAGGGCCCGACGACCCGCATGTAGGTGAGTTGGGGTGTCGGTGTGTGGGGGTGGGGGAGATCTGGTGCCTTTTTTACTCTTCCTGCAGACCTCTACTCGGAGCAACAAAGTGCTTTGCTCAGAACGGACTCTGGTTTTTTAAAATTAAATCTTGCCCAAAATTAGAGCCAGACCATTCGAGGGCAGACCATTCAAGGGCAGACCATTCGAGGGCAATGTCGGACAGCATTTCCTCAACAAAAACATAATGGAAATCCGGAGCTTTGACCACAACAGTCGGCCAACTGAAAATGTCAAAACTGAGCTCAATGGATTTTGTTTATGGCGCAGATATTTAGGATTAAGGAACAAGGTGGATAGATGGAGTTAGGATATAGGTCAGCCATGATATAATTAAATGGCGGAACAGATTCAAGGGTCTGAATGGAATAATCCTGTTCCTATGTTTCTGGGTCAGTCTAAAATTTCAAACTCCCAACAGCCTCCATTGTGGTGAGCATAATATTTTTCAAAAAGGGACTGCTGCATCAAATCTCGATGCTGTGATGTTACCAAAGGTTTAGGAGCAATTATTCCATCTCCTGGCCCACTTTAGCTCGCTCAACTTTACAGTCCGACCCTGTCACAACTGAAATTACTCCGAGCGGCCGCCATCTGTTTCTCACATGTCCAGGAGAAGATTTCTCTCTCTGAATGGGTGCACCTGCAGACAGTTGATGCAAAGCCAGACCTTTCTGTTCCCTCCTTGAGTGTCATCATCAAATACATATTTGATTTAAGTAAAAGCTGCTGTGCTATGAGCATCGGCCGTCTCCAGTTGTTAACAAAATACCACTCAGCTATGTTGTCGGGCTCTTTTTTGACAGCTGGAATTTCAAATATTCCAGCAAACAAAATGCGAATCCTGCTGCTAGGTAACCAAGGTAAGTAAATACAGTTATTGATAAGAGCTCTTATGTTAAGAGAGTGTGGACAACTTCAAGCTTACACAGTCGATTGTTCGTCCCCAAAGCTCCCAAATCATCTCCTCATACAGTTGTTTCTGAGCATAAAACCATGGCCAGCATTTTTAGGATGGAGGGGTTTCCCATTCTATCACCTGAAAAGTCGGTGGAGAACTCATCGCTGCAAGTGCTGGCTGCCCCACAGCCATTTACTCCAGGGAGCTGACTGGCTGGATGGTCTCTGAACCAACAGCGCCAGAAACTGCAGTGGACAGGACTGGGACTACAAGTAATAAAAGCAAATTACTGCTGATGCTGGAATCTGAAACGAAAGAGAACATGCTGGAAAATCTCAGCAGGTCTGGCAGCATCTGTAGCGAGAGAAAAAAGCTAATGTTTCGAGTCCGATGATTCTTTGTCAAAGCTAACAGACAGAGAAAGTGGGAAATATTGATACTGTGGAGTGAGAATGAAAGATGAGTCATAGCCACAGAAACCCAGGGAAACCGGGTGCTAATGGCCACAGAAACCAAGGGGAAAGAGTGCTAATGGCAGTCCCCAGAGAGAACAAAAGGTGTGAAAGGTCAAACAGCAGGGAAACTAACATCAGAGGATGAACTGTAGGTGCGGGGGGAGGGGAAGGGGGAAACAAAGAGGAGAAAGGTGAAGGAAAGGTGGATAAGATTGGGGGGGGGATTAAATATATATTAAGAAAGAAATGCGGGGCAGCACGGTAGCATTGTGGATAGCACAATTGCTTCACAGCTCCAGGGTCCCAGGTTCGATTCCGGCTTGGGACACTGTCTGTGCGGAGTCTGCACATCCTCCCCGTGTGTGCGTGGGTTTTCTCCGCGTGCTCCGGTTTCCTCCCACAGTCCAAAGATGTGCAGGTTAGGTGGATTGGCCATGATAAATTGCCCTTAGTGTCCAAAATTGCCCTTAGTGTTGGGTGGGGTTGGGTGAGGTTACTGGGTTATGGGGATAGGGTGGAGGTGTTGATCTTGGGTAGGGTGCTCTTTCCAAGAGCCGGTGCAAACTCGATGGGCCGAATGGCCTCCCTCTGCACTGTAAATTCTATGTAAAGAAATGGTAAAAGACAGTTAAAATGAAATGAAAACAAATAGGTCGAGGTGGGGTAGAGCTGATCATCTGAAGTTGTTGAATTCGATGTTCAGGCCGGAAGGCTGTAGCGTGCCTAACCGGATGATGAGGAGATGTTGTTCCTCCAGTTTGCGTTGAGCTTCACTGGAACATTGCAGCAGGCCAAGAACAGACATGTGGGCATGGGACAGGGTCTTTTGTTAAAATGGCAAGCAACAGGAAGGTCAGGGTCCTGAATGCGCACAGACCGAAGATGCTCAGCAAAGCGATCACCCAGTCTGCGTTTGGTCTCTCCGATATAGAGGAGGCCACATTGGGAGCAGCGAATGCAGTAGATCAAATTGGAAGAGATGCAAGTGAAACACTGCTTAACCTGGAATGATTCTTTTGGGCCTGGGATGCAAAGCATAATCTTCCGCCATTTTCGCCAACTCCAGCGTGATGCCACCACCAAACACATCTTCCCTTCACTCCCTCTGTCAGCATTCTGCAGAGACTGTTCCCTCCGAGACAATCTAGTCCACTCCTCCACCATACCCAGTACCTCTCCCATCACCCATGGCACCTTCCCATGGAATCGCATGTGTAAAACCGGCCCTTTTACCTCTTCCATGCTTAACATCCCAGGCCCAAAACACTCATTCCAGGTTAAGCAGCGTTTCACTTGCATCTCTTCCAATTTGGTCTACTGCATTCGCTGCTCCCAATGTGGTCTCCTCTATATCGGAGAGACCAAACGCAGACTGGGTGATCGCTTTGCTGAGCATCTTCGGTCTGTGCGCATTCAGGACCCTGACCTTCCTGTTGCTTGCCATTTTAACAAAAGACCCTGCTGCCATGCCCACATGTCTGTTCTTGGCCTGCTGCAATGTTCCAGTGAAGCTCAACGCAAACTGGAGGAACAACATCTCATCTTCCGGTTAGGCACGCTACAGCCTTCCGGCCTGAACATCGAATTCAACAACTTCAGATGATCAGCTCTACCCCACCTCGACCCATTTGTTTTCATTTCATTTTAACTGTCTTTTACCATTTCTCTCTTTCTTAATATATATTTAATTCCCCCCCCCCCCAATCTTATCCACCTTTCCTTCACCTTTCTCCTCTTTGCTTCCCACTTCCCCTCTCCCCACATCTACAGTTCATCCTCTGATGTTAGTTTCCCTGCTGTTTGACCTTTCACATCTTTTGTTCTCTCTGGGGACTGCCATTAACACTCTTTCCCCTTGGTTTCTGCGGCCATTAGCACCCGGTTTCCCTGGGTTTCTGTGGCTATGACTCATCTTTCATTCTCACTCCACAGTATAAATATTTCCCACTTTCTCGGTCTGTTAGCTTTGACAAAGAATCATCGGACTCGAAACGTTAGCTCTTGTCTCTCCCTCCAGATGCTGCCAGACCTGCTGAGATTTTCCAGCATTTTCTCTTTCGTTCCTGGGACTACAAGTAGTCACCTGGAGTCGAAGTTCTGGGAATCCATAACTGGGTCAGTCTGGGGCTGTGGAGGGGGAGAGGGGTGAAGCTCGGGATAGTGGGATGAGGGAATGTAGGGGTATTGATGATGAGGCCTGAGCGCTTCCCACCAACCTGAAAATTGGGGCTCTGGTGAAACGACCCTTGAGTGGTCATTAGTTGGCCATTAAATTGCCTCGGCCTCACCTGTCCCACCACAAAACTGTGAAGAGTTTGAAGCAAGCGTGGGCCCAGTAGGCAGGTCATAGTAGGAATTTTACAGGCTCCCCCCAACCCCACTGATTGCAAAACCACAGCTTGGGGAATATAAAATTCTATCCACATTTTATGTCGCGGATGGTTCACCATCGCAATGTTCTTTCGCAAGTATATTTTAGTTTTTAGCCAAATGTAATTTGAATTGTGCTAGCTCATGTTATCTGCAGGTAAATTGTAAAGAACTCAATCTGCGGCACACAGGTTGGGAACCACTTGTTAGTTTTGTTTCAGGAACATGGCCGTTTGGTGACATTGGGTGTTGTGGCCCGGAAGTGGAAAAAACAGTAAAATAGGGAAATAAGAATACTGGTCCAAACTGTTTTTTCCTTCTGATGAAATACAATAGACATTAGGAGGCAGAAACTAAAGGTCAATTTTGTTACTTTTTAAAAGAAAAAGCTAGGACATCTGCAACAGGGCTTAAATACACAACGGTGCCTTGAAAAATGGGACGTATGGTCACCCGAGTCAATTGCAAAGCCAAGGTTTTTTTATCTCCTAGCTGCTACTGCTAAGATGAATGTACATAAAATGGCCTCACGCAAACATAAGTGGGCAGCCAAACGTGGATATGTAGCAAGAACACATTTAGATCAGACATTCATATTGAATAACTGGACAAGGGCTTACCATGATTGTCCATTCATTGACTAACTTTACAAAGGAACAAAAGGCATTACATAAAGTCATCACAGGAACATTGATAGTTGGTATTTTTCAAATGACGAATCACCCTAAAAACCATACAAATGTTTTGGGTTGTCCCAATATCCAATATAGCTTTAACAGGCCAGACTTGAAAGGACAACCTTGTGGGTCATTAAGGACATTCAAATCCTTCTCTTTACGATAAGCAAAGGCGGGAACTTTTCCGCTGAGCAAGTATGTACAACTAGGAGGAAGAGGCCAAGACAAAACAAAAACAGCAATTAAAAAAGGAATCATAAAGTGACATGATCTGTGGCCCAGCTGCCTTGGCATATCTCCCAGAAACTACTTCAACATTGAGGATTAACAGATCAAACTGCCTCTCAGTTCAGCCTCAGGAAAAGTACCAACTTTTGCCAAATCCAAATACAGGAGCACGACAGAACAAAGTTGAGGCAGAGCAGGGCAGGCTGTGGTCGAGGTTCGTAGCTTGCGTTCTGAGACGCGCTTTTGCTGACGATGAGGAAAAGTTGAAAACATCAATGAGTAATGTCTCATGAGACATCAAAAAAATGGATTCTCGTGGACTTTGATTGCTCATCTTGTTCAACCAGCGAGCATGGTGCAAAATTCAATATGCGCTGAACTAACACCATTTCAGCCAGAACATTTGCAAGGACCATTGCCTCAGTGCAATTGCCCTCAGTACCCTTGGACTAGAGCAAGAGGAGAATATACCAGGCCCATTATTATGGTCTTCTGGTTGCAATAAGTTAGAAATAAACAGACATTAGACTCAAGGCTGCTGGAACTTCAGCGAGTGTATTTCTTACATCTTTCCATAGGGCTGGTGGACTGATACATTATTGCTGAACACGTGACTTTAATGCAGCAGTATATCTGCAATTCCGGGTATATATGCAATTAATAATCAGTTCCTATCTCTATACGAATAGCATAACAAAATAACACTGGTTAAAAAAGAAAGACGTGCATTTATGTAACATCATTCATGGCCTTAGAATGGCCCAAAATGTTTTACAGCCAAGGAAGTATTTTAGAGTTGCAGTCGTTCCTTAATTGCAAGAAATGAAGCAGGCAATTTTCACGCAGCAATCTTTCACAAACAGTAAGGTGCTGATGACACCACCGTAGTGGGTTGGATTTCAAACAATGACGAGACAGAGTACAGGAATGAGATTGAGAATCTGGTGAACTGGTGCGACGACAATAATCTCTCCCTCAATGTCAACAAAACGAAGGAGATTGTCATCGACTTCAGGGAGAGTAGTGGAGAACATGCCCCTGTCTACATCAATGGGAACGAAGTAGAAAGGGTCATGAGCTTCAAGTTTTTAGGTGTCCAGATCACCAGCAACCTGTCCTGGTCCCCCCATGCCGACACTATAGTTAAGAAAGCTCACCAACGACTCTACTTTCTCAGAAGACTAAGGAAATTTGGCATGTCATCTCGCCAACTTTTACAGATGCACCATAGAAAGCATTCTTTCTGGTTGTATCACAACTTGGTATGGAGCCTGCTCTGCCCAAAACCGCAGGAAACTACCAAAGGTCGTGAATGTAGCCCAGTCCATCACGCAAACCAGCCTCCCATCCACCGACTCTGTCTACAACTCCCGCTGCCTCGGAAAGGCAGCCAGCATAATTATGGACCCCACGCACCCGGACATACTCTCTTCCACCTTCTCCCGTCAGGAAAAAGATACCAAAGTTTGAGGTCACGTACCAACCGACTCAAGAACAGCTCTTTCCCTACAGCCATCAGACCTTTGAATGGACCTTCCTCGTATTAAGTTGATCTTTTCTCTACACCTTGCTCTAACTGTAACATTATATTCTGCAGTCTCTTCTTCCTTCCCTATGTACGGTATGCATTTTGTACAGCATGCAAGAAACAATACTTTTCACTGTATACACTAATACATGTGACAATATTAAATCAAATCAAATCAAATCAAGGTGTTCTTTTTTCATTCATTTGTGGGTTGTGTAAGTTGCTGACAAGGCCAGCATTCATTGTCATTACAATGTGCCCTTGAGAAGATGGTGGTGAGTTGCCTTCTTGAACTGCTGCAGTCCCTGTGGTGTCGGTACATCCACAGTGCTGTTTGGCAGGGCGTTTCAGGATTTTGACCCAGCGACAGTGAAGGGACAGCGATATATTTCCAAGCCAGGATGGTGAGTGACTTCGAAGGAAACCTCCAGGTGGTGGTGTTCCCATGTGTATGCTGCCCTTGTCCTTCTAGATGTAAGTGATTGTGAGTCTGGAAGGTGCTGTCCAAGTAGCCTTGGTGAGTTCTTGCAGCGCATCTTCTAGATGGTACACACTGCTGCTACTGTGTTGTGGTGGTGCATTGATTGGGCGGTAATTGGCTGGGTTGGATTTGTCCTGCTTCTTGTGTACAGAATATACCTGGGGCATTTTGCACATTGCCGGGGAGATGCCAATATTGTAATTACTGGAACAGCTTGGGGAAGTCCTGGAGCACAGGTCTTCAGTATTATTGTATTGTCAGGACCCATAGCCTTTGCAGTATCCATTGTTTTCAGCCATTCCTTGATACTATGTGGGGTAAATCAGATTTGCTAAGACTGGCATCTGTGATCATCCACTCAGCACTTCTGGCTGAAGACTGTTGTAAATGCTTCCGCCTTACCTTTTGCACTGATGCACTTGGCTCCTCCACCCTTTGCACTGATGTGCTGGGCTCCTTCATCACTGAGGATGGAAATATTTGTGGCGTCTCCTCCTCGAGTGAGTTGTTTAATTGCCCACCATCATTCATGGTTGGATGTGGTAGGACTGCAGAGCCTAGACCTGACCTGCTGGTTGTAGAATTGCTTAGCTCTGTCTATCACTTGCTACTTGTGCTGTTTGGCATAATAATAATTTTTATTGTCACAAGCAGGCTTACATTAACATTGCAATGACGTTAATGTGAAAAGCCCCTAGTCGTCACATTCCGGCACCTGTTCGGGTACACAGAGGGAGAATTCAGAATACCCAAATTACCTAACAGCATGTCTTTTGGGACTTGTGGGAGGAAACCGGAGCACCCGGCGGAAACCGATGCAGACACGGGGAGAACGTGCAGCCTCAAGTAGTCCAGTGTTGTTGCTTCATCAGATTGAGACCCCTTTCTTCGGTATGCCTCGTACTGCTCCTGGCAGACTCTCCTCACTCTTCATTGTGCTGGAGTTAATCCCCCGGCTCGGTGGTAATGGTAGAGTAGTGTATATGGTGGATCATGAAGTTCCAGATTGTTGTTAAGTACAATTATGCTGTTGCCCACAGTGCCTAATGGTTGACAGGCGTGTTGCTAGATCTGTTCAAAGTTTATCCCATTTATTATGGCCGTAGTGTTACACAATAGGATGGACGGTATCCTTAATTTGAAGACGGGAATTTGTCGCCACGAGGACAGTGCGCTGGTCACTCTTGCCGATACTGTCATGGACAGTTGCATCTGCGGCAGTTTGGTTGATAAGCATTAGGTCCGGTCTGTTTATCCCCCTTGTTAGTTTCCTCACCACCTGTTGCAGCTGTGTTCTTTAGGACTCGGACAGATCGGTCTGTAGTGATTCTAGTGAATCAGTCTTGGTGACAGACATTGAAATCTCCCACCCAGAGTACATTCTGTGTCCTTGCCACCCTCAGTGCTTCCTCAACATGGAGGAGTACTGATTCATCAGCTGAGGGGTGACAGCCAGTGGTAATTAGCAGACAGTTTCCTTATCCATATTTGACCTAATGCCATGAGACTTCGTGGGATCAGAATCGATGTTGAGGCCTCCCTAGTCAACACCCTCCCACCTGTATATCCCTGTGCCACCACCTCGGCTGGGTTGGTCCTGCCGGTGGGACAAGACATATCCAGGAATGGTATTGGTGGTGTCGGGGATATTATCTGTAAGGTATGATTCTGTGAGTATGACTAAGTCAGGCTTTTGTTTGATTATTCTGTAGACAGCTCGCCCAAGCCCCTCAATGTTAGTAAGGAGGAGTTTTCAGGTTTGAGTTTATCGTTGTTACGTATGGTGCCTAGGTCGATGCCCGGTGATCTGACCAGTTCAATTCCTTTAAGACTTTTTAGCGGTTTAACTTAATGATCAGATCACCTGTTTTAAGATTTTGGTTGAGGGACAGTTATTGGCCAGGACTCCCAGCTCTTCCTTGAATCCCATCGTGAAATCCTTTACATCCATCTGAGGGGACAGATGAAGCCTCAGTTTAATGTCTCATCCGAAAAATAGCATCCAGCACTGCAGCACGCCCTCAGTACTGTGCTGGAGTGTCAGCCTCAACTATGGTTCAGGTCTCTGGGGTGGAATGTCAAGCCACAGCGCTCTGACCCTGAGGTCATAGTGATACCACTGAACATAGGTCGATGTTGTCAAGTGACCCTTGGGATCAGAGCTGGTTGGATTACTCCTATGGTCAAACCGGCTTTGCAATCCCCTTCAGGGTTCACACATGAAGAATGGTCTTTGAGGAGTGATAGCATAAGTGAGCACCAGTCATTGTCACACCACAATTATGGCTGAGTCCCTGTAGACTTTCAGGACCAATGATTATAAACATAATGAGAGGAGAGAATAAATAGAAGAAAGGAGAAAGTGAAAAACAAAAGCTCTGTCAATCACCCGGAGACAATCGACTTTATATTTAGTTAAGAATTCTGATAGCTGCCAAAACAGTAAAAAAAATAATTGACAGCTATGTGGCATCGCTTCATAAGAGTCTCCCTATGAAGTGCAGCTGAAGAAAGAATACAGCAACAAAATGCTTCAAGTGTTTGATGTTAGGCTGACACTGCCAAATACTCTGGGACTTGCTTCTTGTCAGTAAGTTACGACTTTACCACTGGTGCCCATCAATTTGATGGTGTAGACTCCAGAAGAGGAAAACAAAGTCATCAGTTCAAGATGTGCATCCAATTTCGCTTTTTGCAAAAACATACAAGCCAACAGCAAGACGCGAACAAAGGATGTCACGAATGGTATGCTAAAGCCCTGGTATCTTTCTTCATTCAAGGCTTTATACCCTTTTATTGCACCAAAGAGAAACAAGTAAATTAATTAAGTGGACGGCCCCTTGAAGAGGCATTGTAACAAAAAGCAAACTATTAAAAGAAAATTCTCTAATAATAATAATCTTTATTGTCACAAGTAGGCTTACATTAATACTGCAATGAAGTTACTGTGAAAAGCCCCGAGTTGCCACATTCTGGCTCCT
The DNA here is from genome assembly GCF_047496885.1 of Scyliorhinus torazame. NCBI lineage: Eukaryota > Metazoa > Chordata > Chondrichthyes > Carcharhiniformes > Scyliorhinidae > Scyliorhinus > Scyliorhinus torazame. Next base: position 82,393,275 of record NC_092707.1, read on the forward strand.
GTTCAGGTACACAGAGGGAGAATTCAGAATGCCCAAATTACCTAATAGCACGTCTTTCGGGACTTGTGGGAGGAACCCGGAGCACCCGGAGGAAACACACGCAGACACAAGGAGAACATTGAGACTCCGCACAGACAGTGACCCAAGCCAGGAATTGAACCTGGGATCCTGGTGCTGTGAAGCCATAGTGCTAACCACTATGCTACCGTGCTGCCCTAATGAAATTAAAATGTTGTTTCCGGGACTGGCGATGCACTCCAGCCCCTGCGGTGCCCACTGGCCACGGCAGACCTCAGGCATATCGATGGACACCATATGCCTTCTCCAGGGACACCCTCAACATGAGCAGCTCAAAGAATCCGGTCTGTCTGCCTCTCCACAGCCTCGTCACAGCACAGTGAGCAGTCTGTATTAAGATGAAATGGTTCTCATCGGAGTATTTAAGGAAATGAAACGTGGGTTTCATTGGCTGAGACTCATAAAGTGGCAACCTGTGTCCCAGGCCGTCACAGTAGCATTTGGGAGCTGCTGTGATAGCCCTCAGTAAGTCGTGGAAGAAGGGTGAAAACAGGAAAACAAGGTTGGGAAAGGATTTTGAGTTGGGAAGGTTGATTCGGTTGGGAAAAGGTCAACTGGGTTAAGAGAGTAGCAGTGTCTGGGAGGGGTGGTTCCCTGACTGTGATGCCTAGCCATCCATAAATAATTCTTGGTTTCGAACTCTGCACATTTCCCAGAACCCACTCCATATGCTGACCACATTTTAGATAAAGTGAAAGTTTCCCATACCAGCCCAATATGGCTTTTCACCCGTTTGAATCTGTGCTCCCTTGAACTGCTGATAATGTATTTTTCATTGTCAGTATGTTGTGAAGATCAGTTGAAATGGGGCATGGGCATTTTACGATGTGAAGACATTTGATAATAAACACTGAAAGTAATAGCAGTAGGCTGTATTATGTGTTGGTCAAATATTAAAAACAGTTCCTCAGTTTTATTTAAAACACTGTCGAATATTAAGGATCCACCGTTATTTAGGAACATAGGGCAGTATTTCATGGAGGTAAAAGGAGTCTCTCGCCTGGAGAACCACCAAGAGCCCAGTGCTGCCTCCATTTGGGGAGTCGTAGCAAATTAAGTGCCTCACAGTCATTTAACTGGGCAGCAGCAAGCCTTCCCCAGGATCAAGGACTCCATGGGTGTAAATCACCATGAGGGGGAGACAGTATATTCTGCCTTTTGGTGCAGGAGTAGGCCAAACAGCTCCTCAGGCCAGCTCCACATTCAGTTACATCAAGTCTGGCCTCTTCCCTCAATTCCATTTTCCCATCTTTCCTCCATTTTCCTGATAGCCTTGCCAAAGAAAATCCATCAATCTGAGTATTGAATGTTTCAGCTGTCTCAGCATCCACAGATTTCTGGGAGAGAGAATCGTGTGAAAAATTGCTTCCTGAATTCACTCCTAACTTTTAAGATTATGGTCCAGATTTTCCATTCCAGGCCCTAACCCTGGAGCAGAAGTCAATCATTTGCTTCTAGTACTGCAGGAAAGTCCTCTGGTGGAGGTGGTGGGCACCGACAGCCCTGGCAACTTCATCCATTGCAGGTTGGTTTGCGCCTCAGCTTCCTCCTCCTGGCCTAATTGATTAGCCAGCTGGGAGGTTTTTTACTGCGTGATGGGTTGGGCTTGATTGCGCTCTGCTGGATATCCGGGTATCATATTTAAAAGGAGACCAGCCAGCAACCAACGGTGGAAGGGGGAGATGGCCCGGTGATTCCAGGGTGCTCCAGCCCCCAGATTCAGCAACACTTCCCTCGATGTCCTGCTCAATGCAATGGGGGGCACAAACTGGAGCCCAAGGCTAGAAGGAGGAGACTGAACTGCCTGACTAACACTGCATGGGAGGAGATTACCAGGTTTGTCAATGCCCAGACCCTCCACTGGGGAACTGCCCTGCACCCAGAAGCTTTTTAAAAATAAATTTAGAGTAGCCAATTATGTTTTTTCCAATTACGGAGCAATTTAGCGTGGCCAATCCACCTACCTTGCACATCTTTGGGTTGTGGGGGTGAAATCCACGCAGACACGGGGAGAATGTGCAAACTCCACATGGACAGTGACCCAGGGCCGGGATTCAAACCTGGGTCCTCAGCACCATAGGCAGCAATGCTACCCACTGTGCCACGTGCCACCCCTCCGCACCCAGAAACAGGTAAACGATTTAATCTGCACTGTCAGGGTAACTGAACCCTCAACTGCTCATACTCACCTCATTGAATGGTACAGAGAAATGTGCCTTTGTGGCAAGAGTGCCTACCATGCAACCCATGCATTAAAGAGCTACTCAATGTAATAATATGTGACGTCATAGCCCCACTGAGGTCAACCCGGTCTGCAGGTGGAGAGGTCACTGCTGTCTGGAGTGGGGTTGGGAAGTGGTCGGGCGGGCGGGGTTAGGGATTGAGGGCATTGATGCGTTATGTACTGTTATTGAAAATATGGAAAGATGTGTCATTTGAAACATGGAAGTCTGGCAATATCTGGTCTGAGAGAAACATGAGAGAATGAAATGAAAAATGAAATGAAAATCGCTTATTGTCACAAGTAGGCTTCAATGAAGTTACTGTGAAAAGCCCCTAGTCGACACATTCCAGCGCCTGTTCGGGGAGGCTGGTACGGGAATTGAACCGTGCTGTTGGCCTGCTTTAAAAGCCAGCGATTTCGCTCAGTGTGCTAAACCAGCCCCTATACAGGGCAAGATTCCACAAAGGGTTAACAGCAGCTGCCAGAGCAGGATTGTAAAATGCAGATATCCTTGGTCAAGCAAGCTTAGCAAACAAAACACACAGGATTTTGAATGAAGCCAAAAACAATGGTTCACACCTTCATCGAAAGGAACTATCTTAGTAAGCATCTGGAAAAGCATGGATGAGGTTCAGTTGAATTTGGTGACAATTTGCTAATACCAGGTAAATTAAAGAAAACTGGAGACTATCAGTCTACGAGAAACATAATTCAAAGCCAAAATCAAAGTCAAAATTATGAGCTGAGGACACAATTGGAAAATAAAACTATAGAAATGACAGGAATTAAAAGTAACACCTCTTGAAGTCAAATCATTTTGAACATCACAAAGGAAACAATGTAATCAGATCTGTGAGGTGAAATCATGTCAAAATGAGTACTTAATTGGATTAGAATGTTTAGATGAAAGATACTTTTTACAATCAAAGTGAAAAATGTTACTTTACAATAAAGTCATAAAAACTATATAACGGTTAGAAAAATATATAAACCTAGAGACCAGAGCAGGAACTACCAGAACCAGAACTCGGGGAGAAGCAGAGTCAGATTACAGTCAGCTCGGCCATGGGAAAGAGACAGGGCAAAGCAGCCGAGTTAAAATAGCTAATACATCTAAGGAAGACTAGAATTTAAAGAGTAGGCTCAGAGTCAGCTCAGAGATAGCCAGCAGAGCCAGCTCTCACAGCTCGGTACATGGGAAAGATAGGACACAGCAACCGAGCTCACCAGCGAATACATCTAAAGAAGACCAGACTTTAAAAAGAAGATTGATTGTCAAGTTGGGCCTGAAGGTCCCTTCAACCAACCAGAAGGATCCAGAAGCAAGATCTTTTTCCTTTCTGTAAAGAAAGTATTTGCAGCTTTTAAAGGAAAAATATATAATAATAAAATAACTTAATTTAACCTGAAATAGAGGTTATTCCAAAGTTTACTTTACTTACTTAGCAATGCGGGACCCAGGATCGATGCTACTAAGTGGTAAATAGATGAAATCTTCGGTGAAGGTATGGGTTATACCGGGGGATAACTTGAAAACATAGTTTGACCTGAATAGCACCCACTGAAGCCTGCATCGGAGTCAGGGAGTGAGAATCCCTGATCACCATTTAGAATGTCGGCCCTTTTTGGGAGGGGGGGACTTCTAAGAATAGTGGTGAGTTTTCAACAACAGTACTCTGGGATAACACAGGCTGCAACTGGATGCAGCTTTAACCAAAAGATACTCCAGACCTTGAAGTTAGTTCAATCTGATTTATTGAACCAGTAGTACAGTTAGCACAGTTCTCTATGATTTTGACTCTCTGCTAACCTAAGTGTGGTTACTCTGTCTGACTGAACCAGACTAGCTCTTAGCCACGTGCTGGAGGTGTGATACTGTACATACACCCTGACTCACTCTGTAGATGTTCATCAGTGGAAAGAGGCGGAGTGTGAGTGCCTCGTCCCTTTTATAGCGAAATACCACCCCTGAGTGTCCTGCCTGCTCATTGGTCATGTCCTGTTCTCTGTGTTCATTAGCTGCCTGTCTGTGCCTGTCTGTATATCGTTATCTGCATGTCTGCATATCATGACAGGCATCAGCAAGCAACATGCCTCTCTGAGCTTTATCCTTCTGTCTGCATGGGCTCACTGCTCTGGGTGGTGCTGTCCCACAACCTATGTGGACAAGCTGTAGATGTTGAATCACATGGCACATAATCCACTTGGTCATCTGTAAGAGCGGGAGCATGAAAACAATAAATTAAACCCAATTGTTCTCCAGCCATCACTTGTCTTTGCGCAAGAAGCAGCACGGTAGCACAGTGGATAGCACTGTGGCTTCACAGCGTCAGGGTCCTGGGTTCGATTCCCCGCTGGGTCACTGTCTGTGTGGAGTCTGCACGTTCTCCCCGTGTCTGCGTGGGTTTCCTCCGGGTGCTCCGGTTTCCTCCCACAGTCCAAGGACGTGCAGGTTAGATGGATTGGCCATGCTAAATTGCCCTTAGTGTCCAAAAAGGTTAGGTGGGGTTATTGGGTTACGGGGATAGGGTGGAAGTGAGAGCTTAAGTGGGTCGGTGCAGACTCGATGGGTCGAAAGGCCTCCTTCTGCACTGTATGTTCTATGTTCTATGTAAGAAGATTTACGGCACAACAGGAGAGAGAGAGGCAGAAGGAGCCGACCTGACCTCACCTTACAGAGCTCGAGGAGCAGGCAGCTGAGCTGTCAAGAGAGGAACCAATGGAGCCCGTGCAGTTGGAAAGGTCGGCAAGCAGCCTTCATCCAGTAAGGATCCATGTACAATATAGTCACTAGATCTAGATTAACAGGGTTTCAGATTCTGGTGGTCACCGCATGGACCCACGTCAGCAGCAAGAGGGGGAGGGTCAGCCAAGCTCATCAGCACTTGGAGGACGACTGGGAAAAGGAATCTACAATGTCTGACTCGGATCAGCTTGCATGAGCTGCAGCAAGAGGCAGGAGCAACTTCAGGCCGCCCTCACCGGATTTCTAACCCATGGCTCTACCTTCCCACGACCAATATATTCACATATCCTTCCTGTGATACAATGTCCTGAAGTATGAGCACTGCGCATTTGCATCGGTATTAGGTCAACAACGGAAAATTTGAATGTTCCTTTCCTCCCATTTCTTCCCAAGCATGTGGTTTTAAAATGAAATGAGCAGCTTTGCATATCATTTAACTTGATCTGCTCTATGTCCCCATGCACTTAAAATGCTACCGCTCAAATCGCCCTGTGTTCTGTTCAAATGAGTGTGGTGTTTGTTTAGCAACTTCCATGTTTTCAAGCACTAAACTAAAATCAGTTTTAAGTTGAGGATGTAACCTGTGATGAGCTTGAGACCTGCCTTATTTGAAATGATAGAAAGACCAACATTTTGAATATGTTATCATTAGATTTTGGTAGCTAGCAATTGTTTCCTGCCGTTACAATTTGACTACAGGTAGCTTGTGGAATGTACATTAAATATATAATTACTCCATGCCGATGTCACTTCAAAGGGTACACCTCTGTGTAGGTGGCCTACTTCACTCGTGCTGAATGAAACGCTCCCCCAATTATTGGAGATAATTAGCACTGATCATTTGTGGCCTTTTAACTATGCTCGCCCTCTGGTCCTGACATTTTTTTTTCTGGCCTTTATTTTAACATTTAAAAGACCCCAATTTATGGCCAAAAACAATGTTGACACTCGGACTGAATTGTGTGCAGTACGCGTTCTCGTTGGGGGCGCTATTCAGGGGCAATTCAGGAGATGCTAATGGACCAGCCATCTGCTGGCACCAATTCCGAGCAATTCCCAGCCCAGAGGGCGTTCTAACCGCTGGGGCTGGAGTTCGTGCCAAAGAGCCTGGCAGCTGGAGCTGTTTTTAAGTGCTCCAGTTACTACGCGCTCACTGCAGCCACCAAGATGGTTCAGAAAAGACCTGCCCCACGAGTTCAGGAGTCCAAGGAGGACCCACAGCTCAATGCCAGTGAGGAGTGGAGGGGCACCCTCTTCCCCAGGGTGGGCCGCAGACTCAATCCTTCCCTCCTGAACACTGCCTGGGAGGTGGTGGCAGGGCCAGTCAGCGCCGCCAGTCTCACCAGGAGGAGTCAGCTGGTGAGCTGGAGGGTTGGGGGTTATTGGTGAGCCCTCTGCCCTTAGAGGGACAGAGAACCGCGAAGAATTCCAAAGGCTGCGATGCAGGTGTCCTCTGGTTGGGATGAGCTCTGCTGATCCCTTGCTTCCTCTGTAATGGAGCAGCACTTCTGAGGAGTGCAAAGCAGGTGGGCCCCTGATTGAGCATGGCCCTTGATGATGGGGTATGAGGGTGTCCAGAGGGGCAGCCTGGGTGGGCACAGGCAGTGCTGAGCAGCCACAAACTTGTAACTCGCACCAAAGGGGTGCGTTTAAAAGAGAGACGGCAGCAATGGCAGTCTGAGCCAGGCCACCCTGATCCCAAGGGGGACACCCTGGGATGGGTTCTCCAATTGTGAGGCTATATCCTCATGCTGGCATGGGAACGGTGGTGTTTTACACCCGTGAGGTACCATCAATAATGACACTTAGAGATTAAACTGTAAAGAAGGCTTTATTAGACGAATAACCATGCTAGAGCTAGAGACGAGAGCTGACTGTTACAGACCATGAGGCAGCCCTTATGTATGGCTCCCAGATGGGCGGAGCCAGAGGCAGAGTCCCCAGGGTTCCAAGCCCGGTCTTAAAGGGGACATCACCTTACATGATGATAAGGCAGTAACCGTTCATCACATTCACCCGCTGTTTAAAAAAAGAGTCCGGTGGGGGCGAAGTGCCATCATAGGTCAATCTGTCTCGGTGGCCGGATCGTCCTCCTCGACCTCCTCAATTCGGGCGGTGGTGCGGCGGGCACGGACGTCCCGGTTGAGGGCACATCCGGGAGCACAGTGGTCGGAGCTTCGGTCCGGGTCGGGGCAGGGGAACTAGGCAGGGCCGGGGGTAGCGGCGCCGGCGGGGTGTGTAAAGGGGGGGGGCGCATGGTAGGGGCTCAACAACGGGTGGTAGGGCCGGAAGGGGGTGTGTTGTAGGGGGCGACGGGTCCTGCAGGGGAGCGGCGCGGGAAGGGGTGTCTGTGGTGGAGGATCCAGCGGGTGCCAGATCCCGGAGGGAAACCGTATCTTGCCTGCCGTCGGAGTACTCCACGTAGGCGTAACTGGGGTTGGCATGGAGCAGTCGGATCTTTTCAACTAGTGGGTCCGTTTTATGTCTCCTCGCGTGCCTCCGGAGAAGAACAGGTCCCGGGGCCATCAGCCAAGGTGGAAGCGAGACCCCGGAGGTAGACTTCCTGGGGAAGAGAAACAATCGGTCGTGAGGGGTCTCATTTGTGGCCGTGCAGAGGAGTGACCTAATGGAGTGTAGGGCATCGGGTAGGACCTCAGGCCAGCGGGTGGTTGGGAGCTTTCTCGACCGCAGGGCCAGAAGGACAGCCTTCCACACGGTCGCGTTCTCCCTCTCCACCTGCCCGTTTCCCCACGGGCTATAACTGGTCGTTCTGCTCGAGGCGATGCCTTTGCTGAGCAGAGACTGACGCAGTTCATCGCTAATGAACGATGTACCCTGGTCGCTGTGGATATAAGCGGGGAAACCGAACAGGGTGAAGATGCTGTGCAGTGCCTTAATCACCGTGGCTGAGGTCATGTCGGGGCAGGGAATGGCGAATGGGAAACGGGAGAACTCATCGATCACGGTGAGGAAATAGGCATAACGGTTGGTGGACGGGAGGGGCCCCTTGAAGTCCACGCTCAGTCGCTCAAAGGGGCCCGAGGCCATCACGAGCCGAACCTTGTCTGGCCGATAGAAATGCGGTTTGCACTCCGCACAGATCTGGCAGGCCCTGACCATGGCCTTGACCTCCTTGGTTGAGTAAGGTAGGTTGCGGGACTTGATGAAATGGACGAGCCGGGTAACCCCCGGGTGGCAGAAGGCATTGTGGATGGCTTGCAGGCGGTCCTCCTGCGCGTTGGCGCATGTGCCGCGGGACAGGGCATCTGGGGGCTCGTTGAGCTCCCCTGGACGATACTTGATATCGTACGAGTAGTTGGAGAGTTCGATCCTCCACGTCAAAATGGTATAGTTTTTTATTTTGCCCCGTTGCGTGTTATCGAACATATAGGCGACCGACCGTTGGTCGGTGACGAGGGTAAACCTCCTACCGGCTAGGTAGTGTCTCCAGCGCCTTACAGCCTCCACAATGGCTTGTCCTCCTTTTCGACTGCAGAGTGTCGAACCTCGGAGGCGGTGAGGGTTCGGGAGAAGAACGCTACTGGTCTGCCTCCTTGATTGAGGGTAGCAGCCAGGGCGATGTCTGATGCATCGCTCTCTACCTGGAAAGGGATGGTTTCGTCCACCGCGTGCATGGCGGCCTTGATGATGCCGGCCTTGATTCGATTGAAGGCCAATTGAGCCTCAGCCGAGAGGGGAAAAGTGGTGGTCTTTAGGAGTGGGCGGGCTTTGTCCGCATACTTGGGGACCCATTGGGCGTAATAGGAGAAAAGCCCCAAGCACCGTTTGAGGGCCTTGAGGCTGCGGGGGAGAGGGAGTTCCTTAAGGGGGCGCATGCGGTCGGGGTCGGGACCTAGGACCCCGTCTTCCACGACATAGCCGAGGATGGCCAGCCGGGTGGTGTGGAAAACGCATTTGCCCTCGTTATAGGTCAGGTTAAGGGCTCGGGCGGTCTGGAGGAACTTTTTGAGGTTAGCGTCATGGTCCTGCTGATCATGGCCGCAGATGGTGACATTGTCCAAGTACGGGTATGTAGCCCGCAAACCGTACTGGTCCACCATTTGGTCCATCGCCCTTTGAAAGGCGGAGACCCCATTTGTGACACCAAGGGGGACCCTGAGGAAGTGGAAGAGCCGGCCGGCTGCTTCGAAGGCAGTATAGGGGCGTTCTTTTGGTCGGATGGGGAGCTGGTGGTAGGCGGATTTGAGGTTGACCGTGGAAAGGACTCGGTATTGGGCGATCCGATTTACCATTTCCGCAATGCGAGGAAGGGGGTAAGCATCAAGCTGCGTGAATCGGTTTATGGTCTGGCTATAATCCACGACCATCCGTTTCTTCTCCCCGGACCGGACTACCACCACTTGCGCTCTCCAAGGGCTGTTGCTAGCCTCGATGACCCCCTCTCCCAGTAAACGCTGGACCTCTGACTTGATAAAAGCCATATCTTGGGCACTGTAGCGCCGGCTCCTGGTGGCGACGGGCTTACAGTCGGGAGTGAGGTTCGCGAATAGTGAGGGGGGTGCGACTTTCAGTGTCGCAAGGCAGCACACCGTGAGGGGGGGGGCAAGGGTCCGCCGAACTTCAGTGTCAGGCTTCGGTGGCTGCACTGGAAATCCAGTCCTAGCAGCAGGGGGGCACAGAGGTGAGGGAGGATATAAAATTTGAAACGGGTGTATTTGGCGCCCTGGATCGAGAGATCCACAATACAGTACCCCATGATTTGTACCGAGTGGGACCCACATGCGAGGGCTACGGTTTGGGATGCGGGATGGGTGCGTAGGGAGCAGCGCCTTACCGTTTCAGGGTGGATAAAGCTCTCCGTGCTCCCGGAGTCGAAGAGGCATGCAGTGTCGTGCCCGTTGACCTGGACCTGCATCACGGAGTTCTCCAGGTGTTTTGGCCGAGTTTCATCGAGGGTGATCGCACCCAGTCGCGGGTAGTCGGAGTCCTCAGCCGAGTCGGACTCGTAAAATAGCCGCCGCTGCTGGCTGCGCGTGTCGGGTCGAGAAGATGGCCACCACCAAGATGGCCGCTCCCATGATTCGCACAAGGCTGATGACACGTCAGAAGAGGGCGTGTCAGGTCGGTGCGCAGCAGCATTGCGAGGCCTGCGGGCCCAAGAGCCTGATTTTCGGGCCGGCTGTTCTTTGTTTTTCTGGCCCCTGGGTCTGGCCAGGCAGACCCTCGCAAAGTGCCCTTTCTTCCCGCAGACGCTGCAGATCGCGGAGCGGGCTGGGCAGCGTGGGCGTGGGTGCTGGCCCTGCCCGCAGAAGTAGCAAGGTGTGCCCCCATGGTGAGCGGGTCGCCGCGTGGTGCAGGCCTGTAATACGGCTGAGTCTGAGGAAGTCCGGGGAGGGGGGTTGGCAGAGTCCGCGGGGTACGTACCCAAGTTATGTCGGGCCACCGCCAGCGAGGAGGCGAGCGTTAGCGTCTCCTGGAGGTCATGAAGATGCCGGCATTGGACTGGGGAGAGCACAGTAAGAAGTCTTACAACACCAGGTTAAAGTCCAAGAGGCTTATTTCGAATCACTAGCTTTCAGAGCACTGCTCACCTGAGGAATGAGCAGTGCTCCGAAAGCTGGTGATTCGAAACAAACCTCTTGGACTTTAACCTGGTGTTGTAAGACTTCTTACTATACAATGAGTGACGTTGAATGGGTCAGCCATATGGCCGCCATTTTGTACACATCAAAAACTGACAAACAACCAGCGACCTGTTTTCTCGTTTCTAATTGTCTGGCTCTTTGAGCTGCACTTCAATATTTTTATTTATGTTTCTGCTCCTGCCCACCCTGATCCCACTGTCCACATTGAAAGCAACGCAACTGTATTCGTGTAGCTCTCACAGGGTGTTTTAATTGGCTGGAAACCAACTGGAAAAGCCCATCGTCCAGCTTTGACCATGAAAGTTAAAATGCCCACATCCTCAGCACAACCAGATCAACCACTGCTGCCAAGCCCATGGTGAAAGCAACAAGTGCCTGACCAAGCTAGCAGCATCCGTAAAATTGGACTCTGCTGCCAGGCTGAGGGAACGTATGTTGTTAAATAATGAACAGGCAGACAAGGCTCTGAATTCTTGTTGCAATAGTGTAAGAGAGCAGCTCGTACACTTAATAACACCCGACGGCACTGTACCTCAAAGGGAAATCGGCAATCATGTCCTGACCTGTATGTGAAGGATGCTAGAGGTGATCGTGCTGAGCGCAGATGAATAACATGCCAGGCTTTGTTTGGCGTGGTTCTTTCAAATTAAGTCAAGGTTTTGAAAGTGGGAGTTGGATTCATTCCTTATTGTCACAGTATGTTGTTATCATTAAATAACTATAATTGGATCACTGCCATATGTTCCAGCTATATACTTGAAAAGGAAAATAATTCCACAGCTGCAGGGTAAGAACAGTTGCTGGGACTGATTGGATCGCTCTTTCAAATAGCTGCCAGAGGCACAAAGGGCTGAATGGCCTCCTTCTGTATGATTAGGTCACAGGCTTTGAATCCACTTTAGTATTTAAACCTAAACGTACTTTCCCCCAAACACTTGTGGGCCATGACACTGCTCTTTCTCATGGGCCCTCTTTTTTTAACCAGCGCAGACTTGAAACATACAAGTCTCAGGATCTCACCATTGAGACACTACAACTGGAACCATAATACAACTGAATGGTCAGTGTTAATTGAGGAATTAGTATTGGCCAGATTACCGGAGATGACACCCCAATTGCTCTTTGTAATAGTGCCATGGGAGCTTTTATGTTCACCTATGAGGGCTTGGTTGAATGTCTCACCCGATAGACGGATGTGGCATAATTCACGTTCCCAGGCACAGGAGCATAATCAGACCAAAGGGTGGGGCATGAAGATCGATAACCAGAAACATATTCAAACAGAGATTTTCAGCAGCAGCTTGAAGAAGAGAGGTGGAGAGGTGTAGGAATTCCAGCGCTGGGATTCTGGAAAGTGCTGCCGCAGCGTCCGAGGCAGTGGAAGTGAGGGATACCAAAGAGGCCAGAATTAGGGGAGAACAAATATTTTGGACGATTGTAAGGCTGAGGAAGGTACAGAGATAGTGGGGGGGAGGATGGTGGGGGGGGGGGGCGGGGGGGCGGGTCATGAACAGATGAAATGAAATGATAAAAATGAAATGAAAATCGCTTATTGTCACAAGTAGTCTTCAAATGAAGTTACTGTGAAAAGCCCCTAGTCGCCACATTCTGGCGCCTGTTCGGGGGGGGGCTGGTTAGGGAATTGAACCATGCTGCTGGCCTGCCTTGGTCTGCTTTAAAAGCCACCTATTTAGCCCTGTGCTAAACCAGCCACTAATTTGAACAGGTATGCGAATATTAAACCCTGGGGGCTAGATTTCCATTCCACGGTCTGGATTTCACCAGAGGGCTAATTCCAGTTGAGAACCCAGACAGGCCAGGGGGGTGACACTGGAAGCGTTTTTCAAGAAGGCGGCCAGTTAAGTGGCATCCTCCAGTCAATTAAGCACAGCGGGCTGATTTCCAAGTCTGGGGAGCCAAGAGGTAGCTGTCCCGTACAGGAGGACCAGCAGACCCACTGTCAGACGGTGGAAAGGTCAATGTCGGTAGGTGAAAAGTGAAGTCAGCCTCGAAAGAATTCTTATGAGATGATAAAATAAGAATTGTCACAGCTGCCAGCCTGTCATCCCTGCACAAAGTGACCTATGGATGCAACTGCGGATATCGCACGACTGTGATTTAGCGGAATTTGGCCTTCATGGGATCCTACTGCTGACTGGAAAATGGTAACCAATACCTGCCCACCTGCCTTAATGATGGTGTGTAATTGGCTACCACCACTTGAAGCTGTCTAGATGTGTCCCACTCACTGGCCCAAAACAGCCTCTTCGAAAATGGGAGGCCAAAGCCAGTAAACTGGCACACTGGCTGGAAGTGGCAAACTGTAGCCCCAACCTTCCTAAAATCCAACTCCTTAGTAAACCAGGAATACAACGATAGTATTTAAATCATTAGTGCTAACGGCATTATAGTGACGGCATTTGGTGGAAGAGATGACATAGCCTGACATCATGGAGGAGTTAAGTTCACATGTTATTGCATTACTTACTCAAGTTACTTACTAAAAATTGTGTCAAAATCATGTTCAATATTATTGGTGGCAGCGTGACAATATCTGGTAATCGTAGGTTCCGGGCTAATGCTCCGGGAACAAATTCCACCATCACAGCCAGCGGGATTTAAATTCAATTAATAAAATCTGGAATTGAAAACTAGTCTCAATCCACGATCATGAAACCCATCATCAATTGTCATAAAAACCATGGTTCGCGAATGTCATTTAGGGATCCAGGAGGGGCAGCAAGGTGGCGCAGTGGTTCGCATTGCTCCTCACGGCACCGAGGTCCCAGGTTTGATCCCAGTCCTGGGTCACTGTCCGTGTGGAGTTTGTACATTCTCCCCGTGTCTGTGTGGGTTTCGCTCCCACAACCTAAAGATTTGCAGGTTAGGTGGATTGGCCACGCTAAAATTTAGGGATCCAGGAAATCTTCCATTCTGACCTGGTCTGGCCTACATGTGACTCGAGATCCATTGCAATGTGGTTGACATTTAAGTACCCTCTGACATGACCCAGCAAGTCACTCAGTTCAATGCCAATTAAGGATGGGCAACAAATGTTGGCCTTACTGGCAACATCCAGATCCCATGAAAGAATTTTTAAAATTAATAACAAATGGTGACGCCACAGTTCATTTTGTGATTACCATCTGACGATATAACTCAATATATTTAATATTGTACAGCACTGTTTCAATCTCAGTGCTTCATGTTGCTATTATCCGTAACTGCTTTGAGCCAGCTCCTTGATGACCTTACCAGAACTCACTCTTTGAAAGTTTTTTTTTTACAAAAGTCTTTCATATCATTCCAGCTATTTTTTCATGTTGGTTACCATGAGGTTTATTGATGGCTGGATCGCTTTTAAGGCTGATACTTTGCTCAGATTTTACTTCTCACTGGCACTTTTGAAGTTCCGCATGTACGAGAAGGAGGTTATTTTACAATCATGACCAATTACTTTATTGGGAAGGATCAGATGGCTGGGGGTATATTTAAAGCCAAGGAAACCTCAGTAATCCCACTCAGGCCCAGAGATGGCACAACAAAGGTTACTGGAATACAAAAGGCAAGAATTTATGCATTAGTTGTATGAAACCTTGGCCAAACCATTCTGGAGTCCTATATTCAGTTTTGGACACCATGTGGGGGAGGGGGGGATTGTCCCAAAAAATGGCAAATTAATAATAGTAATAATAATAATAATAATAATAATAATAATAATAATAATAATAATCGGGGGGGGGGAGATCTTGCCAGAGCAAATCCTGTGTGACCATCTTTGATTTTGTGGCCATAACGGGATTTGAGCCCGTGGTGAACTCGAAACTTCGCGCCTCACATCTCAGGAAGGGTATACTGACCTCTGAAGAAGGACAAGATAGGTTCAACAGAATGATTCTGCAGCTTGAGAGGGCAAATGACGAGGAAACATTCCATAAATCCAGCTCTCCGTAGAAGAGAAAATGGAGGGGTGATCTGATTAAGGTATTTAAAATGATACATGGACTTGAAGGAGCAGATAGAATGAATTGATTCACTCTGATGCATGATGCAACAAAGAGAGGGAGTAATATTAGAATTAGAGCTGGGCCACTTTGGAGTTAAATCAGAAGCACCTGTTCCACACAAAGGGTAATGCGGTTCTGAAGTTTTCTCCCCCAAAAGCCTGAAGGTTCTGGAAGAATTGGAACTTTCCAGAATGTGATCGGTAGATTTTATCGGGCGAGAGTAGCAAGGGATATGAGCAAAGGTGGGAAAATGGAGTCGAGGTATCAATCAGTCATGCTCTAACTGAATGACGAGAGGCTGAATGGCTTTGTCCTGTTGCTGTGTTATGGTATGTACAAAAGAGGCTTCAGCACTACCAGAGCGAGGCCAACAGCATGCAAGGTATATAACTGATCAGGCTTTCCATGTTCTGGCAGTAGCAGGGGCACATGCATTCGTAGGGCTGCTGGGCTGCTGCCAGATTCACTAGTTTTTTGCTTCTGGTTGACTATACATCCAGAACTAGTTCCATGCATCTCACAGCATGATGGCTGTCGCACTGATAACTGCCCAATGAAACAACTCAGATTGAACTGGAGACACTAATAGCATCATTACATTCCACTTTGGAGCAGAAACACATTTCTCTGCGTTCTGGGTTCTCCCTCAGGACCAACAAAGTACAACACCAAAGCTGTTAAACTAAACAAAAGACAGACCAACATGGAGGCTGCTATAATCTGGAATTTGTATTCAGAGTTTCAAGATTTCTCACCAGAAAGACCCTGGAGTTCTCTGAAAGCAGCATTCAGCTGCTTCACATGAGATTCAAGGGTTTGTGCCTCAATGCCTCGATACCAAGCCCATTCTACCTGTTGCTCGTTCTTCATATGAAGAACCTCCTGATACCAATCCTTAATTTGCCTTTTCTACGTTTCAGCTCCTGCTGTCATTCTTTAGTTTGAAGCAATGTTCTATGTCTATCTTTCAATGCTACTCACTATCTTAAGTTCCTGTTTTAAGTGTTCTCTCCGTGGCCTTCTTCAAGACTGAAAGCTCAAGCTCTTCCAGTTTTTCCTCACAATTCTGCTCCATTTCTAATTGTGTAAATAATTGGTACATCAATCCATAACATGATGTTTCTATTAATGATTGATGCCCTAAATTAGACTCAATCAATACTTTGCCATCTCTGGCTTAATACAGATTCATACATATATTCATAAAACAGGCCATCCTTCGTTCAATATCTATATTTCATCACTGGGGACTGCAACCTATTTTCACACGCTTTGCGATACATTTCATGCTTAGCAGTCAGCATTTCCCCAATGGCTGCTACATTCTGAACCATTATGAATGCACGAATTTCAGCTGGGTGTTGTAACTGAAGAATTTGAGCATGAGATGGATGAGCTGAATGACTCTTTATTGTGTCAATTTTTTTTCATGGTTGACCTATTAATTCTCCAACAATTGGTCTTTTGGTCAACCCCGATAGTACCTGTTCATAGATATTATAGATAACGCAAAATGGTGTTGATGAAATGGGTAGACAAGTGGCACATGAGTTTCAATGTAGAGAGGTGTGAAGTGATTCATTTTGGTAGGAAGAACACAGAGCGACAATACAAAATAAAGAATGTGGGGCGGGATTCTCTCAGCCCGGGGCCGGGGCGGAGAATCCCCGAGACCGGCGCGAATCGCGCCACACCGCCCCGACGCCGGCACGCGATTCTCCGCAGAGGGGAGGATCGGCGCCATTGGCACCGGCATGATTGGCGCGGCGCCGGTCGGAGGGCCGCTCTACGCTGAATTGCTGTTCCTGAGGCCCCATTGACGCCATTGAGAAACGGGACAGCATTTCCGACGGTGTCAACACTTAGCCTCAGGATCACAGAATCCCGCCCAGGATTCTGAAAGGCGTCCACAAGCAGCAAAACTTGGTGAACCTGTGTATAAATTATCAAAGGTGGCAAGTCAGGTTGAGAGAGCAATTAATAAAACATATAGCATCTCAGGCTTTATTGATGGAGACATAGACTACAAGAGCAAGGAGGTTATGTTACACGAATATAAAACACCAGGTTGGCCTCAATTAGACTATTTCGTTCAGTTCTGCGTACCCCACTTCAGGACAATTGTGAAGGCATTAGAGAAATTGCAGAAAAGATTCTGGTGAATGGTTCCATGGGTAAGGAACTTTGTTTGTGTAGCTAGATTGGAGAAGTTGGGACCGTTTTCCTTGGGGAAGAGAAGATTGAGAGGAATTTTGATCAAAATATTTAAAATCATGGACAGAGTAGATAGGAAATACTGGGCGGAATTCCCCCCCCCCCCCACGCCGGGTGGGAGAATCGCCCGGGCGCCGTGTGAGTCCCGCCACGCCGTCCTGACGCCCGCACGCGATTCTCCCACCACCCCACCCCCCCCAAACCGGCGCGGCGCGAATCACGGCTGGCCGCTGGGAGAATCGCCGCTTGCCGTTGGTAATGGGCGAGCGCCGATTCTCCGGCCCGGATTGGTCGAGCGGCCTGCCCAACACGACAGGTTCCCGCTGGCGCCATCCACACCTGGTCGCTGCCGGCGGGAACAGCGCGGGAACGCTGGGGGGGGCGGCCTGTGGGGGGGGCGAGGGGGGTTCCTGCACCGGGGGGGGCTCAAAAGGGGTCTGGCCCATGATCGGTGTCCACCAATCGGCGGGCCGGCCTCTCTGAAGGAGGACCTCCTTTCCTCCGCTGCCCCGCAAGATCGATCCGCCATCTTCTTGCGGGGCGGCCGCGGGGAGGACAGCAACCGTGCATGTGCGGTTTGGCGCCGGCCAACCCGCGCAAGCGCGGGTGACGTCATTTACGTGACGCCGGTCGCGTCATTTACGCGGCGCCAAGGCCCGGCGCACGTAAATGACGCGGCACCGCTCCAAACCCCCCCCCCCGGGGGCGGGAGAATAGGGGGCTAGGAACGGCCTCCGACGCTGGAGTGAAACACTCCGGTTTTCACTCCGGCGTCGGGACCTAGTCTCCCGATGGGAGAATTGCACCCACTGTTCCCATTGGTGGAAGGATTGAGAATAGAGGGAGGATCTGGAAATGCACTGCCTGAGATTATGGTGAGGACAGGATCAATTGAGCATGCAAAAGGAATTGGACCATCTGAAAAGGAAGAATATGCAGGATCACAGGGAGAAGGCAGGGGAGTGGCACCAGGTGAATTGCTCATTCAGAGAGTTGGCGCAGACATGACGGGCTTCCTTCTGTGCTGTAACAATTCTGTGATGATTACTGTTGATGTGCTTCATTATGGCTATTGGTAACACGGTGTGATTAGACAGTAACTGCGTGATGACTCTTGACAAACCAAACACAGATTAGCTCTTCATTTCCCTATTTCCGCTGAGTACACATTCTGAGGTGACATTATAGGGAGGCAGAAGCAGCTCAAGAATTGAGAAGGATTCTGGATCATTTATGGAAATGTTCAGCCCGATGGGAGATGAAATTGAATGCATGGTGTACATGTTAAACAAATGGAACAAAGCCAGTAAAAGGCGACTCAGAAATCAGTGTGATGTTGGATTGTCATTGACTCCTCAAGTGCAGACATTGCCAATTTACTGTTAGCCACTGATTTATATTCTATACCAGTTGATGCTGTTGCAGGGCTCTGAGATTTATACAGGACATATTGGGTGCTGAAGGTGTAACTTTCCTGATCTAAATGCCACACCTCGCACAGCACATTCACTAACTGAGCCACTGGATAGGAGGCCCATTATCGCATTTACTTCAAATGAAAACTGTCTCTGCTTTGAGACAAGATGAAACCTCCTGAAACTTACTTCACTGTTAGATGAAGAAGAATCTTAGAAACCATCGCGACCGCCGTCAGTGTAAGCAGGGCTGCCAAGGCGTAGATAGTCCACACTGTAAATAAGTGCAGGGTTGGTTAGTAAGGACCAGTGATGTTAAACAGAAGGCACTGTCCAGTGGCAGAGAGGTACCAACCTGGCATGTTCTGGTTCGATTGGCTGGGGCTTGCTGTGATGAAGTAAAGGATCTTTGACGACCGTGCTGCATTGGTGCCAGGACCCACCCTCTCCGTTATCACATCCGATGCATTTATATCGTTCTTGCTTGCTGGAGGCTGGGCGCGGGGGCTGTCTTTTATAGCTGTGGAGATGACAGCGGTCAGCAGAGGGAGAATTGTAATCCATTTAAAACACCCAATAAATATATATCTCCCCTGAAGAATTAATTACAGTGAACCACTTGAAAGCCTTCCCTTCCTTTGTCTGGGAGTCTAATTCACACTCACAATGGGGCACTTTAAATTTGAACCTTCCTCCCTCACAATCTTTTTAACCATTGCCGAGGGAGAGGCATATTAACATTTTTGCCACCTCTCAATTATTTTTAAACACCATTTCAAAAAGGTCTTCAGTTTAAATCATGCCGTTCGTAAGTCATTGTCGAAGTACATCTTGAAATCTGAAAGGGAAATGTAGAGGGCCGGTAAGAGTGGCACTTGTACCAATACCAGGCCAATCTGGGGCCAAGGTTGGCCCTTGGATGATGAAGTGTTGATATGCATGCCCACTGCAGGCTGCAGCTCACTTTCTGTGGGTGTGTTTACTCACCCCACTGCATACCACAGCAGAAGTTATTCTCCACATTGTAAAAGAGTGGGGTCTCACACCACTTGCATTTAGGCAGCTCAAGTCCTGACTCTATCCCTGGATAAAAGCAAATTACTGCGGATGCTGGAATCTGAAACGAAAGAGAAAATGCTGGAAAACCTCAGCAGGTCTGGCAGCATCTGTAGGGAGGGAAAAGAGCTAACGTTTCGAGTCCGATGACTCTTTGTCAAAGCTTTGACAAAGAGTCATCGGACTCAAAACTTTATCTCTTTTCTCCCCCCTACAGATGTTGCCAGACCTGCTGAGATTTTCCAGCATTTTCTCTTTCGTTTCGGACTCGAGCCCTTCCGTGTTGGTGCGTTTTGTAACTTCAGTCTGAATCTCATGGCTTTACACAAAAAATTTGAGACAATCTCGATGCATCTGTTTTGTTTAAAACCCTCCCACGGTGACATCATGAAGGGACAGCACAGAAAATGGTTGAACAGCAGCAGAAACCCTGTTTGCATGTGAAAGTGGGGGAGGTTACAGCGGCGGAGCACAAGCAGACCGAGGACATTTCCAGGCCCTCTTTAGGTTCACAGATCCAGGCTGGTGTCTTGGATAAAGTGAACAGTGTGATGCCTCTACTCTAGCGAGAGAAGGTGCCATCAGAGGAGGGGGGAGAAACTGGTGACGGTGAAAAGAAAATCCTTACCACGTATACTCTTGTATGATTTGTTAAACTTTAAAGAGATTTCTAGATCAGTAATTCGAAAGGATCCAAGACTGTTTGGGTTCAGGTAGGTGCATCCTAAGACTGGCTACTGTCATGGTGTGACTAGAATGTGTGGGAATTTAGCTTCCATAAGAGAGCTGCCAGTGTTTTGAGACACTGCAAGCGACACAGAGGTACAACAGGGGAAAAAGTTGCTCCACTTGGTGTTTATTGGTCTGTTCTTGCGGGGCTTCTCTCCCCTCACTGCTTTAGCATAAATTTTAAATCCATGAGAATGGAAAAGTAGCTCAGATTTTGAAATGACTATCAGCTTGGACATAATACCTCATTGTCATAATATACACCAGTATATCATGGTGCAGACACACACTGATGGATGCACAGTGGGACCAATCAACATACACAACACCGCAGCCAATCACCAGTGAGAGCACACGCACTATAAACACAGGGGGCATCAGAGTTCCTGCTCATTCGAGTAGCAGCTAGCTAGGAGCACAGAGCTCACAGCCTGCAACACAGACATTCACCATGTGCTGAGTGCATCAACTGGTTAGGACAAAGCTAGTATCGTATTTACCCACAGTTCAAGTATGTTTAAATAGTTAACGTTTTAATAAAATAGTGTTGCACTACTTCAAGTGTTGGTGACCTGTATGTGATCCAGATCACCCAACACATCACTCATGAAGGAGCTCAGAATGGATTCTCCAGTCCACTCTATAGAGACACAGTCATAAACTTCAATCATTTAAAGGCGCACTCCAATGTAACATTTGTTTCTAATGCAGAGAAGGCAGAAACTATTTTTATCCTGCTTCCTGGCAGTGGGGGTAATTATTTTTGAAGTAGTTTAACATAATGAAACCACTATCAAGCCGAAGAACAGCATCTAACCTGACTGGACTGGCACAATTTAGTTATGGTCTATTTGTAGCCTTTAAAGAGACACCGCTGTCCATCAGCAAAATTGCAGTATGTCATTTTCACCAAAGTGTCGTTACACAAGATAGCGTGATTTCCATCACTGAGCTGTGCACATGCGTAGATTGGATGTGTGTCTTTGCAAGTGTGAGTGAGTGATGACGTATGTACGTGTGCACGTTTAAAAAGCAAAGACAGGTTTGCCAAACACTAATTCAGAAAGGTGGGTCTCCTAAACTTGTAATTATTCTCACCTGTAAACCCTGAGATCAATAGAACATTCTTCATACTTTATAGAGAGAGCATCATTAGATGGAGGGCAGGAGACACAAAGACGTCACAATGAATACTCTAAATCTGCCAATTTCCTTTGTTTACATCAGTGATTTCTTGCCTGTTTATAATAGGTTGCTGAAGAGCAGAGCAGCTTGTTTGGAAGGGCATTGATAAACTTCAAGGGCAGGAAATTATGTAAGGCCAGGATTTATTCCGGCGGCTGAGGAGCCTCGCTATTGGCTGCCAGTGGGAACTTCTGGCCCCTCCAAGGACTATGGCATCTTGTAGGCCCCGCCCACCGCCAGGGAAACCGCCACGGAGTGTCACCATCGGCTGGACTGGAAGATCCCACCAACGGGAAGGGCCTAAAAATCCCACCCGAAGAATATGTGAGCATAAGAAATGGGAGCAATAATGGAGCTTTTGGCCCCTCAAGCATTCTCCATCATTCAACACAGTCATAGCTGATCTCCTACCTCAATTCCACTTTCCTGACCACTCCCCATGTCCCCTTGATTCCCTCAGACATTAAAAATCTGTCCATCCCAGCCTTAATTATATTAAAATATTGAACATCCACAACCCCCTGGTGTACAGCATTCCAAAGATCCACAACCCTTTGAGTGAAGACATTTCTCTTCATTTCTATCATACTTGAAAAACCTCTTATCCTGAAATTAAACCTGAAAATTCCCAGCCAGGGAAAACAACCTCTCAGTAGCTGTCCTATCAAGCCCTTTCTGAATCTTGTGTGGTTCAATGAGATCCCCTCTGAT
Source organism: Scyliorhinus torazame (assembly GCF_047496885.1). Taxonomy (NCBI): domain Eukaryota; kingdom Metazoa; phylum Chordata; class Chondrichthyes; order Carcharhiniformes; family Scyliorhinidae; genus Scyliorhinus; species Scyliorhinus torazame. The sequence goes on from NC_092707.1 coordinate 82,415,246, forward strand.
TATTCAGAGTTCCAGAGAATACGGGGCCTCTCCTCAGAAGACAACCCCAAGAACCAATCTCATGAAAATTCACTGTACCATCTCCAAGACATGTACGTCTGTCCTTAGAAAGGGAGACCAAAACTGCACAAAGTTCTCCAATGTGGTTTCACCAAAGTAAGACTTTGTGTTCCTTGCATGAGTATGCCCAAATGTCTCTTAACATCAACATTAACAAACTTCACACCTTTTAATAAATATTCTGCTTTTCTACTCATACCATAACCTCACACTTTCCCACATGATACGCCGTCTGCTAACTTGTTGCCGTGCACTTGAACTGTTTCTATACCTTCACAGCCACTTTGTGTTCTCCTCACAGTTTACATTCCAACCTAGCTTTTTATTGTTACCAAACTTAGGTACGTCACTTACAGCCTCTTCATCTGATTCATTAATATGAAATGAAATGAAATGAAAATCGCTTATTGTCACAAGTAGGCTACAATGAAGTTACTGTGAAAAGCCCCTAGTCGCCACATTTCGGCGCCTGTTCGGGGAGGCTGGTACGGGAATTGAACCATGCTGCTGTCCTGCCTTGGTCTGCTTTAAAAGCCAGCAATTTAGCCCAGTGTGCTAAACCAGACCCTGACATCGATGGTAAACAGCCAAGGCTCCAGCACTGATCCTTGCAACACTCCACTCATTGCAACCTGCCAACCTGAAAATGTCCCATTTCAACCCGATTCTCTGCTTTCTGTCCATGCTAATTTATTACCCCATGAGCCCTTACTTGCGTAATAACGTTTTGTGTAACACCTTATCAAATGCCTTTCAGAAATCCAAGTATATTTCATTTATTGATTCCCTTCATCTCCCTGCTCATTACCCCTGCTCATAACTCCAAAGAAATCTCGATCACATTTTTCAAACATCGCTTTCCCATGTGGACTTTGTCCGATCATACTGTGATTTTCCCAGAGCATTGTTAAGACCTCCTTAATAATATCTTTTTATGATGTTCCCTGTTTTCTTTCCCTCCTTGTTCAAATCTCAAAGTTATATTTGCTAACTTCTAATCTATGAGGACTCTTCCAGAATCTGGGGAAATTTGGAAAAATCTAAACCAGTCCATCCTAATATTCTCCAACTCTTTTATCATAGAATTTACATAGAATTTACAGTGCAGAAGGAGGCCATTCGGCCCATCGAGTCTGCACCGGCTCTTGGAAAGAGCACCCTACCCAAAGTCAACACTTCCACCCTATCCCCATAACACTGTCACCCCACCCAACACTAAGGGCAATTTTTGGACACGAAGGGCAATTTAGCATGGCCAATCCACCTAACCTGCACATCTTTGGACTGTGGGAGGAAACCGGAGCACCCGGAGGAAACCCACGCACACACGGGGAGGATGTGCAGACTCCGCACAGACAGTGACCCAAGCCGGAATTGAACCTGGGACCCTGGAGCTGTGAAGCAATTGTGCTATCCACAATGCTGCCGTGCTGCCCATTTTTCTTGACTGATATAAATTGCCTTAAGTTTACCATGGCTAGTTTACTCCCATTCGATGTATTCCCTTTTGTCAACTTTTTGATCATCATTGCTGGTTTCTGAAACACTGCCAATCTTCAAATTTATTAATATTCTTTGCATCATTTTACACCTCTTATTTAATGCTGTCCTGAATTGTCTTAATAAACCACGGATGGATCTTTCTTACAGAGTTTTTTTAAAAATTGAATGCGCTTTTGTGAAACATCCTTCCTTAAATGTTTCACACTGTTAATTCACAACCATATCTTTTAGTTCATTAACCCAATTAGCCTTCGTCAGCTCTCTTCTCATACCGATGTAATTGGCTCTGTTTAAATTCAAGAGTTTTTGTTTGGGGCTAGAAAACATTGCTTTACTTAATGTGATATTTAATTGTATTACAATCACTTTTTTCCAGATGAGCTTTCCAATAAGATTACAAATTAAACCTTCCACATTGCACAAAATTAGATGTAAGATCAGTTAATTCCTAGTTAGTTCCACAATATATTATTCCGGGCACTCTTGTGAAAGCATTATACAAATTAATTATTCCTAATCTCACCCATGTTGATTTCATTTGCTGATTGTCTGTGCCAAGATCCTTTCTCACTACTGCCCTTATATCATCCTTTATTATCAGTGCTCCTCCTCCACTTTTTCTATTCTCTCCGTCCTTTCAAATTGTTTTCTACCCTGAGATATTTATTTCTTAACCTTGCTCACCTTGTAACCATGGACAGAATTTAATGGTTGGTCGGGTTTCCCATATGCTACAGAACACATCCCCATCAATGCTGGCTGGTCCTCAGCCATATCAAGGAGCGTTAATTGGCTGGAGGCCTTCCTTTAACACCCAAGGCTTTAGCAGGGTAACATTACAAAGCTTTCCTCTCTGCTCACCATCCCTGACCTGACCTTCTTCCACCAGCATAAGTATTAAGGCCAGTTGGAAGTGGTTACTATTTGGCCATTATTGGCCACTTAAGGGCCTCATTTGGAGTGATGAGGGGCAGGCTGAATGCAATATCACCCATCCTCTGTAAAATTGAGGGCAGGTAGGGAGCAGGTGGCAGGAAGGCTCTTCCTACTGTTATGGACCAGGGTTTAGAGAACCCCAAAGTGTATCATGGAGTTCACCTGACCCACGACTTTTACTAGATTGTGGTATGGAGAGCACACGGCCCACTCTACAGGTGTGGTACAGCAGAAAGTTAAAAGTACTTTTTAAAGCAAAACAATGTTTATTCTATGAACTCAGTTAAAACATAGAGTGAACATTTTAGCAACCATCAATTCAAATACAACTCCCAAAGAATACAGCACTCTAAGTAATCCTTAAACTGTCCTTTTAACATCCATAAGACAAAAATCCTTTTCACAGAAGCACATCAGGTTTAAATTCTCTTCTGATATCAGTTATCACTCTGAATTCATCAAATGACCTAGAGATAGTCTTTAGATGACAGAGAGATCAAAATTACACCTTCTTTGGCTGGCTTCAGCTCCAACACTAAAATGAAACCAAAAAACACAGACACACGCAAGCTGTTCCTCAAAGCGAAACTAAAAAGCAGAGCCAGAGCTCATCTCCACCCACACTCTGACATCACTGCAGCCACTTGAGCAGACAAACATTTCTTAAAGTGACATTTCCATGACACCACCTGTAAACCTGCCGGGGGGGTGGGGGGGTTGGGGTGGGGGGGGGGGGAGGTGGCAGTGGGGTGAGATTCTGCCCCATGTCTCCTTATTGTCAATTGGATCAGAATCATTAATCTCTATTTGTCCCATTAGTTGACCTACTTTATTACAAATGTTTGTTTGCTCAGATAAATAAACTTTCATTTTTGCCACTTTGATTTTGAGGGAGATATGGGGCGAAATTCTCCATTATCGGCGGAAAGTCCGCCGATCGGCGCAAAAAACGGCGCAAATCCGACTTGCATCACGTCGGAAAAATGGGTCGATAGTCTCCGGCCCGAAATGGGCTAGCAGTGACGTAACGGGATCCGCGCTTGCGCAGTGGTTCACGCCGTGCAGCGTCATACGCGCTGCACGGCGTGACGGCTCATAAGGCCACGCTGCTCCCCCACACCCGACCGGAACACCCGACCGCAACACCCGACTGGATGGCTGGCCGTCGCTCAGCCCCGAGGTTCGAGTCACGCGATGTGGAGGCGCTCCTGGACGCAGTGGAGCAGAGGAGGGACGCCCTGTATCCCGGGCACGGCCGCAGAGTTGCCCCACGCCACAGCCGGCGTCTGTGGAGGGAAGTGGCAGAGGCCGTCACCGCTGTGGCCCTGACACCACGGACAGGCACCCAGTGCCACAAGAAGGTGAACGACCTCGTCAGAGCAGGCAGGGTGAGCCTCCCCATATCCCCCCTCCCCCATATCCCCCCTCCCCCATATCCCCCCTCCCCCATATCCCCCCTCCCCCCATATCCCCCGTCCCCCATTTCCCCCCTCCCCCATTTCCCCCCCTCCACCCATATCCCCCTCCCCCATATCCCCCATATCCCCCCTCCCCCATATCCCCCCTCCCCCATATCCCCATATCCCCCCTCCCCATATCCCCCCTCCCCCATATCCCCCATATCCCCCCTCCCCCCATATCCCCCCTCCCCCATATCCCCCCTCCCCCATATCCCCCCCTCCCCCCATATCCCCAAGTGAATCCAGCCCTAACCTTAACCTCTGCAATGCACGCGCAACCGATGGCGTGCATTCATATACCTGCCTAACACTGTTGCCTTTTACCCCTGCACCCCCCCCCCCCTCAGGAGAAGCGCGCACACAACAATAGGGAGCATGTGAGGACTGGAGGAGGGCCCGCTGATGAGAGGCCACTGACCGAACACCAGGAAAGGGCCCTGGAACTGGCTGGCTGACCTGAGGACCGGGAGGTTGCTGATGCAGAGGTCGGGGGCGTACTAGCAAGTGAGCCACCGACAGCCCGTCCTCATATCCCCCCTCCCCTATATCCCCCTCCCCGTATCACCTGATCACTGCCTGATGTCTAACCATGCATGCTTCATTGTGTATCGCAGGACCAAACGTCCAGGCACCATTCCCCGCAGATGCAGACCGCCCGCAGGATGCCCCTCGGAGATCACAGGAGACGGAGAGACCCGCACCCTCCAGCATGCGACGCCCACAGGATGCCCCTCGGAGACCACGGGAGATGGAGAGACCCGGACCCTCCAGCATGCGACGCCCGCAGGATGCCCCTCACACACCATGGGAGACGGAGAGACCTGGAGCAACAGGGAGACGACACCCCCGTCACGTGCGGGAGCGACCACCCAGCGATGAGGGGGGCAGCCACAGGCCCCCGTCACATCCGAGCCAGGACACCACTACCCAGGACACCACTACCCAGGACACCACTACCCAGGACACCACTACCCAGGACACCCCTACCCAGGACAGCACTACCCAGGAAGACGAAATACCGGACAGTGACTCAGAGTGGATGGGTGGAGACGAACCCCCACCCCAAAGTGCCATGGACTCAGAGTGGGACGAAGAGCACGACACAACGCCACTGCTGTCACCAACACCCTCCACCATCGCAGAAACACTCACCACGGTTGGGCACTTTAGTGATGAGGCGTCTGGTACACTCACTGGTGCGCACAACACAGCCGTCCCGGTACAGCAGGTGGAGGTAGGAGCAGCAGAGCCCCCTGGGCTCCATGGCTGAAAACCTGCAGACCCCTGTCGATACCAGCAAGGGCCTCCAGGACTGGCAGCGCCAGATGTCGGGGGGGGCGACGGATGGCCAGTCCGTTCGCATCCCCCACCCATGTAGAGGCCTGGGGGCCATCGGGCACCCCGAGGGAGGAGGAGGTGCTGTGGTCCGTCCCGGCTCCCTCTGTAGGGGAGGTCCCGGTACACCGCGACACCTCGGACTCCCCCCGTCCGTCCCAGGTGCATCGGGTGGGCAACGGGCAGGACAGGCTGGCAGCTCGCCATCCCAGTCGCCCGGGCCGCAGCCTGGCCCATCTAGGCCAGGACGCCCCAGGAAACGGCCGCCAAAGGGATCCAGTGTCAGAGGGCAGGAATCACAGGAGTCCACCTCCAGTTCTGCTGTACCGTCTGGGGAACCACGTAGACGTAGTCAAAGGGCCCGTAAGGCCAAACAATTAGACACTGAGTAAGTTGGCACGGGTGCAGGGCATAGATGAGTTTTAGGGGCTAGGGCACGTGCATGAACTCCTTTGGTTATTAAAGTCAATGTTACACCTACAGAAGCTGCCTTTGTGCTCTGTCCAAAGTGTGCGGGGGTGTCATGTACGTTGAGTGCAAGTGTGTGTGTGAGGGGTGGTCTTACCTCAGCCCCAGGTGAGTCTGCCCCCTTCCCCCTGGGCCGCCATCAACATCCCCCGGGCAGAGGACGGGACCGTGCGCTGCAGTGTCACAGCCGCATGCAGGGATGGTCCGGGTGGATGGTGGTACTGTGGCCATGGGTCAGACATAGTCCAACGATGTAGAGCCAGGAGCTCATCGCAGGGCGGGTTGTCATCATCCTCCATGGCCCTGCGATAGACACGCGTCCACCCGCAACTGTGTGAGCCCGGCCCGTTGTGCCGCAGGTGGATCGGCAATGGGGGGGGGGGGGGTGGTGTGCATGCGGGTGGGGTGGGTGGGGTTGGGGAGGGGGGTGAGGGTGCTGGGTGGGTGGATGGGTGGGGGGTGTGGGTGGTCGGCTGTTGCCATGGTGTGCGGTCTGTGGCCATACTACCCGATTCCCACGCCCATCTAGTCAGTGAAGCGGGCGTCTATCAGTCTGTCCCGTGCCCGCTGGGCCAGCCGGTAACGGTGGACAGCCACCCGCCTGTGTCTACCCCGTCTGCCCTGACCATTGCCCCCATCCCCCTCATCTGGGGAGGACTGGGCCTCTTCCTGCTGCTCCTCCACTCCGCCCTCCTCTGCCTGCGGCACATCGCCCCTCTGCTGGGCTATGTTGTGCAGGACGCAGCACACCACAATGATGCGGCCGACCCTGTCTGACCGATACTGGAGGGCGCCCCCAGAGAGGTCCAGGCACCTGAAACGCATCTTCAGCACGCCAAAGCACCTCTCGATCACTCCCCTTGTCGCTACATGGGCATCACTGTAGCGGTTCTCCGCCTCATTGCGTGGCCTCCGTATAGGCGTCATCAGCCACGATCGCAATGGGTAGCCCCTGTCGCCCAGCAACCAGCCCCTCAGCCGGGGATGGCGTCCCTCGTACATGCCGGGGATGGATGACCACGACAACACGAATGAGTCGTGTACACTGCCTGGGTGACGGGCGCAGACGTGCAGGATCATCATGCGGTGGTCGCAGACCACCTGTACGTTCATCGAATAGGTCCCCTTCCTATTAGTGAACACGGCCCTGTTATCTGCAGGTGGCCGCACGGCGACGTGCATCCCATCGATCGCGCCCTGGACCATGGGGAACCCGGCCACGGCAGAGAAGCCCACGGCCCGGGCATCTTGGCTGGCCCGGTCTACGGGGAAGCGGATGTAGCGGTGCGCCATGGCATATAGGGCATCTGTCACTGCCCGGATGCACCGGTGCACCGATGTCTGCGATATGCCGGACAGGTCCCCACTCGGTGCCTGGAATGACCCCGTTGCATAAAAGTTCAGGGCCACCGTAACCTTGACGGACACGGGGAGAGGGTGTCCCCCGCCAGTGCCACGCAGTGACAGGTGTGCCAGCAGGTGGCAGATGTGTGCCACGGTTTCCTGGCTCATCCGGAGTCTCCTCCTGCATTCCCGGTCCGTGAGGTCCTGGTATGACTGCCGGGGCCGGTACACACGGGGCGCCCTCGGGTGCCTCCGTTGCCGTGGGGCCGCGACGTCCTCCTCCCCCTCCTCGTCCTGTCGGTCAGGTGTCCCTCCAGCCTGGGTGGCTCCCGCCTGCCCCTCTGCGGCAGCCTGCGCCGCCTCTCTGGCACGCTCATCCTCCTCCTCCTCCTCATCCTCATCCAGGGCAACATAGACATGAGCGGCTGCCACCACGGCGGCCAACATCGCTGGATGATCTGAAAACATGACGGCCTGGTGGGGGGGAGGGGAACGACCACATGTCATCATTGCCCATATCCCTTCGTCCCCCCAGCCAGGTGGCATGGGCCGCATGGGTCCAACTGTTGGAGGCTGGCACCTGGCCAGGTGGACCAACTCACTTGCCCTCCCATCCCCCTCCTCGGCACGGACCCCACCCCCCCCCCAACCTCCACCCCGGCACGGACCCCCCCCAACCTCCACCACGGCACGGACCCCACCCCCCAACCTCCACCCCGGCACGGACCCCCCCAACCTCCACCCCGGCACGGACCCCCCCCCAACCTTCACCCTGGCACGGACCCCCCCCCAACCTCCACCTCGGCACGGACCCCCCCCCAACCTCCACCCCGGCACGGCCACCCCCCAACCTCCACCACGGCACGGAACCCCCCCCAAACCTCCACCCCGGCACGGACCCCCCCCAACCTCCACCCCGGCACGGACCCCCCCCCCCAACCTCCACCCCCGCACGGACCCCCCCCCCAACCTCCACCTCGGCACGGACCCCCCCCCACAACCTCCACCCCGGCACGGAACCCCCCCCCACAACCTCCACCCCGGCACGGACCCCCCCCCAACCTCCACCCCGGCACGGATCCCCCCCCAACCTCCACCCCGGCACGGATCCCCCCCCAACCTCCACCCCGGCAAGGACCCCCCCCCAACCTCCACCCCGGCACGGACCCCCCCCCCAACCTCCACCCCGGCACGGACCCCACCCCAACCTCCACCCTGGCACGGACCCCCCCCCCCCAATCTCCACCCCGGCACGGACCCCCACCAACCTACACCACGGCACGGACCCCCCCCACAACCTCCACCCCGGCACGGAGCCCCTCCCCAACCTCCAACCCGGCACGGACCCCCCCCCCAACCTCCACCCCGGCACAGAACCCCCCCCAAACTCCACCCCGGCACGGACCCCCCCCCAAACTCCACCCCGGCACGGACCCCCCCCCAACCTCCACCCCAGCACGGACCCACCCCCCCCAACCTCCACCCCGGCACGGACCCCCCCCCAACCTCCACCCCGGCACAGACACCCCCCACAACCTCCACCCCGGCACGGACGCCCCCCCCAACCTCCACCCCAGCACGGACCCCCCCCCCCAACCTCCACCCCGGCACGGACCCCCCCAACCTCCACCCCGGCACGGACCCCCCCCCAACCTCCACCCCGGCACGGACACCCCCCCAACCTCCACCCCGGCACGGACCACCCCCCCCCCAGCCTCCACCCCGGCACGGTCCCCCCCAACCTCCACCCTGGCACGGACCCCCCCCAAGCTCCACCCTGGCACGGACCCCCCCCCAACCTCCACCCCGGCACGGACCCCCCCCCAACCTCCACCACGGCACGGACCCCCCCCTCAACCTCCACCCCCGCACGGACCCCCCCCCAACCTCCACCCCGGCACGGATCCCCCCCCACAACCTCCACCCCGGCACGGACCCCCCCCCCCCACAACCTCCACCCCGGCACGGACCCCCCCAACCTCCACCCCGGCACGGATCCCCCCCCAACCTCCACCCCGGCACGGACCCCCCCCAACCTCCACCCTGGCACGGACCCCCCCACAACCTCCACCCCGGCACGGACCCCCCCCCAACCTCCACCCCAGCACGGACCCCCCCCAACCTCCACCCCGGCACGGACACCCCCCAACCTCCACCACGGCACGGAACCCCCCCCAACCTCCACCAACCTCCACCCTGGCACGGACACCCCCCCAACCTCCACCCCGGCACGGACCCCCCCCCCAACCTCCACCCCGGCACGGACCCCCACCCCCAACCTTCACCCCGGCACGGGACCCCCCCCCAACCTCCACCCCGGCACAGACCCCCCCCACAACCTCCACCCCGGCACGGACCCCCTCCCCAACCTCCACCCCGGCATGGACCCCCCCCAACCTCCACCCCGGCACAGAACCCCCCAAAAACTCCACCCCGGCACGGACCCCCCCCCCCCAACTTCCACCCCGGCACGGACCCCCCCCAAACCTCCACCCCAGCACGGACCCACCCCCCCCAACCTCCACCCCGGCACGGACCCCCCCCAACCTGCACCCCGGCACGGACCACCCCCCAACCTCCATCCCGGCACGGACCCCCCCCAACCTCCACCCCGGCACGGACCCCCCCCCACAACCTCCACCCCCGGCACGGACCCCCCCCCAACCTCCACCCTGGCACGGACCCCCCCCACAACCTCCACCCCGGCACGGACTCACCCCCCCAACCTCCACCATGGCACGGACCCCCCCCCAACGTCCACCCCGGCACGGACCCCCCCCCACAACCTCCACCCCGGCACGGACCCGCCCCCCAACCTCCACCCCGGCACGGACCCCCCCCCAACCTCCACCCCGGCACGGAACCCCCCCCCAACCTCCACCCCGGCACGGACACCCCCCCAAACCTCCACCCCGGCACGGACCCCCCCCCCAACCTCCACCCCGGCACGGACCCCCCCCCCCAACCTCCACCCCCGCACGGACCCCCCCCCAACCTCCACCCCGGCACGGACCCCCCCCCCCAACCTCGACCCCGGCTCGGACCCCCCCCACAACCTCCACCCCGGCACGGACCCCCCCCCAACAACCTCCACCCCGGCACGGACCCCCCCCCCAACCTCCACCCCGGCACGGATCCCCCCCCAACCTCCACCCCGGCACGGACCCCCCTAACCTCCACCCCGGCACGGACCCCCCCCCCCAACCTCCACCCCGGCACGGACCCCCCCCCCCAACCTCCACCCCGGCACGGACACCCCCAACCTCCACCCCGGCACGGACACCCCCCAACCTCCACCACGGCACGGAACCCCCCCGCCTCCACCCCGGCACGGACACCCCCCCAAACCTCCACCCCGGCACGGACCCCCCCCCCCAAACCTCCACCCCGGCACGGACCCCCCCCCCAACCTCCACCCCGGCACGGACCCCCCCCCAACCTCCACCCCGGCACGGACCCCCCCCCAAACTCCACCCCGGCACGACCCCCCCCCACAACCTCCACCCCGGCACGGACCCCCTCCCCAACCTCCACCCCGGCACGGACCCCTCCCCAACCTCCACCCCGGCACAGAACCCCCCCAAACTCCACCCCGGCACTGACCCCCCCCCCCCCAACCTCCACCCCGGCACTGACCCCCCCCAACCTCCACCCCAGCACGGACCCACCCCCCCAACCTCCACCCCGGCACTGACCCCCCCCAACCTCCACCCCAGCACTGGACCCACCCCCCCAACCTCCACCCCGGCACGGACCCCCCCAACCTCCACCCCGGCACGGACCACCCCCCAACCTCCATCCCGGCACGGACCCCCCCCAACCTCCACCCCGGCACGGACCCCCCCACAACCTCCACCCCGGCACGGACCCCCCCCCCAACCTCCACCCCGGCACGGACCCCCCCCACAACCTCCACCCCGGCACGGATCCCCCCCCACAACCTCCACCCCGGCACGGACCCCCCCCCACAACCTCCACCCCGGCACGGACCCCCCCCCCCACAACCTCCACCCCGGCACGGACCCCCCCAACCTCCACCCCGGCACGGATCCCCCCCCCAACCTCCACCCCGGCACGGACCCCCCCCCAACCTCCACCCTGGCACGGACCCCCCCACAACCTCCACCCCGGCACGGACCCCCCCCCCAACCTCCACCCCAGCACGGACCCCCCCCAACCTCCACCCCGGCACGGACACCCCCCAACCTCCACCACGGCACGGAACCCCCCCCAACCTCCACCAACCTCCACCCTGGCACGGACACCCCCCCAACCTCCACCCCGGCACGGACCCCCCCCCAACCTCCACCCCGGCACGGACCCCCACCCCCAACCTTCACCCCGGCACGGGACCCCCCCCCAACCTCCACCCCGGCACAGACCCCCCCCACAACCTCCACCCCGGCACGGACCCCCTCCCCAACCTCCACCCCGGCATGGACCCCCCCCAACCTCCACCCCGGCACAGAACCCCCCAAAACTCCACCCCGGCACGGACCCCCCCCCCCAACTTCCACCCCGGCACGGACCCCCCCAAACCTCCACCCCAGCACGGACCCACCCCCCCCAACCTCCACCCCGGCACGGACCCCCCCCAACCTGCACCCCGGCACGGACCACCCCCCCAACCTCCATCCCGGCACGGACCCCCCCCAACCTCCACCCCGGCACGGACCCCCCCCACAACCTCCACCCCGGCACGGACCCCCCCCCAACCTCCACCCTGGCACGGACCCCCCCCACAACCTCCACCCCGGCACGGACTCACCCCCCCAACCTCCACCATGGCACGGACCCCCCCCCAACGTCCACCCCGGCACGGACCCCCCCCACAACCTCCACCCCGGCACGGACCCGCCCCCCAACCTCCACCCCGGCACGGACCCCCCCCCAACCTCCACCCCGGCACGGACCCCCCCCCAACCTCCACCCCGGCACGGACACCCCCCAACCTCCACCCCGGCACGGAACCCCCCCCCAACCTCCACCCCGGCACGGACACCCCCCCAAACCTCCACCCCGGCACGGACCCCCCCCCAACCTCCACCCCGGCACGGACCCCCCCCCCAACCTCCACCCCCGCACGGACCCCCCCCCAACCTCCACCCCGGCACGGACCCCCCCCCCAACCTCGACCCCGGCTCGGACCCCCCCCACAACCTCCACCCCGGCACGGACCCCCCCCCAACAACCTCCACCCCGGCACGGACCCCCCCCAACCTCCACCCCGGCACGGATCCCCCCCCAACCTCCACCCCGGCACGGACCCCCCTAACCTCCACCCCGGCACGGACCCCCCCCCCAACCTCCACCCCGGCACGGACCCCCCCCCCAACCTCCACCCCGGCACGGACACCCCCAACCTCCACCCCGGCACGGACACCCCCCAACCTCCACCACGGCACGGAACCCCCCCAGCCTCCACCCCGGCACGGACACCCCCCCAAACCTCCACCCCGGCACGGACCCCCCCCCCAAACCTCCACCCCGGCACGGACCCCCCCCCAACCTCCACCCCGGCACGGACCCCCCCCCAACCTCCACCCCGGCACGGACCCCCCCCCAAACTCCACCCCGGCACGACCCCCCCCCACAACCTCCACCCCGGCACGGACCCCCTCCCCAACCTCCACCCCGGCACGGACCCCTCCCCAACCTCCACCCCGGCACAGAACCCCCCCAAACTCCACCCCGGCACTGACCCCCCCCCCCCCAACCTCCACCCCGGCACTGACCCCCCCCAACCTCCACCCCAGCACGGACCCACCCCCCCAACCTCCACCCCGGCACTGACCCCCCCCAACCTCCACCCCAGCACGGACCCACCCCCCCAACCTCCACCCCGGCACGGACCCCCCCAACCTCCACCCCGGCACGGACCACCCCCCAACCTCCATCCCGGCACGGACCCCCCCCAACCTCCACCCCGGCACGGACCCCCCCACAACCTCCACCCCGGCACGGACCCCCCCCCCAACCTCCACCCCGGCACGGACCCCCCCCACAACCTCCACCCCGGCACGGACCCCCCCCCCCCAACCTCCACCCCGGCACGGACCCCCCCCCAACCTCCACCCCGGCACGGACCCCCCCCCACAACCTCCACCCCGGCACGGACCCCCCCCAACCTCCACCACGGCACGGACCCCCCCCACAACCTCCACCCCGGCACAGACCCCCCCCCCCAACCTCCACCCCGGCACGGACCCCCCCCCCAACATCCACCCCGGCACGGACCCCCCCCCAACCTCCACCCCGGCACGGACCCCCCATCCACCTCCCCGGCACGGACCCCCTCCCGGCACTCCCCCGGAGCCCAGCCTACTCTAACCACCCCCCCCCCCCGCCGCACACACACACACACACACACACAACCCGAGACACACCTCTCCTCACGCATTCAGACTGCGGCCACGCCATCGCCTGCCCAGAGCCAACCCCCCAGGCCGTCACTCACCTCCACGCTGGTCGGCGTGAGCCTGGAGCACCGGGTCACGTCGATGAAAAGGAGGTTTAATTTACGTCGATGTGAACGGTCATCACGTCGATGGGACTTCGGCCCATCCGGAAGGGAGAATATCGGCAGGCCGAAAATCGGCTGCCTTGCGCAGACCCGTGACATTCTCCGCGGCAGCGGCGCCATTAACGCCCCGCCGACTTTTCTCCCTTCGGAGACTTCGGCGGGGGCGGGGGCGGGATTCACGGCGGCCAACGGCCATTCTCCGACCCTCTGGGGGGTCGGAGAATGACGCCCATGATTCCTATTAAACTCTCACAGTGAGATTTTTCTGGAAATTGGTAAAGACCGATAAGCGGGCAGGAAAAGCGGCATGGAAGCCAGCAACAGCAACAGTGGCTTTCTCTGCTACATAATGGAGAACATGGAAAAAAATCAAAAAACGGCTTCCACGATGTATCACTGGGGGGTAGCATCTGATTCGCCCACCGTGCCAGTAAGAGGATCGAGGTGCCATTTTTAAAGGTCTGGAACTCCGCACCCCCTCTGGCATTGCCCCCTTGGCACAATGGCATCACGCGTTTCAGTTGACATAGAATCGATTTGGTTTCCCTTCACTGAATTCTCCTGACATGATTGGAAGCAGAAAATCTCTGTCCTTGCCTTATATTTAGCCAATTCACTCCAATGCTCCATTGTTTCATCTTTTCTTTTTAGGTTTCAAATTCTGCCTGCGCCTGCTTCCTCCACCCCAACTCTTTCAGATTAAAGATGTAACAGCCCTAGTTATATGGATTGCCAGGTTCACTGATATCCCTCTGGTTTAAATGGGACCCATCTGAATGAATTAGCTTCCTCTTTCACCTGTACTGGTGCAAGGGCCCATGGATCAAAACCTTTTCTTCCCACACTATTCTGTGAACCAGACATTTAATTTTCTAGGATTCCCATTAAACTCTCTCAGTGAGTGTGACTCAGGTAACAGTCTATAAACCTTTGAGTCTCTGTGTTTTAATTTGGATCCTAGCTCCTCAAACTCTTCCAGCAGAACATTTCGACCAAGTCATTGGTTCCTAAGTGGAACAAAACAGCTGGATCCTCCCCCTCCCACTCCCAAGTACATCTCAGGCGCCATGCCTACCTTTGTACAAGACGGCGAATCCCTCAGCTTGGTTAACCCGGTCAGAGTAAAAGTACAAAATGACAAAGCTGGCCGACACGTTTAAGCTGTCGTACGGCCGGTTTCTCCCATCGAACCTGGCGAGAACGTCATTGCTGCGGCCGTCCAGGAACTCCACCATGTCGCTCGAGTCCTGAATGTCAAACAGGGCAAAGTCAAACCGGATGAGAGAGGCGCCCGCCACCTGAATGGTCCAGTAGCACACTCTACCGCTGGCGTAGTTGTCAGGGAAATCAGGCGAGTAAATGATGCCAGCGTCTGTCGAATAATTCCCACCACAAGCCCCGATCATTGCTGCAGGAGATAGGAAGAGAGAGAAAGTATGAGGTTAAGTAAGGATTTCACTCAAAAGGCACTTATTCATTCATTCCTTACTGATTAGAACAATGGCAGGATGGGCTGTTTTCTCTGTGGTAAAATGGTTTAAAAAAAAGAAAACTGGGTGTCACAATATGTGGATATTATAGAGTACATTAAGCATTAATGTAATGTTACTACTCTAGTATCTAGATGGTGCTATAGAGCAACCCGTACCAGCCTCCCCGAACAGGCGCTGGAATGTGGCGACTAGGAGCTTTTCTCAGTAACTTCATTGAAGCCTACTTGTGACAATAAGTGATTATTATTTTCAACCATATAAATATCACATGCCTCCTCGACTTCGGGGAGAGAGTGGAAGGGAGCCAGACAGAGTAGGTAAAGATTGCTTAGCTGATGGAATAACTTAGTATTGTAGAAGTGTAGTGTAATCTTTACTTATCTAATTCCTTAGTAATATGTTCAAATCTAATTCAGTGTAGTGCAATAAATTAGCTTTGTTTGTTAAACACTGCTTGCTGGTCTTTGTTAACACTACAACCTTCACCATCCTGAAGAACAAAAACAAAGCACACAACACTGGGGAGGGGTTGAATCAAAAGAATCTGGGAGCGAGGAAGACGACAAAAAAATACATATTTTGGATGGCTCCATCAGGACAAGTAATTTACGGGTCGTATATTTTAAAATCAAGACCAGAATCTGTGCTTGGAATCAAGCCATTTGTTTCTGAAGGAACTGTGACCCCCATGGCTTGGGTCTGACTGAACTGAATTTGCGGTTCAGTTCAGAAGCTGCACTTCACAACCAGTTCCAGGTCAAGTGGCCTTACTCCCATGAACTGAAGTCACATTGCATGATGGCACAATGGTGCAACAGGATGATTGCTCATTCACCTGTAACAATTCCCCAGCTGGCAAGATGCGAGAATCGAAAGGGGGACAGTGAGTAGAAACTGAGTACTTCATAGGCAGGATGGAGGCTTTGGATCCTCCTGAACCAGATTGACCACACATGCTTCACAACTAGTAGCACTGCGTGCAAAGTGGCTTTACTCCAAAGAAATGATTCACGAAAAGGATAATAAAAATAAATACATTCTCACTCATAGATCATAGAAATTACAGAACAGAAGGAGGCTATTCGGCCCATCGAGTCTGCACCGGCCCCCAAAAAGAGCACCCCACCCAAGCCCACAACCAACCCCATCCCTGCAACCCCACCTATCCTTTTTGGACACTAAGGACAATTTAGCGTGGCCAATCCACCTTACCTGCACATCTTTGGATTGAGGGGGGAAACCGGAGCACCCGGAGGAAACCCACGCAGACACGGGGAGATTCCGCAAAGACAGTGACCCAAGCCGGGAATTGAACCTAGGACCCTGGAGCTGTGAAACAACAGTGATAACCACTGTGCTACCTGCCACCCACTTGATGGCACAATGAGTAAAAGAAAGAAAGATGTGCGCCCCAAGCTCAGGACATCCAAAAGCACTTCACAGCCAATCGAAGCATAGTCATTATTGTATTGTAGGAACCACAGCAATCAGTTTATGCACAGTAAGCTCCGACAAACAACAATGTGATAATGACCAGATAATCTGCCTTTTAGGTGTTGGTTGAGGGATAAATATCGGCGAGAACACTGGGAGAACTCTCTTGCTGTTCTTCAAAATAATGCCAGAGTATCTTTCAAGTGAACCAGAGAGGGTGTCTCAGTTTAATGATTCTTTTGTAAGATTGCACTTCTGGCACTCCCTCAGTACTAATGTTCGGCCCTCATCATGTGCTCAATTCCCTTGAGAGGGATTTGTACCCAAAACCAATTGCCTCTGTGAGAATGCAGCCAGTGCAGTGTAACATCAGTATGGCTTGTGAAGACCATATTTTTCTCCCAACTGCCACCATCTTGAAGGACGAAGGCAGTATGGTACACAGGAACACCATAACCTCCAAGTTCCCCTTCAAGTCAAACACCACCCTGACTTGGAAATGCATCACCGTTCCTTCATTATTGCTGTGCCAAATACCTGCGGCTCCCAGCTAACAGAATAATGGGAATACCATGATGCGACCATCAATTCACGGGAGACAGAGAATAGAAGTGAACAGAGGCTTTAATCAACTAGAACAGTGCCTGCCTGCGACTGCACTGCTATGAAGGCCGCCTACAGGGCAGCTGCTCTTATACCTCCCCTCAAGGGGGCGGAGCGAGGGGCAGAGCCCACAAGGGCACTAACATGATACAATCGTGTAGTACAGTACAATGGGCAATAGGTGGAGCCCACATGGGCAACAGTGTGATACAATGTAGTACAGTGGTGAATGACCACTACAATACGCTCACCACATTCACCCCCTGTTAAAAAAATGAAGTCCGGCAGGGGTGAAGAGCTCACAGGTTCAGTCTGTCCGGCACCCGGATCGTGCGCTGCGATCGCCGGAGCTCTGGTTTCGCAGCGGGCACGGGTGTTGAACTCGTCGGTGCGGGCATGGGCGGTGAACTCGTCGAAGCGGGCACAGGCGTGGACTCCGGGAGCGTGTCTTCAGGAGCTTCATTCCTGTAGGTCTGTGATAGGGGGAGGGAGTTTAGGAGGGGGTGTAGAGGCTATGCAGGGGCGGGGGCGCTGTTTGGTGTAGGTTGCGGGGGGTAGGTTCGGGTGATGGTAGGGGATCCTACGGGTGCCAGGTCCCGGAGGGAGACCGTATCCTGTCGGCCGTCGGGGTGCTCTACATATGCGTGCTGGGGGTTAGTGTGAAGGAGCCGGACCCTCTCAACCAGGGGGTTGGACTTATGGCTCCTTACGTGTTTGCGGAGTAGGACGGGCCCGGGTGTCTTCATCCAGGACGGAAGCGAGGCCCCGGAGGTGGATTTCTTAGGGAAAACAAACAGGCGGTAATGGGGGGTCTCGTTCGTTGCTGTGCAAAGGAGTGACCCAATGGAGTGGAGGGTGTCGGGGAGGACCTCCTGCCAGTGGCAGACTGGGAGATTCCTGGACCGTAGGGCCAGGAGGACAGCCTTCCATACCGTCGCGTTCTCCCTCTCCACCTGTCCGATTCCCCGGGGGTTGTAACTGGTAGTCCTGCTCGAGGCGATGCCCTTACCGAGCAGGTACTGCCGCAGTTCGTCGCTTGTAAACAAGGAGCCCCAGTCACTGTGGACGTAAGTGGGGAAACTGAACAAGGTGAAGATACTATGTCGGGCCTTAATGACGGTGGCCGTGGTCATGTCGGGGCAAGGGGATTGCAAAGGGGAAGCGGGAGAACTCGTCAACGACGTTGAGGAAATACGCGTTGCGGTTGGTAGAGGGGAGGGGCCCTTTGAAGTCGATGCTGAGGCGCTCGAAGGGCCGGGATGCCTTCACCAGGTGGGCCTTATCTGGTTGATAGAAGTGCGGTTTACACTCCGCACAGATCTGGCAGTCCCTGGTCATGGCTCTGACCTCCTCGGTGGAGTAGGGCAAGTTGTGGGCCTTGATGTAGTGGAGGAGCCGGGTGACCCCCGGGTGGCAGAGGTCATCGTGGATGGTCCGGAGTTGGTCATCTTGCGCGCTGGCGCATGTGCCACGGGCCAGGGCATCTGGGGGCTTGTTGAGTTTCCCAGGATGATGTACTATATCGTAATTTTTGGTGGAGAGTTCGATCCTCCACCTCAAGATCTTATCGTTCTTGATCTTGCCCCGCTGTGTGTTGTCGAACATGAAGGCTACCGACTGTTGGTCAGTGACGAGGGTAAACCTCCTACCAGCGAGGTAGTGCCTCCAGTGCTGTACAGTTTCCACGATGGCTTGGGCTTCTTTTTCGGCTGAGGAGTGTCGAATTTCGGACGCGGTGAGGGTACGGGAGAAAAATGCTACTGGCCTGCCCGCCTGATAGAGGGTGGCGGCGAGAGTGACCTCTAACGCGTCGCTCTCCACCTGGAAGGGGACGGACTGTCCACCGCGCACATTGGAAATATCTGCTTTGATGTGGCTGAAGGCGTGGTGGTCCTCAGCCGCCAGTGGAAAGATGGTGGCTTTGATCAGTGGGCGGGCTTTGTCTGCATAGTTGGGGACCCACGGGCGTAATAAGAAAATAACCCAAGGCACCGTTTCAGGGCCTTGGGGCATTGAGGAAGGGGGAGTTGCAGGAGGGGGCACATGCGGTCGGGCCCTCGAACTCCGTTTTCCACGACATAGCCGAGGATGGCTCGTCTGGTTGTGCGGAAAACGCGTTTCTCCTTATTATAAGTGAGGTTGAGGCTTGGGCGGTTTGGTGAAACCTCTGGAGGTTGGTGTTGTGGTCCTGCTGGTCGTGGCCGCAGAAATAGCAGGGTAGCTCCTGGGGTTGGGTGGGTAGCCCCGCGGCACAGGCCTGGGATATTCTCTGGTCGGGGGTCCACGAGTGGGTCGCGTGATCGGACGGGAAAGCGTTGAGGCTTTGGAACGCTACTTCTAGGGAGGTGGCTAGTTTTACCGTCTCTTCGAGGTCGAGGGCGCCCTTCTCGAGCAGGCGCTGCCTGACGTAGTTGGACCTGACTCCAGCCACGTAGGTGTCACGGACGGCGAGTTCCATGTTTGGGAGGCCGTGATGGCCCGGTAGTTGCAGCTCCACGCGAAGGCTTTGAGGTCACGTAGGTACTCCTCCAGCGATTCCCCGGGGCGTTGGCGGCGAGTGGTGAGGATGTGCCGCGCGTACACTTCGTTCACCGGCTTCACGTATAGGCACTTCAACATCGCGAGGGTATCTGCGTATATGGCTGCTTCCTCGGGTTGTACGGAGATTCGATTACTCACCCGGGCGTGGAGGAGACTCAGCTTCTGATCGTCGGTGACAGAGGGCGAGGAGGAGGCGGCGAGGTAGGCCTCGAAACATCAGGGCCAGTGTGAAAAAATCCCTTTGGCGTCCGCGGCCTATGGGTCGAGTTCCAGTTGGTCAGGTTTGAGGGCTGATTCCATTGTGGTGTTGTAGTTGATTAAATTGATGTGACCATCAATTCATTTGAGACAGAGAATAGAAGTGAACAGAGGCTTTAATCAACTAAAACAGTGCCTGCCTGCGACTGCCCTGCTATGAGAGCCGCCTACAGGGCAGCTGTTCTTATACCTCCCCTCGCAGGGGCGGAGCCCACAAGGGCACCAACATGATACAATCGTGTAGTACAGTACAATGGTCCATAGGTGGAGCCCACATGGGCAACAGCATGATACAATCGTGTAGTACAGTACAATGGTCCATAGGTGGAGCCCACATGGGCAACAGCATGATACAATCGTGTAGTACAGTACAATGGTCCATAGGTGGAGCCCACATGGGCAACAGCATGATACAATGTAGTACACTGGTGAATGGCTACTATAATACGGTCACCACATACCATCACCACACAGGCTGCAGAGGTACAAAAAGACACATCGTGAGGAATTACCCACCCCCAGCAGGGGTGGAAATCATGACGGGCGGGGGCACTATATTTGGCTTCATTGAAACAGTCTATTTCCCATTAGCAGGAAATGAGTTTGGAATTTTGATCTCCTGACTTCGATGGTGGGTTAAAAGAGGGTTGAGTTTCCTGCTGATCTGTGTCGGGAACGATATTTGCATCTCACGAATGCTCATTAAAAAGCCAACTCGCTGGAATCACAATCCCCCTTCCAAATCAAGCGTCCTGCCAGTGGATAATCAGAAACTTTGGCTTTATGACGAACTAACACACACCCAATGAGCTTCATCCATGACTTGGAGGTCAGCAGAAGCTGCTTTCGTCTTCCTTCAACACAGTAACTGCTACATATCGGGTACATGCAACACAATCTGTGCCAAGGCTGGGCATGACCAGTGGGGAGGGAAGATGGAGGCAGGACAAGTAGTCGGGGGGGAGGTTACACTAGAGAGAAAGGGGGAGTCAACGGCAGGACTAGCAGGGGGTTGAACACAACAGGGGAGGGGTGAAACGGAAGAAAGGGTGAGATGGGGACAGAACGGGTGACTGCGGAAACATAAGAGTGAAAGGGTGAGATGGAGATGGACTAGAGGATGATCAAGGAACAGAATGCAGTAGTGAAAGATTGTCTGGGAACAAGAGTTACAAGACTATCCATGGAAGAGTTCGAGACTGCCCAAAACCCTGATATCCGCAGCAGGGGTGGAGGCAGCCTGCTGATTGCAAAGTCCTGCTGTCAGAGATGACTTTGGCAGGTGTCTGATGGCATGAGGACTGGAGGGCCCCGGTCTGCTAAAAATCTCCTGCTCTGGAGCAGGTGCACTCTTCCTCCGTCTGACCTGCTGAAGTTGATGGGGTCACAGATGGAGGGGATCTGAAGCAACAGGACACACCTGACGTGCCTTGGGTGGATGTCCCAGGGGGGTCAGGTTAGCACTCCTCCTCGCTTTGGGTGCCCAAGAGTCCCTCCCTGACTCCTTGAGGAGAAGAGGTACCTGGAGGGAGGTTGAGGTGCCCCATCCCGCTCTCACCTAGCCACTGCAGGAACCCACTCATGGTTAGAGCGATCGTGTGGGTCCAGATCCAGCAGAAACTGTTGGAACTGGGTCTCCAAGATGGCCAGCCTTCCAATAGTGACTTCTTTGCACTCACAAACAAGACCCACACTATGAGTCAGAATGTGTATGAACTCCTCCATCTTTTGTTTGAGACTGCTGTGCCCTCTGACAATGCTGTCTGATGTTCTCCTGCCTGTTTCTGCATCTCCAACATTTCTCTCCAACCTGATTCCAGAGGCTCGTCATTGGATGAGCAGGGGTCTGATCTTCAGATGTCATTCAAGTGTGCAAGACCTGAGATGTCACTGCCTCCACCTGCTGTGGACACGTTTATCTGAGGTGATCATCAGATTGTGGTCCCCAAGCCAACTCTCGATCTAGCTCCCACCCTGGCGTGTGTATCTGTGCTGGTCGAGGGCGCAGGTGAATGCAGTGACTGGTCTTAGTCCGATGGTTATTTGGGCTCCTCATCTGGGACTCCAGATTATCTCTTCTCTGTATTCCAGCCACCAGCAAATGCTGATCATTCATCCTTTTTCTGCACTGCAGGGCAGTCCTTTTTTTGTTTACCATGGGTACAGACCTCCCCGATGACCTCGCCCAAGGCCGACATGGTCAGGTAAGAGGACCTCCTGCTCTCATCCTGAGGAAAGAGAACCTTCTGCCTTTCATGGACTGTGTGGAGGAGAATCACCAGGGAGATGTTGCTGAACTGTGGAGCTTAGGGTTTGGAACTTTTAGGTGGCATGGAGTGCCTGAACTGGCCTGCAGTGAGTTAATGTCTGTCCTGGTGCCGTTTAAATATGACACTGGGGCCTTCAACCTCACGAGGTAACAGTAGGGCGACAGAATCCTGGATCACCCTGCCACGAGATTTGACAAGCTCCTTGCTGAGGCATAATTAATCAGTTGAAATGCAGAAGATCCCACATGTTCATCCAACTCGCTGTCCAACAGATCCGTCATCATCCTTCCTACCCACTACCACACAGAATAGAAAATTCCACCCATCAACAATAAATATTGGCTTTTCTAGCATTGCTCACATACCAAAAATAAATAAATAGATAAAACCAGTCTTCACTCATCTGATAGCTGAATGAGGAAAAGCGCTGTACAGTGTGTTAACTAGATCAAGGCCGGTTGATGAAGTTAGAACAAAGTTTACTTTGCTAGAATGAGTTTATTGACTTTGTTCACACTCAACACTACTCCAACACCCCAGTGTCCCAGCTATCCCCATTTATAAGTGTACAGGTTTAATAATGTAATTGCCATTCAATCTTAACTAGGGGATTGCTATTAAACCATAACAATGTAATTGATGAGACATTGACACACTGTAGCAGGAAATCATTATTGTCACCCTGTCCCATATTCAATAATGACCTTAGTGTATTGGTGTTATAATTCGCCTCAATTGGCACAGTGGCACAGTGATTAACACAGCTGCCTTACAGCGCCAAGAACGGGCAACATGGTAGCATTGTGGATAGCTCAATTGCTTCACAGCTCCAGGGTCCCAGGTTCAATTCCGGCTTGGGTCACTGTCTGTGCGGAGTCTGCACATCCTCCCGGTGTGTGCGTGGGTTTCCTCCGGGTGCTCCGGTTTCCTCCCACAGTCCAAAGATGTGCAGGTTAGGTGGATTGGCCATGATAAATTGCCCTTAGTGTCCAAAATTGCCCTTAGTGTTGTGTGGGGTTACTGGGTTATGGGGATCAGGTGGAGGTGTTGACCTTGGGTAGGGTGCTCTTTCCAAGAGCCGGTGCAGTCTCGATGGGCCGAATGGCCTCCTTCTGCACTGTAAATTCTATGTCTATGTCTATAACCCGGGTTCGATTCCGACCTTGGGTGACTGGCTGTGTGGAGTTTGCACATTATTCCTGTGTCTGCGTGGGTCTCCTCTGGGTGCTCTGGTTTCCTCCCACAGTCCAAAGATATGCAGGTTAGGTGGATTGGCCGAGCTAAATTGCCCCTAGGTGGGGTTACAGGGATAGCGTGGAGGATTGGGCCTAGTTAGGGTGTTCTTTCAGCGGGTCGGTGCAGACTCGATGGGCCGAAAGACCATCTTCTACACTGTAGGGATTCTATGATTCGATGAGTTGTACAGACAACGCCACTTCCATTTGCTGTTATCACTCAGGTTGAAAAGTGCTCATGTGTGAGTATTCAATGGTGTCGGGAGCAGCCTTGGCCATGATCATCTTTGTGGTAAAATAACCGACCAACAGCCACTGTGCAAGCTGACATGTGAAGAATAGTTACTTGGGTAAGATCACAGAAGCATGTCTGGCAGGTTTGGAATCAGCCCCCCCCCCGCCCACCCAGCAGGGGTCAAGGCCAAAAGATGACATTGAAGGACAACTCGAAACTTGAGAAAATTGAACAATGGAAAAATAACACAGCAGTCAGTCGATTACATCATCTGGTGGTTACAGCGCAGAAGAAGGCTATTGTGCGCCGTGTCCGTAACTCAGCTCGTCCCAACTCCTTTTCCCTTAGTCCTGCAATTTATTTTCTCTCCAGGTGTTACCCAATCCCCTTTGAGAGTCACAATTGATTACGCCTCCACGACACCCTCAGAGTGTTCATTCCAGATCTTAACAACTCGCTGTATATTTTTGATCCTCATGTTGCCATTGGTTCTTTTGCCATTCATTTTCTTTTGCTGTCCTTTGGTTCTTGACCTTTTGACCAATGGAAATAGCTTCTCTAAATCTACTCTGCCTCAACCTCTCACGATTTTAAACATCTCTATCAAAACTACTCACCTACTCTTCACGAAGGAGGGAAACCCAGCCTCTCCAGTCTATCCTTGCAACTGAAGTATCTCATCACGAGAACCATTCTTGTAAATCCTTTCTGCACCTTCTTCCTAAAATGTGGTGCCCCGAAATGGGCACAATGCTCCAATTGAACCTGCACCACCAGTATGTATAAATGTTCATTGTAACTTCCTTGCTTTTATACTCCAAGCCTCGATGTATAAAGCCCAGGATTGTGTATGCCTTTTTAACCATTTTCTCAACCTTCAATGATTTGTGCACATATACCTCAGGTCTCACTGCTCCTACAACCCTTTGAGTGAGAGTTATCTTTAACCCAGACACCCCTCACGAGTGAACTGAACTGTCTCCATAACACATATGATGGTAGATTTTCCTCTTTCCTAAGCTGGTGAATTTATTGCAAGAAGCCACCTTATGGAAAATAGAAAAAGAGCTTCCTGGTACATTGAATTATGATTTATTCTTTATGGGATGTAAGCAAGGCCAGCATTTATTGCCCATCTTGACCCTTTGACCAGGATGGTGGCACAGTGGTGAGCAGTCGTGCCTCACAGCACCAGGGACCCAGGTTCAGTTGGATTACTGTCTGTGTGGAGTTGTACGCTCTCTCCCTGTATGTGTAGATTTCCTCCAGGTGCTCCGGTTTCCTCCCATAGTCCAAAGATGTGCGGGTTAGGTGGGTTGCCATGCTAAATTGTCCTTAGTGTCCAGGGATGTGCAGGCTATGTTATGGGGTTATGGGGATAGGGCAGGGTGAACAGGGGAGTGGACATGTGTAGAGTGCTCATTTGAAGGGTCAGTCAGACTCGATGGACCGAATGGTCTCCTTCTGCAGTGCTGGGATTGTATCTTGAACTGAGTGGCTTGCTAGGCCATTTCAGAGGACATTGCAGTGGGTCTGGAGTCACACGTAAGCTAGACTGGATAAGGATGGCAGACTTTCATCCCTAAACGACATTAGTGAACCCGATGGATTTTCAAAATAATTGTCACAGTCACCATTACCGAAACTAATTTTCAATTCCAGATTTATTTAAGTTCTGGTGGGATTTGAACCCATGCCTGCAGCATGTCAACTTCAGCCTATGAATTACTAGTCCAGTAACATTACCACTACACCACCATCTTCCCCATTATGCTTACGAATGTATATGAAAAAAAGTGCAATGACACATCATTAGGAAATTGGTGCTCACTGAATCCATAAGGCATTGTAAACATGTGGCCGAGACTCCCCAATTACAAGTAGCACTACTTCCTGACAAAGCTGCATAATGCTCTTCCGAGTTTGGACCTGTACATTTTGTTGGAATACTGCAAATGAGGACTTGTTGTGCTGTACTAAGTAACACCTGACATGTGTTAGCCTGATGCAACGGTGTCACTTTCCATGCATTCGCACAACCCTTACAGCAGTGATGAAAAAAAAGCAATACATCGTGCTCCTACAGATTACTCGTGGTCAACTAGAAATAATGTGTTGATAAACTTACAGATAATGGACCTGATTATCATTCAGCCTCCACTCGGGACATTCTAAATGTGCATCAGTGGGACAAAGTGTGCCGAAAGCTGGCATTAGCACGAGTAACTGGTGCAACTGGCAATAGAAAACAGACCCGGAGCTGAATAAAACCACTTCATAAAGTTTCCAGGATATGCTATTAAAAAAAAAATAATAGATACCCTGGAGGGATTTGCAGGCAACAATCTTTGTTTCTTTTTGTGGTATATGACATCATCTGAAACTCGTTACTGGTCTGTTGGCCGGTAATTGCTCCCAGGTATTCCCTCTGCATTTTAACTTGGTGTTGGAGCTCCTTCATATGTTCAGACTTCATTCTTGGAGCACTCTGTTTCACTCTGGCAAATGGAGATAATTGAAAGCAGCACGGGACTGGAGCATCTTTGTTCACTGTTTTGTGTGCAGCAGTGATGATCTCGGCAAGCCAAGGATAAGTCAACAAGTGTGCTTAAAATAACCCAGAAATGTCCAGAGATTCACAGAAGGCAAGTTGGTTGGTAGCCTGACCTACCTGGTGGGCTCCTTCGCCACAGTTCCTCTCTTTTTCTGATTTCCGTTGACCTGCTGTGCATTTTCAGCACTCTGTGTCAACATTTTAGATTTCTGACATTCATGTTTTTTTATTTGTAGCCATAGTGTTGCATTTTAATGCCATCCTTATTATGCCGCCCAGCAGCCTGTGGTGCCCATTCCCATGGCATTCCCATTCAAGGGGAGGCAGTGACATAGTGGTATTGTCACCGTGCTAGTAATCCAGACACCCAGGGTAATGCTCTCGGGACCCTGGTTCAAATCTCACCACGGCAGATGGTGAAATTTGAATTCAATAAATATCTGTCAATTGTCGCAAAAACCCATTTGGTTCACCATTTGGAAGGAAATCTGCCCCCCTTCCCTGGTCTGCCTTGGCCTGCTTTAAAAGTCAGCGATTTAGCCCAGTGTGCTAAACCAGCCCCTTTGCACAGCAATGTAGTTGACATGCTAACTGTCCTTTGAAATGGCCTGGCCAAATACTCAATTAAGGGTAATTAGGGATGGGCAAGAAATACTGGCACAGCCAGCGACGCCCACATCCCATGAATGAATTTTTAAAATGCTGTGCCTACACGTGACGTGGCACTCTCTCCCCATCAGCACGGGAAGGCTAACCGGTGCACAGTAGTTTTATCTTCTCACTCATGTTTTGTTCAAATACATGAAGACTAAAATCTCTGCAATGTTTAATCCTGGAGCAGTGATTCAAGAAATTATAATTCCAATATCAAAAAAATATGGGAAGGTGACACCAGCATGTGGAAAAATGCTCTGACAGATCAGCGACTTTCGGGTCCCAAGGCTGAGTGAAACACAAAAGTGAGAGAAAAAAATCCACCATTATTTCAAGGTTGCTTTATTTAAAATAGGAAAGTAATCCTAAGAAATAATTATATTTCCAGAAATCCACTACTATAATTCAGAAAACTTGCTCACATTCCCTATTATCCCTATGGGCGGCACGGTAACATAGTGGTTAGCACTGTGGCTTCACAGCACCAGGGTCCCAGGTTCAATTCCCGGCTTGGGACACTGTCTGTGCGGAGTCTGCACGTTCTCCCCGTGCCTGCCGTGGGTTTCCTCCGGGTGCTCCGGTTTCCTCCCACAAGTCCCAAAAGACGTGCTAATCAGGTGAATTGGACATTCTGAATTCTCCCTCGGTGTACCCGAACAGGCGCCGGAATGTGGTGACTAGGGGCATTTCACAGTAACTTCATTGCAATGTTAATGTAAGCCTACTTGTGGCAATAATAATAAAGATTATCAGTGTTCCTTTTCACACCTTTTCAGAAGAGGAAAAATAAGGCACGCTTTCCTTTTTTGAGAAATAGAAAGTCGCAGCTAGGCACAGAAATTGAAGTATTTAAAAAAAACTTACAATCTATTATATGTACAGCTGAGTCTTCATTCCACATTATGGCTGGATTTGTTTTTGATTTGAGAAACATGGTTGATTTTGGCACTACCTGCCATGCTGGCGTTTTGTCAGATACAGCGGTACCCCCCTGCTCTCTCAGTGGGGAGTCATGCTGGCAGGAAGCATGAATTGGAGATGGGGGCTATAATGACTGTGCAGCAGCAGTAACAATAGCATGCATTGGTATAAAACCTTTAACACAGTAAATCATCCCAAGGTATTTTGCAATGGGGGTTATCAAACAAAATCTTACACTGAGCCACGTAAGGAGATATTAGGGCAGATGAGCAAAAGCTTGGTTAAAGAGGAAGGTTTTAAGGAGTGACTTCAAGTTGGACAGGGAATTCCACAACTCAGGGCTCAGGCAGATGAAGGCAGGTTAGGTGGATTGATCATGCTAAATTGCCCTGTACGTCCAGGGATGTGCAGGTTAGGTTACGGGGGATAAGGCTGGTTGGGCGAGGAAGTGGGTCTCGGTTGAGTGCTCTTTCAGAGGGTCGTTGCAGACTCGATGGGCTGAATAGCCTCCTTCTGCACTCCAGAAATCAAGCCTTATTCAACAATACTCACCGTCAAATATATTTATCCTGCCATCTCCTCCACAGGGCTGGGTGTGATCGCCAAAGCACACATGGTTGCATTCCGTGCTGTTCGCCTCCCCGTGTTTCCAGTAATCAGCGTCATTCCCGCAGAAACATGCATAGCCAGACTCCATGCCAGCAAGCTTCAACAATAAATTAATAATGGTGACAAAACAGATATAAAACAGAACAGCTGTAGTTACTTTATAAAAATATAGAGAGGATGTTTCACGCAAAGCAATGAGATAGCCAAATGTTATACAATTCATCTTTCCCAACCTGTTTTTTTGTTTTGAATTGCTTACTGTGCAACACTTTCTTTGTCTTCATCTCTCCATCTTTCTCAATTCCCTTCTTCCCCATTGAAGGGGAGTGACAGTGAAATGAGTTTGGTACAGTGGAGGCAGACATGACTGGCAGCGGAGTAATAGGATGTTGCCTTATGATATAAACTAGTAAAACTTCCACACAAAAGTGCCCGTGGTTTTCAATTGGGCAATGCGCACAACTCCTAATTATGAGGAATGAAAGTGGTTCAAATAGTCATCACTGAGGAATCAAAGGTTTCTTTAAAACTCTCTAATAACAAGTGCCACATGTATCCTTACTATGGAAACATAGGACTGGATTTAATGGCCGTGGTGGTAGACCGTTCACGATAACTCGGCCGCAGACATTCCCAGGAGCCCCAAAGTGAGTTAAATCAAATCGGGCACGTGCTCACCGGATGGTGGAGTTTCTGCAGGAAACCAGGACGGGCTTCGCACCTTCAAGAACTGGCAGCCAGAAGTTAGCCGCCCTTCAGTGCCAGTAGCACCACTGGAAGCGGTGGCCACTGCTGGAACTGCAGGTGAATCAGGGTGAGGGGCAGCCAATGAAGCCCTGGAACCCAGGTAAGTGGGCCTCCTGCACTGGGGCAAGTTAGGCAAGCCCCAGTAAGGGCGAGTGGAAGGATCAGTGTAAAGAGTGGGGCAGTCCTTTGCAGGGCTTTGTGGTGTCTGAGCAGGTGGACCCCTCATACCTCAGGTCGCAGACCTGTCAGGGTATACCTGGCAGCCTGCCCATATATCATGCTCAACTGTCACCACCCCGCCCAACTGTTTCTGGAATTCGACCAGTTTTTCAACTTATTTGCCCTGAATTGTTCACTCAAAGGCCCCAATTGGCCCCACGCTGGAAGGCCAACCTTGACCCTCCCTGCCCAGACTTAATTGGATGTGTTGGGAAAGTGATGGGCACTCTTAGAATCATAGAATCCCTGCAGCGCAGAAGGAGGTCAATTAGCCCATTGTGTCTGCACCGACCCTCTGAAAGCTTACTCTGTTGAGGCCCACTCCCCCGCCCAGCCAGCCCTATCCCCGTAGCCCCATAAACTAACCTGCACATCTTTGGACACACAGGGAGAAAGTGCAAACTACGCAGTCACCCAAGAGTGGAATTGAATCTGGGTCCCTGGCGCTGTGAGGCAGCAGTACTAACCACTGTGCCATCATGCCGCCATGTATTCTGTACTGTGCCTTCCCACCCTATTATATGGCTCCCCCTTCCCCCAGCCCGTTCCCAGGAAGGTATCAAATTCCATCCATGGATGAAGGTAATTTGGCCCACTCTGTCTATGGCAGCTTGTGAAGTACTTTTTGTCCACTTGAGCAGTCCACTGATATCTTCCTGCAAAGCATAGCTTTCTTCCTCACTATGCAAAGCACTGCCAATTTTTCTATCATTTGCGAACGATCCGCCTACATTTAATTCCAAGTCATTGAAATATACCATGAAAAGTAATGGATTTGGTACTGAGTCTGGCAAACCGCACTGGAAACAACCTTCACAATTTTAAAAATCAACCATAACCCTTTGCTTCCTGCCACATTGAGCTAATTTTGGATCCACTTTATCTTCCCCAAAGGAAAAAAACCAGTTCGGACTAGTATTCATATTTCCCCGTTTTACTGTTTTTTCCTTCTGGGTTGGATCTAATGTGCTTTTATTTTTCTGCCATGTGAGGGGACCATGTTAAAATTTATGTTGACGACAGTAAATGTGCTACACTCATCGACCCTCTTATACCTCCTCAAAAAATTCAATGAAGTTATTCAGACATGATCTTCCCTTAACCAATTCAGGCCGTCCTTGATTAATCTGGCCCTTTCAAAATTCTGCTCAACCCATAATTCTTTCCAATATTTTCCCCACTGCTGAGGTTAGCCTAATTGGTCTCTGTACTGACTCAGTGTATACCTTCATCGATATTTAAACATTGATACAATATTAGCAGTCCTCCGGCACCATGCCTGTAGCCAGAGAGGATTGGAAAATGAGATGGCCCACGTGTCCTTGGTTTCCCAACTTTATCTTAATACATTACTTTGAGACAGTGCTTCTTAATCTTGTTACACTGGTCTGTTACACTGGTCTGTTACACTGGGTCTATTCAACAAAGCCCATTTGTGGCAAACTAAACACAAAGACTTTCCTCTTCACTTCCCCTGATGCACTTCCTGGTCCCACTACCGGGCTGAGATAATCCTCGCCCTCCGTCATGGTCATTCTGCTCTGGGAACAGGACCCATGCTGCATGTTGCAGACTAGCATTCTTGACCTGGCATACTTCTGGCGGAAGATCAGGAACTTCAGCTCAAGCATGCGGCAGAGAATTCAAACCTGGGGCAAATGATAGCATTGGGTAGAACACGGAGCGTGAAATCGACTGTGTGGAAACGTGAATAATGACATGCCCCAGCCCGGAAGGCTGCGTCCTCCACAAATAGAGAACCGATGGCCTTGGACTCTCAGCTTCCCCAATGAAGCTGTGTGGAATATATGATTGTAAATGGATTAGAGTCCACCTCACAATGTCACCGGGCAAAATGATCCCTTTAAACTGTGCATTCAAAATATTTCATATTTTACCAAACATAATAGAAGGGGACAAGAAAAGAAACATTTTGCCCGTGCACCCCATCCTGCAAAGTCCCCCCCACCCCCCCACCGCCCCGCCCAACACAATTCTCAAGTCGTATGTGGTCTAAATTTGTTACATCAGAGTTGCCCAGAATCCCAGTGGTTTCGCTATCGGTTTGAGGTTCAGAATTGCATGTCATTCATTTAACCAGTTCTTTCCATTCCAGCTTAAATTTCCTTCCTTACATTGTAGCTTTGGTAAAATCTGATAAAAATTAATTTAAGAGAATAAAACCGGGCTTTACCTTAAATCGCTTACTCCTGCAAAATGTAATGCAGGTCTGGATGGTCAGCTTGTTGGAGGTTTCACTGCTGCCTGATAAAGGCGGTGGGTCACCGTTGTCTTTAAAACAGCCCAAGTAGCCCGGCACTGAGGAACAACAGAACGCGGTAAATGAGCACAAAGTACGGCACTTTCATCACAACCATAGTTCCATATTCAAATTAATTCATTAAAACTTAGCATTGCTTTGTTTGAGATTGACTTGCATAGATGTCTTTCTGTTAGGTCATACTATTAACGAACATAAGTTGGGGCAGCACGGTAGCACAAGTGATTAGCACTGTGGCTTCACAGCGCCAGGGTCCCAGGTTCGATTCCCCGCTGGGTCACTGTCTGTGCGGAGTTTGCACGTTCTCCCTGTGTCCGCGTGGGTTTCCTCCGGGTGCTCCGGTTTCCTCCCACAGTCCAAAGATGTGCAGGTTAGGTGGATTGGCCATGCTAAATTACCCGTAGTGTCCATAAGGGTTGGGAGGGGTTATTGGGTTGCGGGGATAAGGTGGAAGTGAGGGATTAATGTGGGTCGGTGCAGACTCGATGGGCCGAATGGCCTCCTTCTGCACTGTATGTTCTATGTATATGTAAATGGAGCTCCAGTTCTGATCTAGTTGAATGGCAGAGCAGACTCAAGTGGCTGAATGGCCTCTTCCCAATGTCCGACCGGAATTAAAAACTCAGTCACACTTTGGCCTGCATTCTCCAAATTTTTAGGATGAGACAGAACTCCTTTAACTTTTCCTTTGCTCAATTTCTTCTTCCATCCCATTTCATTTTTACAAACACTACCCCCTGCTGCAACTTTCTCAAAGATTAGCCTATATCACACTTCCACAGGCACCCTCAGCTGTGGCTCCTGGACATCTCCACAGGACGTGTGTCCCTCTCCACAATCACAGCCAGGCAGCTGTGGCCATTTTAAATTTGGAGGGCGAATCCATGTTGCGACACCCTCTCCCTCTCTATCAAGAATCGGAAGCTCCCAACTAGGCCGGAGGGGCTGCCAATATGTCAGGGCTGGAAGGCGCCCCATTGGTCGCCCAGTCCCAGGACCCCGCCAGCTGTCCTGAAATGGTTAAGGAGCCTGTGCCCTGCCATTAATTGGTCTAGCCCTTTAAGACTTTTGGTGGTGTATCTGGAGTGTGGCCAGACCTAAACCTGAAACAGCAGCCGGGGTCCCTACCCAGAATTGAAAATCCCAGCCCTAACTTGGCTCTGCAGGCTAGTTCTGCGGTGTAGTGCACTGCGATACTGGGGAAGCTGGGATGCACTTTGATTGTGAATCCACACGTGAGCAAAATGCAAGAAACATTTACAAAACTCCACTCTTCATGGTTGCTACTTTCCAACAGTGATCCCCACAATGATCTTTGCTTAACCAGCTCAGGAAGTAAATGACAGACAATTTAGCTTGCACTATACTCAGTAAGACAGTCAGATGGCACTTTAATTAAAATTCCAAAAATCATTGGCTTGTGCAGTCACTTTAATCCCCAATTAGCAACAGCACAACATATTTGCAGCACATCTGTGTGAAGCAAGTGGGAATGACGCATAACCAGCATCACTGTGCTGCACCAGGGACACATCCGAGACTGAGAACGTCCCACTGACCCCAGTGTTAAGAATGAAGGTGTTAATACAGAATGGAGAGGGCATGGAAAAGATTCACAAAGACGACAGTGCAGGTAAGAACATTCATTCTCAAGATTAAGTAGACAAACTTGGCTTGTATTTCCTTGAGCCTAAAATATTCAGGGCGGATCGGATGTGGGTATTGAAGATGTTAGATTGGATAAATATTTACTCAGGTGGTGAAGCAAGAACGATGAGTCTTAAAGTTAGAGCCAGGTCATTCAGGCGTGAAATCAGGAAGCACATTAAGTGGGTGGAAATTTGGAAGTCTCATCCCAAAACTCTGGATTCTGGGACAATTGTAACTTCCAAGATGGAAATAAATCATTTGTTGATGCTGATGTTTTCTCTTCCTGTACTGCGATGCGCACAGGGCAGGCTTTCATCTGTTTCCTGGAACAGTTCGGTAGCCTGTTGTCAGACGCTTATAGCTTGGGTTGCACCACTCTACATTAAACATGGCTGACCAGGAGTCTCTCCTGCTCTTACCATTGGAAGGGTTTGACCGCATTATGATCGCACCTTCCTTGGCCACCAAGTCCTGGGGTGAGACTCGAACCTGGAGCTTCTGTCTCAGAGACAGGGACACTAACCAGTGCGCCACAAGACCTAGATCATTGGTGGGCAAACTGCAGTCCAGGGGCTCCAAGCGACCAATCAGGGTTCTGAGTGCGGACCATGAACCATTTTGTTGACTGTTGCCCACGCACAGGTTTGCCTGATTGCACTGGTTTCTGTCCTACATCATACCCACATTAAGCAAGAGCACGCAAAGTGAGGTGCGTGTTGATTGCCCACAACGTTAACTGTGAGGGTCGTGCACTCCCTCTGCGTCCAATCAAACTGTAAATATTACTTTTGTTTTTACAATTTCAATAAATAAATCAATAAATAAATAATATTTTATGATCACAAGTAGACTCACATTAACACTGCAAAGAAGGTACTGTGAGAAGCCCCTAGTCGCCACATTCCGGCACCTGTTCGGGTACACTGTTGATAGTTCTATGAATCAATTAATGTTTAAGCATTTCCCCTCGCCATTATTTTAACTCCCCTCACCTGCGCTATTCCTGCCCGGCGGCCTGGAAGCAGGTAAAATCCCCTGAGGAAGCCCTACCAGCAGCAATGGTGGAAGAGACAGCCAAAGATTTGACATTTAATATTTAACAGGTGTGGGAAAGAGGCAGGGTGATGAGACAAGTGAGAAGCTCTTTCAGAAAGCCAGCACAGATATCAAAGGAAAAATGTCATGCAATGGTTAAAGACAAATTCCAGGGAGACACAAATCAAACTCAGTAATTTTGGAGTCGGAAGTCAAATTGGTATGTTTTGCACCCGAAATTTGTGGAATAAGGAGTATATTTCCTAATTGACAGAATGAAAATCGAAATGCCAAATAGCTTGGGTGCGATTTTCCAGCCTCGTTACACTCTGGCTCAAGCAAAACGAATCCGGTGAAGAGCAGGAGAGGCAGAAAACGAGATCTGCGCCAGGCATCAAGCAGTTTGAGATGCAACCGGCCCACTTCGGTAGGCAAAATCGGGATCTCGCCGTAGCGTGGCAAGAAACCAATTATTAGCACTGAAGTCCTATTTCCATACAATTAACTGGAGTTAACCAACGGTCTCCCATCATTTAGCAGCCTCCCCAGCAAGTGGTCACACTAGCGCCGATTAGTCCTCCTTTTTAAAAACGTGAACCTGGAGGAAGGGCTTCTGTGGGGAGCTGAGGAGGTGAGTAGCCATCTTTGCTTGCAGGCAAAGGGGGCCCCGGGGGCGCTGGGCTTGCCACTCCAGGGTTCGGCGGGGGATGGGGGACCCTCCACAGGTGTGGGAAAGGGGAGAGGCACTTGGGGGGAGGGGGAGTCGAGCAATGGAGGATTGGAGGGTCCTGGGGTGGGAGCCACCGCTGTTTGTCAATCTAATACCCTCTTCTAATGCCTTACAGATATTGTACGCTATTGCAAGAAGATTGGACAAAGAAGTTGCCCTAGTAATGCTGCTGCTGAGCCGGGCGGCTAGACGCCAGAGGCGGCGGCAGCAGTAACGTCTGCATATGTGGCGGCCCATGTGCCGGATCCTGCCCCACACCCTGCGGACCTGCCGGCCCATCAGGCCAGGGAGGGACCCGGAGGGACCCAGAGGCAGAGTCCCGCGGCGGCACAGGGTGTACCGGCCTCTCTGGTCCTTTGAAGAGATGATGGACAGCGCGTGCCGCTGGAGGCTCCACCTCAACAAGAAGATGGTGTGGCACCTGTGCTATGGCCACAAGTACTTGGCACCAGGTGGAGGAGGAGGGCAACAGCTCCCGGTGGCTGTCAAGGTCACTTCAACTCTGAACTTTTACGCCTCGGGATCATTCCAGGGCTCGAGGGAGACCTGTGTGGCATCTCACAGGCCAAAGCCCACAGGTGCATTCGACATGTCACTGTATGCCCGGGCAGAAAATGGACATGGACCAAGCCGAACAAGATGCTCGGGTTGCAGATTTCTCCGCAATGGATACCGCAGGATCGGGGGGGTAATAGATGCAACGCATGTTGTCCTGCGCTCACTGGGACATCCGGGGTGCCCTATGTTAACGGGGTTCCACTTCCTCAACATACAGCTCGTGTGCGCCCACCAGATGAAGATCGTGCATGTGTGTGCCCGCTTCCCGGGGAGTGTGCACGGCAGCTACATCCTGGGGCAGTCGGTCATCCCTGGCCACTTCGAGGAGCACCCTAGGATGGGCGACTGGCTCCTGGGGGGTAAGGGATATCCGCTGAGGACCTGGCTAATGACTCCAGCACGGAGGCCGGTGACCCAGGTGGAGACCTAGTACAACGAGGCCCATACAGCCACCCGGGCTGTGGCTGTGATTGAGTGATGCATTGGACTCCTCAAGATGCGGTTCCAATGCCTCGACCGTTCCGGAGGTGCCCTCCAGTACACCACCCCGAGGGTCACCCGCTTTTTGGTCGTCTGCTGTGCTCTCAGCAACCTCGCACAGCAATGGGGCAACGAGCTGGAGGTTGGTGATGAGGGACATTTGACCACCTCCGAGCAGGAGGAGGAGGAAGAGGAGCAAAACGAGGATGATGAGGCGGCGCCGGAGCAGCAGGGGTTGGAGGACGAGGCCGGAGTGGAACCGGAGGACCAGCTGGAGGCTGCAGGACAGGCGGCAGTGACGAGGGTCTGGCAAGCCCAGAGAGATTGGGAGGCCTTCTGCTTGCCCGATTCACTTAGGAAGTGGCCTGGTACGTCACCCCCCGCCCACTCCCATTTCCCACCTTCCCAGGGTATGTGTCACATCACTCCAGGGTGCTGGGACTGTGCATGCACTGTCAGCGGGTCACTGTCGAGGGCAGAGAGGTGATGATAACCCGCAGAGAGCTGAGCGCCGGTTCTCCTCAATCTATGCCATCGCCTGACCCCTGCATGTCTACTGAGTGCTGCGCGACACCTTGGACACCTTCACTAATGGTGTCGATATCATGCACCAGGCTCTCCACTGCAGTCGCCACCCTAACAATGTTGGCCTCGGTGACACACATCTTCTGCATCCATAGCCTCTGGGACTCCTCCAACTGGCTATGGGTCTGCTGGATTGTCGCTGACATCTCCCTCTGAATGTCCCAGCCACTTCCGAAGGTCCCCATCAGTTCCGCGTAACCCTGTTCCACAGTCTCAGCATCAGGCTGGGGCCCAGCTGGGTCCTGGGATCCAGCAGACCTCCAACTGCTGTCTCACCTGGGGGTTCTGCCTCCACCTGATGTACATCAGCAGCAGTGTGGTGCTCAGCAGATTGTGCCCCAGAAGCCTGCCCACTAACGTTTCCAACCAAGATATGTGTCTCTGCGCTGGTGGAGGATGGGAATGACAGCTGTGCAGTGACTATTACGATGGCATACTTGGAACTCTCTTCCGAGTTTGTCTCCTGGGAGGCTGGGCTGGTGTTGTCGGCTGGAGGACCTGTGGGAGAATGGACGTGTGGTCAGTGGGAGGGATGGGTCTGTCATTCAGTCAGTAAAACAAGAACAACTCACGCCTGACATGTCCTCCAGATGGATCCTGGTGGTTCCTCACCTCTGCAGCGTCTGCCAGCCTCCACGTTGGTGACCACCCTGTCCTCAGCCATACCGGTCACCTCCAGAACACGCTCCTCAAAAGTGGTGAGGATTCTCATGTCTGGACCTCCTCTGCCAGTCTGAGCCCTCTCCTGGTGATTGTGGGAGAGCTTAGCCACGCGAAGCCACACGCGTAATTCACAGTGGTGGGAGGGGGACCTCTGGCAAGTCCCCCCCCCCCCAACCAATAAATTCTGGTGGAGAGGAAACCCATTGGTCTGAGGTAAGTACCATATTACATTATTATATTATTAGCATTGTGCAGGTCAAGGATCGGAGGTGGAGGAGCAGTCTCTGTCAGCGAGAGAACCTGAGAACATCTCAGACACTCAGAAGGTAAGAAGGTAAGTAAGTGATTTTTACTTTTATACCTTTTTTCAAATTGTGTGTCGGGGGGAAACTGAAGTGACATCACAGAAAAGCTGTGACCTGAGTGGCTGGTTGGGATTCTAACCTAAATTTTAAAAAAATTTGAGTATTTGGGAACTAATTAAACATAGTAACTTAATTATAATTTAGAGGATATCTAAGCCAGAGATCGGAGAGTATTATAGTTAGCTATCGCATTTCTATTAGAAATCTAGTGCTAGGAAACAGATAGTTGACAGTAACTTTGCAATTTAAAAAAAAAGTATTTAAAAAAAAAAAGACAAATTTTAATTTTAATTAATTGACGCAATGTCAGTTAGAGGGGTGCTGTGCTCTGACTGTGAGATGTGGCAGGTCCGGGAGGCTTCCAGCGTCCCGGATGGCTTCATC
This sequence comes from Scyliorhinus torazame, assembly GCF_047496885.1. Classification (NCBI taxonomy): domain Eukaryota; kingdom Metazoa; phylum Chordata; class Chondrichthyes; order Carcharhiniformes; family Scyliorhinidae; genus Scyliorhinus; species Scyliorhinus torazame. Next base: position 82,453,379 of record NC_092707.1, read on the forward strand.
TGCAGAAAGTGTACCCAACTGCAGCTCCTCACAGACCGCATGGTTCGGTTGGAGCAGCAATTGGATGCACTTAGGAGCATGCAGGTGGCGGAAAGCGTCATAGATCGCAGTTATGTAAATGTGGTCACACCCAAGGTGCAGGCAGAGAAATGGGTGACCACCAGAAAGGGCAGGCAGTCAGTGCAGGAATCCCCTGTGGTTGTCCCCCTCTCGAACAGATATACCCCTTTGGATACTGTCGGGGGGGATAGCCTATCAGGGGAAAACAGCAGCAGCCAGAGCAGTGGCACCACGGCTGGCTCTGATGTTCAGAAGGGAGGGTCAAAGCGCAGAAGAGTAATAGTGATAGGGGACTCTATAGTCAGGGGCACAGATAGGCGCTTCTGTGGACATGAAAGAGACTCCAGGATGGTATGTTGCCTCCCTGGTGCCAGGGTCCAGGATGTCTCCGAACGGGTAGAGGGCATCCTGAAGGGGGAGGGCAAACAGGCAGAGGTCGTTGTACATATTGGTACTAACGACATAGGCAGGAAGGGGCATGAGGTCCTGCAACAGGAGTTCAGGGAGCTAGGCAGAAAGTTAAAAGACAGGACCTCGAGGGTTGTAATCTCGGGATTACTCCCTGTGCCATGTGCCAGTGAGGCTAGAAATAGGAAGATAGAGCAGACAAACACGTGGCTAAACAGCTAAACAGCTGGTGTAGGAGGGAGGGTTTCCGTTATCTGGACCACTGGGAGCTCTTCCGGGGCAGGTGTGACCTGTATAAGATGGACGGGTTGCATCTAAACTGGAGAGGCATAAATATCCTGGCCGCGAGGTTTGCTAGTGTCACAAGGAAGGGTTTAAACTAGTATGGCAGGGGGGTGGGCACGGGAGCAATAGGTCAGAAGGTGAGAGCATTGAGGGAGAACTAGGGAATAGGGACAGTGTGGCTCTGAGGCAGAGCAGACGGGGAGAAGTTGCTGAACACAGCGGGTCTGGTGGCCTGAAGTGCATATGTTTTAATGCAAGGAGCATTACGGGTAAGGCAGATGAACTTAGAGCTTGGATTACTACTTGGAACTATGATGTTGTTGCCATTACAGAGACCTGGTTGAGGGAAGGGCAGGATTGGCAGCTAAACGTTCCAGGATTTAGATGTTTCAGGCGGGATAGAGGGGGATGTAAAAGGGGAGGCGGAGTTGCGCTACTTGTTCGGGAGAATATCACAGCTATACTGCGAGAGGACACCTCAGAGGGCAGTGAGGCTATATGGGTAGAGATCAGGAATAAGAAGGGTGCAGTCACAATGTTGGGGGTATACTACAGGCCTCCCAACAGCCAGCGGGAGATAGAGGAGCAGATAGGTAGACAGATTTTGGAAAAGAGTAAAAACAACAGGGTTGTGGTGATGGGAGACTTCAACTTCCCCAATATTGACTGGGACTCACTTAGTGCCAGGGGCTTAGACGGGGCGGAGTTTGTAAGGAACATCCAGGAGGGCTTCTTAAAACAATATGTAAACAATCCAACTAGGGAAGGGGCGGTACTGGACCTGGTATTGGGGAATGAGCCCGGCCAGGTGGTAGATGTTTCAGTAGGGGAGCATTTTGGTAACAGTGACCACAATTCAGTAAGTTTTAAAGTACTGGTGGACAAGGATAAGAGTGGTCCGAGGATGAATGTGCTAAATTGGGGGAAGGCTAATTATAACAATATTAGGCGAGAACTGAAGAACATAGATTGGGGGCGGATGTTTGAGGGCAAATCAACATCTGACATGTGGGAGGCTTTCAAGTGTCAGTTGAAAGGAATACAGGACAGGCATGTTCCTGTGAGGAAGAAAGATAAATACGGCAATTTTCGGGAACCTTGGATGACGAGTGATATTGTAGGCCTCGTCAAAAAGAAAAAGGAGGCATTTGTCAGGGCTAAAAGGCTGGGAACAGACGAAGCCTGTGTGGCATATAAGGAAAGTAGGAAGGAACTTAAAAAAGGAGTCAGGAGGGCTAGAAGGGGTCATGAAAAGTCATTGGCAAATAGGGTTAAGGAAAATCCCAAGGCTTTTTACACGTACATAAAAAGCAAGAGGGTAGCCAGGGAAAGGGTTGGCCCACTGAAGGATAGGCAAGGGAATCTATGTGCGGAGCCAGAGGAAATGGGCGAGGTACTAAATGAATACTTTGCATCAGTATTCACCAAAGAGAAGGAATTGGTAGATGTTGAGTCTGGAGAAGGGGGTGTAGATAGCCTGGGTCACATTGTGATCCAAAAAGACGAGGTGTTGGGTGTCTTAAAAAATATTAAGGTAGATAAGTCCCCAGGGCCTGATGGGATCTACCCCAGAATACTGAAGGAGGCTGGAGAGGAAATTGCTGAGGCCTTGACAGAAATCTTTGGATCCTCGCTGTCTTCAGGGGATGTCCCAGAGGACTGGAGAATAGCCAATGTTGTTCCTCTGTTTAAGAAGGGTAGCAAGGATAATCCCGGGAACTACAGGCCGGTGAGCCTTACTTCAGTGGTAGGGAAATTACTGGAGAGAATTCTTCGAGACAGGATCTACTCCCATTTGGAAGCAAATGGACGTATTAGTGAGAGGCAGCACGGTTTTGTGAAGGGGAGGTCGTGTCTCACTAACTTGATAGAGTTTTTCGAGGAGGTCACTAAGATGATTGATGCAGGTAGGGCAGTAGATGTTGTCTATATGGACTTCAGTAAGGCCTTTGACAAGGTCCCTCATGGTAGACTAGTACAAAAGGTGAAGTCACACGGGATCAGGGGTGAACTGGCAAGGTGGATACAGAACTGGCTAGGCCATAGAAGGCAGAGGGTAGCAATGGAGGGATGCTTTTCTAATTGGAGGGCTGTGACCAGTGGTGTTCCACAGGGATCAGTGTTGGGACCTTTGCTGTTTGTAGTATATATAAATGATTTGGAGGAAAATGTAACTGGTCTGATTAGTAAGTTTGCAGACGACACAAAGGTTGGTGGAATTGCGGATAGCGATGAGGACTGTCTGAGGATACAGCAGGATTTAGATTGTCTGGAGACTTGGGCGGAGAGATGGCAGATGGAGTTTAATCCGGACAAATGTGAGATAATGCATTTTGGAAGGGCTAATGCAGGTAGGGAATATACAGTGAATGGTAGAACCCTCAAGAGTATTGAAAGTCAAAGAGATCTAGGAGTACAGGTCCACAGGTCATTGAAAGGGGCAACACAGGTGGAGAAGGTAGTCAAGAAGGCATACGGCATGCTTGCCTTCATTGGCCGGGGCATTGAGTATAAGAATTGGCAAGTCATGTTGCAGCTGTATAGAACCTTAGTTAGGCCACACTTGGAGTATAGTGTTCAATTCTGGTCGCCACACTACCAGAAGGATGTGGAGGCTTTAGAGAGGGTGCAGAAGAGATTTACCAGAATGTTGCCTGGTATGGAGGGCATAAGCTATGAGGAGCGATTGAATAAACTCGGTTTGTTCTCACTGGAACGAAGGAGGTTGAGGAGCGACCTGATAGAGGTATACAAAATTATGAGGGGCATAGACAGAGTGGATAGTCAGAGGCTTTTCCCCAGGGTAGAGGGGTCAATTACTAGGGGGCATAGGTTTAAGGTGAGAGGGGCAAGGTTTAGAGTAGATGTACGAGGCAAGTTTTTTACGCAGAGGGTAGTGGGTGCCTGGAACTCGCTACCGGAGGAGGTAGTGGAAGCAGGGGCGATAGGGACATTTAAGGGGCATCTTGACAAATATATGAATAGGATGGGAATAGAAGGATACGGACCCAGGAAGTGTAGAAGATTGTAGTTTAGTCGGGCAGTATGGTCGGCACGGGCTTGGAGGGCCGAAGGGCCTGTTCCTGTGCTGTACATTTCTTTGTTCTTTGTTCTTTGAAGGGAGGATTTGGGGGGTTGAAGGGAGAGGGGTGTGGAGGGAGCATTGGGGATCGCATGGAGAGTTGGGGGGTGGATGCTCCTGTGGGGGTGAAATGGTCTGGGGGGGAGGGAGCGGGGGGGCTGGGTTGGTGCCTACTCACTTGTGCTGCGCAGTGTAGGTCATTGACCTTCTTCCTGCACTGACGGCCAGTCCTCCTGGTCACACTCCCAGCGCTCACAACTGGCGCCACCTCATCCCAGGCAGCACTGGCTGCCCTAAGGTTAACCCTCCTGGACCCTCGAAGGAACAAGACATCCCTCCAGGCCTCCACCGCGTCTAGCAGCCTCCCCAGGTCAGCATCACCGAATCTTGGGGCTTGTCTCCTTGGCATCACTGTTTGCGAGCTGGCTGGGATTGGCCGAGTGAGTGCAGCTTAAGTGCTGCTCGACCTTGTTCGTGGGGGGCTGGCGAGCACGGTGCCGGCGAATCAGCTAGAGAGCCTTCATTTGCGGTGAGAAGCCCTGGGGCCTCGTTAAGTGGACCAATTAACCTTGAGTAGTGTTGCCCAAGTGCCGGGAAGCTTGCGGCAATTCCCGTTCGCTACAACACTTATAAATCTTCCTGAAGAATTGCGCCCCTTGACTCAAAATGGAGCTTGGAGGAAATATTACTCAAACATTTTGTTTTATTCATCCATGGGATGTGGGTGTCGATGGCTGGACCAACATTTATTGCCCATCCCTAAATCTTTGAACTGAATGGCTTGCTCGGCCATTTCAGGGGACTTTTCAGAGTCAACCGCATTGGTGTGGACCTGCTATTTCACGCAGGCCAGACAAGGTAAGGATAGCAGGTTTCCTTCCCTAACTAATGAGCCACGTGGGTTTATAACCACGATCAACAATGGATTAATGGTCATCATTCGTATCCATGCTTCACCAATGGGAAAATCTATCTGTTACTAGGGAAGTAGACGGAATAACTGAACAAAGAGATAATTGAAGGAACTGCAGGATATTCAGAGAAGGAATGTGGTTGGGATGGATCTATCGGCCTTTGTACTGTGCATAAAATTCTTATGATCTTATGAGCATGGGTAGCTGTGACAGACTGACTTTGAAGAGTGTCATGCAATGGCATTACTTCATCTGACACCTCAGGATTTATATCATTACAGTGTTATATTATAAAGCAGGATTTGAACCAAGTGATTTATATTCCATTTGATGTTACTCAGGTTAAAGTGTCATCATAATATTAAAGCATGTTTCCTATTATGTGTGATTTTCAAGGGTTGGGTATTTTTTAAATAATCTCTTGATTATTTAATACTGATTAATTAAAGTCTGAAAGGGATAAAATTCAATTACTTCAATCCCATGGGTATGATTAACTGCCCAAGGGCACAACACTTTTACTCCGTGATTTTTCTTAGTTTTTCTCTCCATAAAACATTGGAGGATTTAGTTGGTGAGAGTACTGGCTTAAATAGATGGGCGACATTTAATAATCTAGACTTTAAAATTTCTTGAAGAGAGCCTTGAGCATCATATGACCATAAAACCTAGAAACAGTAGGCCATTCAGCCCATCAAGTCTGCTCCGCCATTTTATTGTGATCATGACTGATCTGATAGGATCTGTTAGTTTAAAAGGTGCTTGGTGTGTCTCACCCCCAGTCAGACATTTGTGGGTCATTCCTGCTGCAGAAAATCAGGGCTAGAATTTTTGTCCCCCCACTCTGCCACCAGACTTGTTTTTGGTGGGGGCACATGTAAGATATGAGGGGTTAGCAAGCCCACCACCGTCTCTCCCACCCCCGAGCTGTCCCCCGTAACATGCTAGGTGCGCGGGCTCCAAAACCAGCAACCTCCGCCCACCCTTTTTAATTAAATAATTAAAGGTCAATCGAGTTTGTGAATAAGCCCAAATGACCCCCATAATATGCAGACCATTTTTTTAAGACACTTTTTTAAAGCGGCATAGGATGCAGGGAACAACATTCGAAAGTTACTCTTGGGGTAAACTCTCCCCACAAAGTTACCCTCCACCTTATTCTTCCCTCCCCAGCCTCCAAAACAGGCCCTCCCATTTTCCTTGTTTACCATCCTCCCGCCCCCATGCTTCCTGAATCCTCCCTGTCAAAGATGCCCAACTTACTTGGGTCCAGACATGGCTGCCTTCTTCATAGGCCTGATTGCAGCACCCATTGCTGAATTCTGGCACTGCCAGGACGGCTAGAGCCACTCACCAATCACATTGGCTGTCCACTCTGGAGGTTGGGGCTTCGTCCCACTTAGAGGTGGAAGTTTGTCAGTCTCATTTTTGGCACGTTTGCCTACCGGCAGTGCGTTATGGCCTTCTCTTTAGTGTGTCAACTGCCGGCTGACATTGGCAACGGGTGAGTGGGAGTGGTAGGGGGAGGAGAAATAATGCCCCGCCCCCCCCACCCCTCCCCCACCCCCAAATGAAATCCAGCCCTTCGGTGCAAAATCTAGGCTAACTCTTCAAAGCAGTCCTGAGGGTGGTGCATCATTCAGATGAGATATGAAACTTAGGCCCATCTGCTCTCTCGGAAGAATGTAAAAAGATTCCATGGCATTATTTTGAAAAGAGCAGTAGAGATTCCCCAGTGTTCTGGCCAACATTTATTTGTCAACCAACATCGCTAAAACAAATGATTCTGTTATTATCAAATTGCTGTTTGTGGGGCAGTAAATTGGCTGCTACATTTGTCACATTACAGCAGCAAAGTAGTTAACAGTCTATAAAGCGCACTGGGGCTTCCCAGGCTGTGAAAGGTTTTATCTGAAACAATTGCCTTAAAACAATCATTTTTGATGTTTACTTTAACCAACACACATCGGGGGGGAATGAAAATTCTCGATATACAAGTGAAGCATTAGTTGCTTTTTTAAAAACTTGATTGTATTTTTTGATGCATCAAAAGCCTTGTGTGTGTTTATGAATCGAGAAATCAAAACCTGAGTGCCTCCGATAGATGCAAGTCAGCCTCCCTAACTTGATGTAACATGATTGTGTCAGAGATCAAGTTGGTGGAATGAATGGTGCAACCTGATGAATATTTCAACCTTTTCATTGGCTTAACAGTGCACACCATTCACCCTGATCTTTAGCTGATGAAAGCCAGGCTCACAACTACCTTCAAAACGAACAGTACACACCACAGCAAAAAATAAAATTTCAAATTATTTTTTAAACTGGAAAATAGTTTCAAAATTTTTTTGTAGTTTAGTTTAAATAGGAATTTAAAACAAATCCTAAGCTCTTGGGGCTTCGCAAAGTCAGTTGAAGGTCAAGGGAACCCTGAATTAACACATGGATGGGACTTCCACATCGTCTGCTTTGATAGTGACTAAACAGGAGAATTCTTGAGATAACACCCAGTGAAGAGATCAGCCATGACCTGATTGAATGAAGGTGCAGGCTCGAGGAGCTGAATTGTCTATTTCTGCTCCTAATTCCTATGTTCCTATGTTGTTCCTGAATGCCTACATCAGCTTCTCAACCGGTTTCATATGTGACATTAAATAAACCTGGACTCTCACGTAGATGTCAAAGATCCCACAGTCACAATTAAAATAAGAACAGGGGAGTTCTTCCCCATGTCCTGGACTAATACTTAATGAACTAAACACTGGTTGATCTAGTCATTAAACATTGTTAATTAAGGGACAATATTGTGCTCAAATTGGCTGCTCTGTTTCTTATGTTGTAGAAGTGACTGCAATCCAGAAATTCTTTATTTGCTGTCAAGCACTTTGGGCCATCTCGAGTTGTGATAGGCAATGTATAAGTTAAGCTTCTATTTTTTTTCTCTCTCCACCCTTTTGCATGTATTCTGCTACTTCAGTGTTCTGCCCTAAGGTCTCCTGCCCTCCATTCTTCACAAGCTCAGCACCTATGCTCTTTTTGCAAGTTCTGTTCAGTTGGCACCCAGTCCTCACCACATGCATTAGCTCTCATGTCATTTAATTTTACTTCGCTTTGCCTTCAAATTCTTCCCTGGCCTCTCCCAACACCCTCTCTGATTTCATCCCCAGCCTTATATCCACAGGATGCACTGCAACAATTCCTCAAGAATACTTCACCATTCCTCTCCTGACCTCTACCACTCAGAAGAACCAGAGAAGCAATGTTGTGGGAATCATCACTGGTCGCGAACTCCCTATCTAACAGCAATGTCAAAGCACTGTAGCCACATGATGTGTAGCTGTTCAAGGTGAAGGCCACCCACTATCCTCTGAGAAATTATGTAAATGGGCATTTTCAGACGTTGTAATATTCCTCTGAGTGTTTTGCAAAGATCATCCTGGAGTTACAATGGGAGACTGAAGTCAAGGTCTACCCCATTGTTCCTGCTAACCACACATGATAGGTCAAATTTGTACTAAAATTAGTTCATGTAGCTAACCTTGTCCTTTTAGTGGGAAAGTGATACATCCAATTTGTCACAAACTTTCCAAAACCCACATCATTCCAGAACCTTAACACATTTTACTTTGATTAAACTCTTCCGTAAAATCCCTAGATTGCTTTCTCTCTCAGATTGCCTGATTCGATACTGTTAAGTAGATGCCCACATGACACCCCAATCAATAAATACACAGTCAGCTTCACTGAGAGTCATGATTAACAGACTACAGAGCAGATTCAGCTAGCAAAGCAGCAGTTGGGTTCACAGTACAATACTGACTTTGACGCACTTATCACTGGAAACCAGTTTTTTTTCTCTCTCTAAAGGCCTTGGTGAGGGTGCATATGAGGGACGTCAGTAATGTGGAAAGACTGACAAAGTTGGGGTTGCTCCGATTAGAGCAGAGATGGTCAAAGGGAGATTTGAATAAGACAATAAAAATCATTAATGTTTCCAGTACAGGAAGGTCATAATATGAGGACAAATATTTAAGGTGATAGGGAAAGAAAAAACAAAATAACGTGAGGAAACTTATTTTTTCACACGGCAAGTTGTTACAGTTGGCAGTGCACTGCCTGAAAAGATGGTTGAAGTAGATTCAAAGATAACATTTAAAAGAGAATTGGATCAATGCTTGAAGGATTTTTAAAAAAACCCAAACTATTGTTATGGCCTCAGACCAAATTTTGCTTAAGATCCCAGATTAGAAGCCAACTATTTGCATTTGGTAAAACTGTGAGGAAATGTTACTGCACAGCAGAAGTGATAAAACTGGTCAGTCGACAACTTTTATATTAAAACCAACTTTAATTTGAACTCAGAATTAAGCTCATTGACAACAAAGAAATGGCTTTATCATTAACAGGTACAACATTTTAACATGCTTCCTGAAACCTGTCTCGACATTCCAATTAAGAAACCTAGATATTTTAAATACCACTTATGTATTAAGTTAACAATTAGGTTTTACTTGCCTATCTTGATGCAGATTCCTTGGAGAGATAAACATTTTCTTAGGACCAAGCTGGAAGCAACTACTTGTCCAACAGACCTGGCCCCTCCCATTAGCTACACCAACTGCACTCAAAGCACACAGCATTCTTTTGTCTCTTGTTACAAGATGTGCCTTGATTTGTTTAGCCATGCTCAAACCGTTACAACATTAGTTTCCTATCTGCAAACAGAAAACATTGAGGGCGGAGTTCTCCGGCTCACCAGCCAGCCAATGGGGTTTCCCATTGTGGGCAGCCCAACACTGTCGGCAAAGCCCCGGGCTGCCGGCACAATGGAGAATCCCGACAGCGGAGAATCCAGCCCTTAATATCTATTAGCAAAACACTTCCCATGTAAAAATCACTGATTGCCTCACTGTCTGTAAGCATTTTAACCTAGGTTTTAACAATATTACTGCAAAAATACAAACTATAAATAATGATAATATCTTACATTCATCACACTACACAGAACGATCAGGAGTCAATTAGTTGCATAACTCTACCGAAGAACAGGCATAGGCAGGATGGGCCAAATGGCCTCCTTCTGTATTGTATCACTCTATGATTCTATGATGTTGAAAGTGTATTTTAAAACCAATTCAAACCAGACTGTAATGATATTGAGGTTTAAGGGGTAAAATTAAGAGGATAGGTTGCATTAGCTTGGCTTGTATTCCACTTAATGCAGAAGCATAAGGGGGTGACCTGATTGAGGTGTTCAAATTGTGAGAGGGTTTTGGTAGGGCAGATACAGGAAAGCCCTTTCCTCTGGTGGGAAAATCAAGAACAAGGGGTGTAATCTTAAAATCAGAGTTGGGTTAACTAGGAGGAAACTCCTTTTACTTACAGAAAACTCTTGAGCTCTCTCTGCCAAAAGGCTGTGGCCATGGGAGAAATTGGAGATAACAATTGAGATTATTTTTCTTGAATAAGAATATCAAGGAATATGGAGCTAAGGTAATTAATTGCAGTCAAACTAAGATTTATATGAAAGGTACAGCAGGTTTGAGGGACTGGCTGGTTAAATCCTGTACCTATAAATGTCGATTTGGAAAACAAGAAAACATTGGCCAATGGCCGAAACAAAATTGACATAACTTCAAGACATGAGAGCTGAGAAACCACTTTGAAGGTACACTGTGGGTCACATGTAGTCACGGAGATTGCTGAGAAACAGTGGGATGTGGGTTCTCCAAGAGGTAAGTTGCAGGTGAAGAGTGATGGCAGCACAGTGGCACAGCGGTTAGCACTGCTGCTTCACAGCTACAAGGACCCAGGTTCGATTCCGGCCTTGGGTGACTGTGTCGAGTTTGCATGTTCTCCCTGTGTCTGCGTGGGTTTCCTCCGGGTGCTCCGGTTCCCTCCCACAGTCCGAAGATATGCAGGTTAGGTGGGCTTGCGGGGATAGGTCGGGGGAATGGGCCTGGGTAGGTGCTCTTTCAGAGGGTTGATGCAGCCTCAATGGGCTGGATGTCCTCCTTGTGCTCTGTAGGGATTCTATGGATTCTATGAACTGTAATTCTAGCTCCTCAGCATGCTCATAAGGAGCTACATCACAGTGATGTCATTCAGGTCAGTGTGAAGCATCTTGGGAGTAGCTCCAGCTATGTCTTGGCCTTACTTAACCCTTGTAAATTGTTTGCATGTGAATAAATGTGTATTCAACAAAAGACCATTGTTTCCAGCAAAATGTCTTTGGGAACAAGAAGCTAGCCAACTCTGAGATAAAACCATGGTAACAGAGCAGGTATATCCCATCATTTGTATTTTGGGGAGGTGAGAAATGGGGAAATATAGGCATTAGGCACTGACCAGTAACAGCCACTGCCATGTGCCATGACGGTGGCAGGTTTTAACAAATGACCTGACACCAAGGAGTGTACCTCACAACTATTAAATGGCTGCAAGGGAGCAAACTGATGGGGAATCTTCAAGTAGTATTTATTCTAATGTCAACATGAACAGTACATACGCGTTGGAGGAGGTATCTGCCCATTTTCACTGCTTCAGCTGTTATTGGTCAATGGATATTTTGAATTAATCTGATATCTAAAACAGAGCAAATTTATAAAAAATTTCCCCAAATCTGAGGCCTCAGTGGCACAGGAGCCAGATTAAAGCCATCATTGCTTTTTAAAGTAAAACAGAAATGAGGAAACATGAGACAGGAGTATGGGAAAGATGAATAAAGGGAGTCAGAGAGAAAATGGAGAAGTAAAATTAAAGAAAGGAGTGAATTGTGTTTCTGCATTGTCATCACTTCTATCAGAAACTTCTCAATGTGCACCACATACGATGAATTATTCTTGTAATGCAGTGACTGTTATTACAGAGCCAAGTGAAAAGAAAAAAAAAGAGAAATTAGATTACAGAGCTAAGTGTAGGAGCCATTCTCTGCAAAGCAAAATACTCTTTCAAAGCAATGAGATAAATGACCTGTTTTCAGGGGTGCTGCATGTTAACATGGATTCTGAGCTCCAACTCCTCAAGCTATGGTATTGCTAAGCATGCCCAAAGTCTAAAATTACAAATAGTAGAATCTAATGCACATGAAAATGTGGCGAGTAACTATTATCCTTGCCAGTTACAAAAAAAAGTGGTTTAACTTGTCTTGAGGTTCCACCTGGTTTCCTAGGGTATAATTAAGCTATTCGAGAGTAGCTTGGAGGGTCAGGGTGTACAGTTAAAAGCAGACTACACCACCATGACCTCCTGCACCAGATTCCAACACATAACAATCGCCTAATCACAATGTGCACACATCTAGTGTATCTGTTTTTTTAAGCAAAGGAACAAAAATAGGCACAGCGAGCAGTAACTCCTAAGAATTAACCGGACACACCATATCTGAAATTGCTGCCAGTCAGTGGGAGTGCGGGATTAGACCACTCTGGGGAAGTAACAATCTGTTGTCCTTTTCCTGTCTTCAATTCTTCATTCGATGATGTATTTGCAGACTGGATAACAGTTTGACAGGACTGCAATCATCTTTATAACTGGTCTATACGGCAGAAGGCTGCTCTGGGCTCCCAAAATCTATATGACGAAGAGTAGGTGGAGTGGGATGGGATGGGGTGGATGGGGGAATGTGTTGTAGGGTGGTGCATCATTACTCAAGTCCACTAGATGCTCGTATGCCTCATGATCTCCAGGGGGCGCACAATGGCGCAGTGGTTAGCACTGCTGCCTACGGCGCTGGAGACCGGGGTTCAATCCCGGCCCCGGGTCACTGTCCGTATGGAGTTTGCACATTCTCCCAGTGTCTGCATGGGTTTCACTCCCACAACCCAAAGCTGTCCAGGTTAGGTGGATTGGCCATGCTAAATTGCCCTTAATTGGTAAAAATAAATAATTGGGTACTCTAAATTTAAAAAAAATCACTCAGGATCTCCATTTGTTGAAGCGGAGTTTAAACTTCACTCCCTCTGACGCAGGCAGGGATTCTACCATGAATCCAAACATCTACAAAGTGGCAAATGCCTGGGAGTAGGTTCCTCAATTGCTCTTGCCTAGCACTTGAAACATTGACACCTGGAAAGAAAGCGACAAAATATAGAAAAGTGGGTGGGGAAGAGTCAATCGCAGTTAGGAGATTGTTATGTGTTGGAATCTGGTGCATGAGGTCATGGTGGTGTAGTCTGCTTTTAACTTTACACCCTGACCCTTCAAGCTACTCTCGAACAGTTTAATTATACCCTAGGAAACCAGGTGGAAACACAAGACAAGTTAAACCACTTTTTTTTTTAAATGGCAAGGATGATAAGTTACTTGCCCCATTTTCATGAAACGACTTTTGGATATCGGATTTTAAAAAGAATCTTCTTATAATAACACCACATCATAAAGACAGTAGCTGCAAAGATTATACTATTGTTACTGGCCATGAAACTCGTGCCAGAAAAATTCACTGCAAAATTAATGAGACATAGAGCACAATTGAAAAACAAAACACGACATTTTGGCAGAAGCAACGCTGTATTCCTGAATTAAAGGTCAGTACATCTTATATAATGTTGTTATCTGAATAACCCACCATTATCCTTCTATTGATCCTTAACCTGTTTTAATAGATGCTGACTGTATTAAGAGCAATTCCATGGTCCATTGTCCTCAGTGGGAAGTGCCATTCACAGTGGGCCATAACTAGTGATTCTTCCATCCATCAGTTCTATTGCCAGACACTTATGGGCCTTCCACCAGTGATTTCCCCTCTACAAATGCCACTCTCGCTGGTCAGACAGCATACTAATTTCAGTATTGTCACCCTATCAAGTTGTGCAGTGTAATTCCATGTACCTGCAATGATTGTATCTGAATCAATTAGTGCAAATGTCATCATATAGCGACTACAGAGACCACATAAATACAAGAGTATGGCCCAAATTTCCACCCCCAGGTCTGGTGCACAGAGACAGGAGAACCTCTTGCTCCGTGTGTTGTGTTCGGTGGTATGGCCTGTTGAAATGAGGTACACAGAACATCTGGTTGTTTAACTAGAAAGATGATTTATTAATGTGGAAATATAACCAGCAGACTATTATACAATCAATAACTACTAATAAATAAATTAAATTAAATTGCTTATTGTCACAAGTAGGCTTAAAATGAAGTTACTGTGAAAAGCCCCTAGTCGCCACATTCCGGCGCCTGTTCGGGGAGGCTGGTACGGGAATTCAGTAAATGAATTCAGTGAATTCTCCTGGAGCGATCCTAACTGTGTCTATCCTCTGGTATCTCAGATATCCAACTGGCAGGTATCTCAAATCATGTGAGGGATGTGTGATGCCAACAGCTGGTTGGAGGTCACATTACGAACCATTTACAAGACTGTGCACAGGAATATCACTGTGGTGATATACATCACTGTAAGTACACAAAGGGTTAATGTACATACACTACACCTAGCTAGACACTAGAGGGAACACCAGAGACATGACACACAGCCAGTTAACCAATAGGTCAGTAAGATAGAACACGACCAATGGACAGTCACGATACACACAGAGGTGACACTACCACAGGAGGGCATTACACCAACCCCTATAAAAGGACACATCACACATGCTCAGTCTCTTTCCAGTGGAGACTCTCAGTAAGTAAAGACACAGGGGGTAGGATTCTCCGACCCCCCGCCGGGGGGGTCTCCGGCATCGAAAATTCGGCGGGGGTGGGAATCGCGCCGGTCGGCAGCCCCCCCCGGCGATTCTCCGGCCCATGATGAGCCGAAGTCCCGCTGCTGTCATGCCAGTCCCGCCGGCGTGAATCAAACCACCTACCTTACCGGCGGGACTGGCGGCACGGGCGGGCTCCGGGGTCCTGGGGGGGGCGCGGGGCGATCTGGCACCGGGTGTGCCCCCACAGTGGCCTGGCCCGCGATCGGGGCCCACCGACCTGTGCCGTGGGGGCACTCTTTTCACTCCACCTCAGCCACAGCCTCCGTGATGGCCAACGCGTAAGAGACCCCCCCTGCGCATCCGCGGGGATGATGTCAGCGGCCGCTGACGCTCCCGCGCATGCGCGGACTTCCGCCGCCCGGCGAAGCCCTTTCTACCCTGGCTGGCGTGGCGCCAAAGGCCTTCTACGCCAGCCGGTGGAGCGGAAACCACTCCGGCGCAGGCCTATCCCCTCACGGTGAGTGCTTGGCCCCTAAAGGTGCGGAGAAATCTGCACCTTTGGGGCGGCCCGACGCTGGAGTGGTTCATGCCACTCCATCCTGCCGGGACCCCCTGCCCCGCCGGGTAGGGGAGAATCCTAGCCAGGGTTGATTGAGCATCACTCCCACCACGTGGATTGTAGCAGACTGGTTAGTCAGTCTGAGTAGCTATAGCAGGATTAACAGTAGCATTGAATCCAAGTAGGAGAATTGTGAATAGTTTAATAAACGTGTTAAAGCTATCTCCAAGTCTGAACCTTCCTTTATCAGAGTGCACATCAAGGAAGCAGCTTATGCTACAACAAGAGCACAACAAAACATGGTTCCAGGAGTGAACTGTTAAATCCATATAGTTGCAACTCAGCGAACAGTGACAACCAGCAACAACAGCCAGGCAAGATGATGTTCGGGATTCCGGTTCTATAACCACTCAGGTATCAAGGCAATCTCAGTGAAAACTGGCGTTGGTTCAGGCAGAGATTCAAGATCTACCTGGTAGCGTCCAACTTAGATGGCGTGGTGGATGCAGAGAAAATAAAGCTTCTACTTACCATCGCGGGTCCAGAAGCAGCTGAAATCTTCCAGACCTTCAAATACTCAAAGGGGCAAAACAAAAGCAATTTCCAAGCAGTCCTGGACAAATTCCAAGAATTCTGCGAGGAACATACAAGAAGAAAAGGTAAAAGAGGTGCCAAAACTCACCACGAGGTAGGCTCAATGCCTGAAATTCGACCAGTAGCTGAAAGTAACCTCCGCAGAACCCTGCAACAAGCAGTTAGCACTGCCCAAAGAGATGATACAGTCCTTGAAGACTATGACTCAGACCTTGAATTCTTCTTTGGACATCGCGAGCCCAATGCCAGCTCCGACTCAAAACGTGATGATATGGTCTTGGAAGACAACGACTCTGACGAAGCTTCCACCTTAGGAGGCTACCCAAGTACCAAATCCGAACCGCAACTAGACGTGTTGCACATTGACGACCCCGACGACGAGTTCTTCGGATTTGAGGATCTTCAGCCCAGCAGATATGACATCCTGACTCGTGAGTGCAGGATTATGCTGCGGCCTGACACCAAGAGACAGAGAGCAGTACAAGCCCACAGAGAGCGGCCTGCTGCCACACAGAGAGTGGTCCATGCACCGCGAAGGGTCCCCGACTCCAAACAGAGAGTGGTCCACGCACCACAAAGGGTCCCAGCCTCTACACAGAAAATGATGAAAGACTCCACAGCGAGACAACTGCACGTCTCCACACAAGAAGTGACTCCAGTGACACAAGCCTCCACAGCGAGCTCGTGGACAGACTCCATGATAGAAGCAACGCAAGACTCCAGAGCGCAGTCCTTGCATGAACAAGAAGTGATGACAGTTCCAACAGAGAGACCAATGCACAATTCCACACAAAGAACGCTGCAAGACTCCACAGAGGGAGTGAAACAAGCCTCCACAGCGAGCTCGTGGACAGCCTCCATGACAGAATCAATGCAAGACTCCAAAGCACAGTCTTTGCATGAACAAGACCATGAGGGTCTAGCAACCTCCTCTGAGCAACCAGCAGCAGACAATGCAAGTCTACCACGCTCAAGTGAACAACCAAAAGACTATGACAGTCTGCCACGCTCAAGTGTACAGCAAGCAGACTATGACAATCCACCCAGATTATTTGAGCCACCAGAAGAAGACTCTGACGGTCTACCCAGCTCAAGGGAACGACAAGAAGACACTGAGGCTCTACCCACTGTATGTGAGACAAGTGACGATGGCATCCCACTTCCCATACCAGATGTGCAACGTGACAGACCTCAGCTAGAATGTACAGAGGCACTCGACAATCACAGTGTGACAACTGGTGACTCCGGTGACACCACGTTACTTCAAACCTCATTCGCTCGAGCCTCTCCACAAGCAAATGCATTCCTGAATGTTTTGACTCCGGACGTGGAGCATCAAGAAACCTCAGAAGATGCAAGTGAACCTGAAATGACTCCGGACGGGGAGCATCAAGGAACCAAAGCTGATTCAGGTGAACCAGAAAGGGCTCCAGACGGGGAGCATCGACAAGCCAAAGCTGATTCAAGTAAGCCGGACATGACTCCAGATGGGGAGCGCCGCAAACTCAGTGACGGCACGCTCAAGGAGATGGCAGACGCCACAAAGCACACTAACACGGGTAACTGTGTGAAGGACTCATATTATACACAGAGTGTGGTCCTTGAGCGCAGCAAACACGGCAACAAAACCAACCACCACAACAACAACATCAAAGACAATAGCAGGAAGCGTACCAAAGGCAACAACGTCGACAACAAGCACGACAAAAACAACGCCAATGGAACTACGACTGGTATGACATGGTACAACTCTGCAAATGAGGGACACTGTTACTGCTCAGCTCAGTACAATGACATACCATGGCAGGACGATGCATCTTACCAATTCACGTTTGCTGCACTACCAACAGGCAACCTGGCTTTCAGGACAGATGCCATCAAGAATTACTACCACAAGCATCGAAAGAAAAAAAGAGTCCAAATCCGACAACTAAGTGAGTTGACCACTTCTTTGTTCCTTCAGCACAGGGACACTGATGGCGTTTACAATGCAATGCCACCATCAACATCACCAACTCACCAACCAAACAAGAAAGCCACTCGACCATAATAATTCATGAACTTTGGACTCGTACATATGATTTGGACTTATTGTTTAATGTTCACTGTTATCATAACTTGTACAGAGTATCACTCATCTGCCTGGTTTGTTCAATTTTCTTTAACACTGTACAGAAAATATGTAACACGATAAAAAGGAGGATGTGGTGATATACATCACTGTAAGTACACAAAGGGTTAATGTACTTTTTAAAAAAATTTATTCTCCTCCTTTTTCACATTTTCTCCCACATTTACATCCATCAACAATAAACAATAATCAGCAAGATATGTCAGTCCCCATAATAACAACGATCCCATCTACCCACCAACCCCCAAACCTCAACCCGCATGTTTACATAAACAAATGACAAAAAGGAATCAGGGATTACCCGTAGTCACCCTTAATCTTACACAGCTCCCCCTCTCCCCCCCCCCCCCCCCCCCCCCCCACCCGGGTCCCTTTCCCACTTGCTCGGCCCTAGGAAAGCCCAAAGATCCCCTTTTAGCACACAAACCCCGCATACCCACCTACACCCCAAAGAACTCTCATTTCGAGTGAAAGTCCCGTCCATTCCCTTGTCCAAATATATACCACATTGGCTCCTTTAATCTCTACACCCGCGCGCAGTGATACAAAAAGGAAGAAAATACAGTCGTGAGGTTACATCGGCACATGGCCATTCCTCAATTTGTCAGTTCTGCCACAGTCCTTCTGCTTTCGCAAACTCCTCCGCTGCTTCCGCCGTTCCAAAATAAAAGTCCCTGAGCTTGTAAGTCACCCTCAGCTTCGCTGGATATACAATGCCGCACTGCACCTTGCTAATGTACAGTGCCCTCTTCACCCGGTTGAAGGCAGCCCGCCTCCTTGCCAGCTCCACCGTAAAGTCCTGATATACACGTATACCAGCTCCAGCCCACTGCACCACCCGCTTCTGCTTGGCCCAGCTCAGGACCTTCTCCTTCACCCTGTACCTACGGAAGCACAGAGTCACTGCCCTTGGCGGCTCACTCGCCTTTGGTACAGGCCTCCACGACCGATGAGCCCGATCCAGTTCATATCGGGAGGGATCCTACCCCTCCCCCAATAGTTTTGCCAGCATCGCGGCAAAGTACTCAGTCGGCTTCGGTCCTTCAACTTCTTCGGGCAGCCCCACAATCCTCAAATTCTGTCGCCTGGATCTGTTTTCCAGGTCTTCCATTTTTCCTCGCAGATCCTTGTTAGTATCCATCACCTTCCGCATCTCTTTCCCCATCGAGGCAAGTTGATCACCGTGCTGCAATAACGCCTCCTCCACTTCCTTCAGCGCCTCCCCTTGCTCCCGCACCTCCACCACTGTGCTCGCCACCTCCGTCCTCACCGGGGAAACCGCCTCCTCCACCAGCACACTCAAAACCTCCCTCATCTCCTTCCTCACCATCTCCATGCATTTCGCAATCTGCGCCAACTGCTTTTCAAATTCCGCAGCCATCACCTTAGTTATTTCTTCAGCCGTAAGCAGTGCGGCCTTCCCTGGTGCTCCAGCCTCCATTTTTCCTGGTGACCCCGCGGTGACCTTTCCACTCCCTGACGGACCTCCAGCTGTTTTTTTTCCGGCCGTTTTCTTGCTCACCCTCGACATTTTTTTTTGTTCTTTTTTTCCTCCTGTGTCTTCACTGTGCCTCCTCCGTGCCTTCTCCCTGCTTCTGCCGCCTCCGCAGACCCTGGGACCGGGCTTAAAGCCCCGAAAATGCCATTGCCGAACGGGAGCCCTCCATTGTGCGGCCGCCTCCCGCCCGCCGTCCAAGGGTTAATGTACATACACTACACCTAGCTAGACACTAGAGGGAACACCAGAGACATGACTCACAGCCAGTCAGCCAATAGGTCAGTAAGATAGGACACGACGAATGGGCAGTCACGATACACACAGAGGTGACACTACCACAGGAGGGAATTACACCAACCCATATATAAGGACACAGCACACATGCTCAGTCTCTTTCCAGTGGAGACACTCAGTGAATACAGACACAGGGTTGATTGAGCATCACTCCCACCACGTGGATTGTAGCAGACTGGTTGGTCAGTCTGAGTAGCTATAGAAGGATTAACAGTAGCGTTGAATCCAAGCAGGGGAATTGTTAATAGTTTAATAAACATGTTAAAGCTATCTCCAAGTCTGAACCTTCCTTTGTCAGAGTGCACATCAAGGAAGCAGCTTACACTACGACAAGAGCATAACAAAACAACCACCACACTGTGAACTTGACTTATAAGGATGGCTGCCCAGACATCGGCCTTTCGATCTGGGGTGGTGCGGGCGGGCCGGGGGGGGGGGGGGGGGGGGGGGGGGGGGGGGTGGGGGTGCGTCTGGTAGCCTAGAACAGTGTTCTTCAAACTTTTTTTCCGGGGACGCATTTTTACCAACCGGCCAACCTTCGGGACCCAACCCGGTCGACCTTCGCGACCCACGCTGGCCGACCTTCGCGACCCAAGTCGGCCGACCTGAGCGACCCACCATTTTCTCTTACCTTGTTTGTTGCTGACAAAAATGGAGGAAATGGTTTTGGGTCACTTTGGCCCTCGTACACGCTCCTCCAATGGAACCTGTTGGATGAAGGTGAAGCCTTCTGGTGTCGGAAAGTATGGAGTCTCCATCTGGCCAAAGTTCTGAATTTTTTTTCCCGTAAAATTTTGTCAAATAAAAGCCCCCCCGAAATTGTAAATAAAATAATAAATAAAATGAGTAAAATAAATGAAAAAAATGAATAAAACCCCCTGGAACTTGTAAAAAAAAATAAAATGAATAAAATAAATGAATAAATGAATAAAAACCACTGCAGAACATGTAAAACAAAAAGCTGCTACCGTTAAAAAAAATAGCGGCCGCACTGCGCGTGCGCGCCGATCATCGGGCACGCATGCGCAGTGCGGCCAATTTAAAAAAAAAAAAACATGTTCGCAGCCGCTTGCAGCCGGCGTTATGAAAAGCCGGCTGCTGCGCGGGAATTTGCGTGATCGGGAGCGCCGCGGACAATGGCTCCACCACCCTCCAGCCACCCGCCCGCGACTCACCTGCGGGTCGCGCCCCCAACTTTGAAGAACACTGGCCTAGAATATGAATGAGGCAGTGCAACCCAGAAAGAAGTAAAGAATTGCCAGGTGCGGGATGGACTGGGCAGAAGTCTTGCTTCCAGTCTCCAGCACTGTGTCCATGAATGAAAACTTGAAGATTGAATATAATATAAACTATCCCTCCAATCCTCACCTCTCACATTCCTCAAGCCTGATTCATAACAACCCATGCCAACCTATGCCCCTGTACACACTCCCATGCTTCTTTATAGTCCCGATGTCAATCTTTGCCCCATATCCATGTGTCATGGACCCTTCTACCTTCCATGCCAACTGATGACCCTGTACATCCATGGACCTTTAAAGCCCCCATGCCAACTTAGTGCCACTTCATACCAGCCTATGTCCCCCACCATTTTCTTTTACACTTCCCATGCAAACACACTTAGTATGTACCATGGGCAGACCTCAGGGCCCATGAGGAGATGAGATAAAATAATAGTTCTAACCATCTATTTCAGACTTCACTATATTGAAAAGAAATCTCTCATTCATAAAAATCCATGTGTTAGATTTGCATCCCTTCAACTATATAACAAGCATTTCATTTGAGTGCATAAACCTTTATAAAACAGGCATTGGAATTCATAGTCCCACATCAAAGAGTTTATAACCATTTGTATATGTCAATCCAGCTGTGTAAAAGGCACCCTAGGTAATAATGGATGGTTGTCAAATCAGTCATGTTGCACTAATCCAGCGATAGAAGCCCTTGGGTTTGTGTCAACAGAGTAAATAGCAAGTAATCACTTTTTAAAAAAAACTGCAGACTTGTTTTTCAAAGACTTAAAGACTTTAAAATGTTTTGACAACTCTCTTTGGCAGGTCCTTTGGACAGTTTTACAATCAATTTTAGAAAGTCTGTTGACAGTTCCAATGAGGTTGACAGTGGAGCTTATGAACTTTCTATGCTCATTTACACCTAGTTTTTCAAAAGGACACCTGACCTCCCCAAATGGTATCCTGGGATCAAATCAAAAGGGTTACCTTACCTCTGCAATGAGGTACCTCTGGCTATCCAATCGAATCTACCAAATTCTGACTTTGATCAGATTTTTGCAACAATGGAGAGTCCCTCCAATGAAGTGAAAATCCCATAAATGGAAGGAAATTCTAAGCCCTGTCTCTGAAATAAAAATGTCCTATTTTTGCAGAGGGTGTGACTGGGTTCCTGCATGCACAATCTATGGAAACAGCTGGTCATTTAAATTACCTGCTGCCTCAACTGGAGTGGGATATTAATAGGCAAGGAGTATGAAACCTGGAGTGTGCAGGTTAGACCAGGTAACAGGAGCTCTGAATTTCCTGGATTCATTTCAATGGTACCTCTTTGGAGAGATTTTTTAAAAGAATTTAGAGCACCCAATTATTTTTTTTCCAATTAAGGGGCAATTTAGCGTGGCCAATCCACCTGTCCTGCACATCCTTTGGGTTGTGGGGGTGAAAACCACGCAGTCACGGGGAGAATGTGTAAACTCCACTCCTCCGTGAGGCAGCAGTGCTGAACATTGCCACCGTGCTGCCCCTCCCTCTTTGGAGAGATAAGGTACCCCTTTGAATCTGGTCCAGGGACACCTTTCAGAGAGATAACGCACCTATCGGAATTTTAAAAAGAAAATATGATTGTGCATAAAAAGGGCAAAACCTATTGGAACTGCCAAAGCTGTCAAGGAACTGTTGAAGCGGTCAAGGAACTGTCAAAGCTGTCAAGAAACTGTCAAAGGATACCTGGTGAGTTTGCAGAGAGGGAGTAATAGGAAAGGAGTGGTGGATGGTGGGCATGGGTTAGCAGAACCATGGGGGCTCAGTAGAGGGGCATGGGATAACGTAGGTTGGTATGGATGAGGCATGGAGAGTGTGTGGGGGGGGGGGGTGCTGGTGGGTGGATTTTTCAAAAAAATCCTTATCAAAAATAACATAATTTAAGCAAAAACAGAAAATACTGGACCATCTCAAAGCTTTGACAAAGAGTCGTCCAGACTCGAAATGTTAATTCCCTTTTCTTTCCACAGATGTTGTCAGACCTGTTGAAATTGCCCAGATTTTCTGTTCTTGTTTCAGATTCCAGCATCCACAGTAACTTGCTTTTAACTTAAGTGAAGTGCTGGAAAACAGTGGCAGGCCTTCTGCCAGCCAGCCTCTGCATCCGGCAGCATCTACACTTGTTACGGGGCATGGTGAGCCCAACCTCTAATCTAGCCCAGGGCTCTGGAACAAAAATCGTAACTGCAGGTGACCATTTCTAAAAGTCAGGTTCGCAGAGGGAGGAATTCTCCAGTTCTTGCACACCCGACCAAGGAGTGAAAATCTTGGTCTTTCTCTTACTTGATCTAATCTACACATATTGGGTTTCACACTCCTGGTCAAGTGAAACCCCACTTCAGTGTAGGCAGATGATGACTTAAACGGCCAGCTACCTCCGTAAACCACGCATGGATGAAATGTACCCCACCCCCATTATCTGTAAAATGGGAACTGCTAGGTTCAGATACGGGACTTCCGATTTTCAGGCATTTACACTATCGCTCATTCATGGCAAAAATCTATGTGTCCCTCTCTTGTAAATGCATTTTGCAAGGGTTTTCCCCTGGTTCACTACTTTTAAATAACTGACGTGTTCTAAAAGAATGTCATATTGCTAGTGATATGAAAGGGAGAAAGTTTTCACAAAAATATTTACAGTCTTGCTGCATTCAGTTTCAATTCCCCCTCCTTGCCAGCAATAAAATAACTGAAAGCCTGTCTATTGGTACTGTGGTGTAACATTACGTTAATATTTCATTTCATCCATGATGTCACTGACTAATTCATTATTTGTGATCTTTCCTAGATTTGTTTGGAGGTGCTTGCATGAAGCTCAGTTTGTCTCAATATTCCTCTCTCCCTTGAGGTGAAAAACCTTGCCTCTGGTTCCTTTAAACCAGGCTAATATTGAATGAGAACCCACCCTTTGGAAGCTGAGCGCAAGTTAATTTGGTGCCAGCCTACCATACTGTGATATGGGATAAAATCCTGTAACTCCCTTCCTCACAACACTGTGGTTCTACCCTGCACCACATGGACTGCAGGAGTTCAAGAAGGTGGTTCACCACCACCTTCTCAAAGGCAAATAGATATGGGAAATAAATGCTGGCCCAGCCAGTGATGCCCATAGGGTGCCATGGTAGCACAGTGGTTAGCACAGTTGCTTCACAGCTCCAGGGTCCCAGATTAGATTTCCGGCTTGGGTCATTGTCTGTGCGGAGTCTGCATTTTCTCCCCGTGTCTGCGTGGGTTTTCTCCGGGTGCTCCGGTTTCCTTCCACAGTCCAAAGATGTGCAGGTTAGGTGAATTGGCCATGCTAAATTGCCCTCAGATTAGGTGGGATTACTGGTTTATGAGGATAGGGTGGAGGTGTGGTCTTAAGTGGGTGCTCTTTCCAGGAGCAGGTGCAGACCCGATGGGCCGAATGGCCTCCTTCTGCACTGTAAATTCCATGATACCCAAGGAAACTTCATCAGCCATTCTTGCATTTTTCTTAAATTCCCAACACTGCAATGAGGTTACTGTGAAATCCCCCAGTCACCACATTCCGACGCCTGTTCGGGTACACGAGGGAGAATTCAGAATGTCCCAATTACCTAATAGCATGTCTTTCGGGACTAGTGGAAGGAAACCAGAGCACCCAGTGGAAACCCATGCAGACACGGTCGAACGTGTAGAATCCACACAGACAGTGACCCAAGACGGGAATCAAACCTGGGACCCTGGCGCTGTGAAGTCATAGTGCTAACCACTATGCTACTGTGTAGCCTTGATTCACTAACAAGCACTACCTACTATTGCAGTTGTACTGGCAGAACAGAATCATGGAATTTACCAACAAGTGCCTGAATATCAGACGCATTACAAAGATGGCTATTTTTGGCGAACGAGTGTTAGCATATTAGAACGAAGAACAAAGAACAATACAGCATAGGAACAGGCCCTTCGGCCCTCCAAGCCTGTACCGGTCATGATACTAGCCTTTGCCAAAACCCTCAGCACTTCCTTATGCTGGATCCCTCTGTACCAATCCTATCCATGTGTTTGTCAAGATGCCTTTTGAACGCCATTAATGTATATGCTTCCACAACCTTCCCTCGCAACGCGTTCCAGGGACTCACCACCTGCCTCGCACATCTCCTCTAAACTTTACCCTATGGAGCTTAAACCGATGCCCCCTGGTGACTGACCCCTCCACCCTGGGAAAGTGTGCCTGCCCATCCACTATATCCATGCCCCTCATAATCTTGTAGACCTCTATCAGGTCATCCCTCAACCTCCGTCTTTCTAATGAAAACAGTCCGAGTCTATTCTGCCTCTCCACATAGCTAACACCCTCCAGACCAGGCAACATTCTGGTAAACCTCCTCTGCACCCTCTCCAAAGCCTCCACATCCTTCGGGTAGTGTGGCGACCAAAATTGTGCGCAATATTCCAAGTGCGCCCGTACCAAGGTTCTATCCAACTGTAGCATGACTTGCCAGTTTTTATACTCGATGTCCCTTCCAATGAAGGCAAGCATTCCGTATACTTTCTTGACTACCTTGTCCACCTTCACTAATCTGTGGACCTGCACCCCCAGATCTCTCTGACTGTCTATATTCCTCAGAGTTTTACCATTTACTATATATTTCCCCCATATGTTAGACTTACCAAAATGCATCACCTCACATTTGTCCGGATTAAACTCAATTTTCCATTTCTCTGCTCAAATCTCCAACCTATCTATGTCCGGCTGTATCTTCTGACAATCATCAACACTATCTACCACTCCACCAACCTTGGTGTCATCCGCGAACTTACTAATCAAACTGGCTACATTTTCCCAAATTGTTTATGTACACCACAAACAATAGAGGCCCAAACCTCTAGTCACAACCTTCCATTGAGAAAAACACCCTTCTACTGCTACCCTTTGCCTTCTGTGACCGAGCCAGTTCTGTATCCATCTTACCACCTACCTCTGATCACATGTGACTTCACATTTTGTACCAGTCTGCCATGAGGCACTTTGTCAAACGCTTTACTGAAGTCCATGTAAACAGCATCCACCGCCCTCCCCTCATCAATCATCTTTATTACTTCCTCAAAAAACTTGGATCAAGTTAGTGAGGCTCGACCTCCCCTTCTCAAAACCATGCTGTCTATCACTTATGAGTCCATTTGTTTCCAAATGGGCATAATCCTGTCCCTGAAAATTCTCTCAAATTTTACTACCGACTTGAGGCTCACCGGCCTATAGTTTCCAGGATTATTCCTGCTACCCTTCTTAAACAGCGGTACCACATTAGCTATTCTCCAGTCCTCTGGGATCTCACCGTAGCCAATGAGGATACAAAGATGTCATTCAGGGCCCCAGCAATTTCCTCCCTTGCTTCCCTCAGTATTCTGGGATAAATCCCATCTAGCCCAGGAGACTTAACTACCTTAATATCTTTTAAAAGACCGAACTCCTCCTCCTTTTCGATGTTAACATGATCCAGACTGTCCACATACCCTACCCAAGAGTCAACTTCTACAGAGTCCCTTTCTTTAGTGAACACTGATGCAAAGTACTCATTTAGTACCTCGCCCACTTCCTCTGGCTCAAAACATAGATTCCCCCCACTGTCCCTTAAGTGGTCCAATCCTTTCCCTGGCCACCTTCTTGCTTTTTACATATGAATAAAAAGCTATGGGATTCACCTTAATCCTACTTGCCAAGGACTTTTTATGACCCCTCCTAGCCTTCCCAATTTCCCGCTTTAGTACATTCCTACTTTCTTTCTACTCCTCAAGGATTTTGACTGTTCCCACCTTTCTAGACCGTACAATGTCTCCTTTTTCTTTTTGACGAGGTTCACAATATCCCTCGTGATCCAAAGCTCCCTGACTTCCCATACTTATCCTTCGTTCTCTCAGGAACGTGACTCTCCTGAATCCTAATCAACTGTCGTTTGAAAGACTCCCACATGTCCGATGTTGATTTATTATCCAACAGCCGCACCCAATGCAAATTCTTCAACTCCTGTCTAATGTTATCGTAATTTGCCTTTCCCCAGTTTAGCACCTAAACGCGAGGGTTACCCTTATCCCTATCCAAAAGTACCCTTAAACTTACGGAATTGTGGTCACTACTCCCAAAATGTTCCCCTACTGAAACCTCAACCACCTGTCCAGGCTCATTCCCCAATATCAGATCCAGTACTGCCAATTCCCTAGTTGGACTATCTACATACTGCATCAAGAAAGCTTCCTCACAAATACTGCCCCATCCAAACCACTAGCACTAAGTGAGTCCCAGTCAATATAGGGGAAATTAAAATCCCCTATCACAACAGCCCTTTACACCTTTCCAAAATCTCTCTACCTATCTGCTCCTCTATCTCTCGCTGGCAGTTGGGGGATCGTTAATAAACACCCAATGTTGTGATTGCCCACTTCCTGTTCCTGAGCTCTACCCAAATTGTCTCATTGTATGAGCCCTCCAAGGTGTCCTCCCACAGTATGGCTATAATATTCTCCTTAACAAGTAATGCTATTCCCCCACCTCTTTTACATCCCCCTCTATCTCTCCTGAAGCATCTATATCCTCCAACGTTCAGCTGCCAATCCTGCCCTTCCTTTAACCATGTTTCTGTGATAGTCACAGCATCGTAATTCCAAGTACTAATAAGTGCTCTAAGTTCATCTGCCTTACCCGCTATACTTCTGGCGTTGAAGCAAATACACTTCAAACCACTATGTTTGAACAGACAGGCTGATGTTGTTCTATTATTATTGTTCTCTATTTTCCCTTCAGTTATGACACCTCCTAAGGTAACGCTCTGGTTCCCACCCCCCTGCCAAATTAGTTTAAATCCTCCTGAGTGACTCTAGCAAACCTCGCAGCCAGGATATCAGTGCCCCTCCAGTTTAGATGTAACCCGTCCTTCTTGTACAGGTCACACCTGTCCCGGAAGAGATCCCAGTGGTCCAGAAATATGAAACCCTCCCTCCTGCACCATCAGCTCAGCCACTTATTTAGCTGCACTATCCTCCTATTTCTAGTCTCACTGGCACATGACACGGGGTAATCCTGAGATTACAACCCTAGAGATCCTGCTTTTTAGCTTACTGCCGAACTCCCTGAACTCCTCCTGCAGGACCTCAACACTCTTCCTGCCTATGTCATTAGTACCTATGTGTACTATGACCTCTGGCTGTTCACCCTCCCCCTTCAGGATGTCCTGTGTTCGTTCAGAGATATCCTTGACCCTGGCACCAGGGAGGCGACATACCATCCTGGAGTCTCTTTCACTTCCACAGAAGCACCTATCTGTGCCCCTTCCTATCGAGTCCCCTACAACTATCGCTCTCCTGCACTTTGCACTCCCCTCCTGAGCAACGGAGCCAGTTGCGGTGCCACTGTTCAGGCTGCTGATGTTTTCCCCTGATAGGCTATTCCCACCCAACAGTATCCAAAATGGTATATCTGTTAGAGAGGGGGACAGCCACAGGGGATTCCTGCACTGCCTGCCTACCCTTTCTAGCCGTCACCCATCTGTCTGCCTGCACCTTGGGTGCGACCACATCTCTATAGCTCCTATCTATGAAGCTTTCCGCCACCTGCATGCTCCTAAGTACATCCAACTGCTGCTCCAGCCAAACCACGTAGTCTGTGAGGAGCTGCCATTGGTTACACTTGCTGCAGACGTAATCGACCTGAACGCTGGAAGCGTTATGGATCTGCCACATCTCATAGTTAGAGCATTACACCCCGCTGAGTGACATTTAAGCACCAGTTAATTAAGTAAAAAGAATCATTCAAATCGTTATTCGATTAAGTTACGATTAACTAAATGGTCCAGCTGTTTATATTGCTTCAGCTGTATGAATGTCAAAGCCAGGCCCTATTCTGTCCTCTCTTGAGGTTTCCCCACATGTGCTTTCCAGCAAGGGTCGCTTGGCTGACTTATTGGCAATGCAACCAGTTGTCACACTTCCAAACACTGCTTCAGCTGAGGATCGGTGACGCAACCCAAAATGGGATCGATCCTGCTCTGCATCACTCAGTCCCAGTCTGGCTAGTTCTCAGACTAACTGACCCATTAGAGGAACTAGGAAACAAAACGTCTACCCCATTCACCATTGTTTCTTCAACAGCACCTCTTAAACTTGCAACCTCTACCATCTAGAAGAATGAGGGAATGAAAGCAGATGGGAATACCATCACCTCCAAGTTCTCTCCGAAGTCCTGCATTATCATGACTTCAATGTCAATGAGTTCAGATCCTAGAGCTGGCTACCTAACAACACTGTTGGAGTATGTTCACCATGAGGTGCAGTTCACCAAGCTGCAGTTCAAAATGGCAGCTTGCCACTAGCTTTGCAAGGGTAATTAGGAATGGGTAATAAAATCTGACTTTGCCAGCAGCAATTGAATCCTGTAAATAAATTAGTAAAAATCAACTGACGCTACTTATTAAGAGCAATTCCATGATTCTGGGTGAGAGATAAGGGGCGGGATTCTCCGATCCCCCGCCGGGTCGGAGAATCCCGGGGGGGGGGGGGGGGGGGGGGGGGGGGGGGGGGGGGGCGGCGTGAATCCCGCCCCGCCGCTCCAACGCTGGCTGCCATATTCTCCGGCGCCAGTTTTCGGGCAGAGGCGGGGTTTACACCACGCCAGTCAGGGGCCGTTGGCAGCGGTCCCCCCGGCAATTCTCCCGGCCCCGATGGGCCGAGCGGCCATCAGTTACTGGCCAATCCAACCGGCGTGAAATGGACATGGTCCCACATGGCGGGATCTGGCTGGTAGGCCGTCGAGTGGAGTCTTCGGGGGGGTCACAGGGGGTTCCGGCCTCGGGAGAGGCCCCCACAGTGGCCTGGCCCTCGATCGGTGCCCACTGATCTGCGGGTGGGCCTGTACAATGGGGGCACACCTTCCTTCCGCGCCGGCCTCTGTAGGGTTGCGCCATGGCCGGCGCGGATAAGAACCATGCGCAGGAATACGCTGGCCGGTCTGCGCATGTGCGGAACCACGCAGGCGGTTCTGCGCATGTGCCAACTCGCGCCGGCCCTTCGGCGGTGGTTGGCCCCTCCGGCGCCGGCCTAGCCCCCGGAAGTGCGGAGGATTCCGCAACTTCCAGTTGGCCCGATGCCGTAGTGGTTCGCGCTGTTCTTGGCACCGGCGTCGGGCCATCCCGCCAATTGCAGGAGAATCCCGCCCAAGGTTCCACATTGTAGCCCTAATTCTATGACCATATTCCTGGCAAGTGTGGCCTCGGCAATCACAGAATTAATTACCCTGAAAATGTCTTTTTACACGAAGTAGATACATTATTAAAACACATTTCTACCCATAACAAGGATGGAAAGGTAGCCCAATGACTGCCCAATAAACCTGTCTCCTACTCACTGTGACATGTTGGTATGTCGCAGTATTTCCAATACACGCCATCTTCATACTCAGCAACATAACACCATGGCCTCACATCATTGTCTGGGTTCCTGGAGAGGAAAGAGACCATCCATTAGGGTATTTTGTGGTCAATCACGTTTATTTTACTGCAGTTATCAAGATTGTGCTTTCTTTAGACAGAACAGTTTTGCAGACCGCCTGTCAGCCTACGCAACGTGTCCCTTCCTTTCCAGAGATGCAAAAACATATTTATGGAAGTAGAAGAGGCTGAAGAATGCTTGATTTGTGCCCCTGCAGTTAGAAAGCTAAGGCAATGCTTGGAGATTTCACTGACAAAGACTGTCCAAATGATGAAGCTGAGGAACACATTCTGTATCACAGGCTGGGAGCATTGCATGTCATCGTCAGCCCGCTGCAAATGGAAAATCAGCGCAATCAGCTCTCAATGAGCAGAGATGAGTTGGCACATCAAAGGCCTTTGAGATTACCTCTTGAAAGCTATATTTACAGAGCACCTCTTTGAGGAACTGTTGTCTTTTCATATGTGTAAATATTCAGTTATTAAAGAGGGCCAAATCCAGGAGAGAGCTGCTTGATTAAACATTGGCTGTGTCATTGCCAAAGTTACATTGCTGGCCACTGCTGATTTTGAAGCAGCCCATCAAAAGCTTGCCCCATTTGCTTCGTCTCCATTCCTGAAGATGGCGTTCAGTGCCAAGGTATGGATCCATAGTTATTTGTTTCTTCGCTCAATCTAAATTCTGTTTTGTACCACAACAAGACACTGACATTGTGTAAAGGCCCGTCAGTGCTGGAAGCACCATTGAAAGCAATCTTTAATCCAGCGGAGTGCACACATTTGTTCCCTCACGGACAGACTCCCATCCTCAAAAAGGAGCGGCACCTCAGCACAGTAGTTACCACTGTTGCTTCACAGTGTCAAGGACCTGGGTTCGGTTCATGGCTTGGGTCACTGTCTGTGTGGAGTCTACACATTCTTCCCGTGTCTGCGTGGGTTTCCTCCGGGTGCTCCGGTTTCCTCCCACAGTCCAAAGATGTGCAGGTTAGGTGGGTTGGCCATTCTAAATTGCCCTTATTGTCCAAAAAGGTTAGATGGGTTTACTGGGATAGGGTGGAGGTGGGGGCTTAAATGGGGTGCTCTTTCCAAGAGCCGGTGCAGACACGATGGGTTGAATGGCCTCCTTCTGCACTGTCTATGATTCGATGAAATGGGAGTTGTGCAATATTCCCAGCACCGAAAAGCAAAGATCTGTTGCTTTGAACTGAAAGAAAAGGAAGTGTCAGAAAAGCAGATGGAGATAAAAGGAGCAAGACAAGGAGCAACCAAAAAAAGTCACAGAGACAAAAGTACTGAAAAAAGAACAGCATTGATCATAACATTGTTGCAGAACTGTAGAGAATGCTGACGACGCGCAGAGGCAGAGTGAATAGAGTTAACAGGAAAGATGACGGTGCCAGGAATAAAGCACTAATTAACACAGCTCCTGACAGCTCCTGTGAGTTGGGTCCAAAATATCTTTTGGAGTAATTGAATTAAATGACTGTCTAATGGCCCCTGAAATAAAACATATTTTAAACCCTCCACATTTTTAAAATTAGAATAATGTTATCTTTGGCAGTGGACAGAATGTCTTTATTTTCAATAAAACACTTATCTCACACAGAATCGTGGAACAGGTTCCTGTCTTGTGCAGGGAATATTGATTCAGTGCAAGGACGAGCTGGTCCAGTATGAGGATGTCTCCACATCTTGAGGAGCAGAACACATGGTGGTGCAAGACCTTTCCTCTGTGATTGTAGAACTTTGTGATCCTGAGGTCAGTACGCCACATACAGAAAAGGGAGTTGATAATATGTTTCCCTTCCCACACATGTGACACCTTGGTACCCCTTAACATGCGTGACACATAAGGGACACATTCATGGCAGGGTGGCCAACCTCCAAGGTCTACGACAGTACTAGCCACTTTCAATGATTGGCATTACCATTCTCTGTGCTTTTTCATCATTAATCTCTACGTACTTCAAACCGGCATTTTGTTATGTTGCCCTTGGAGGCACTGAATTTACTGAATGACATCCAAATGATGAAATTACCAACGAGATTCCACGTTTTGTAGCATTTACTTGAACACAAACCGGATTCCGCACATATTCAGCATGAACTAACAGGCAAAGTATGGTTAGTACAAATTATAAACTTTATGGAAAAGAAGATTTCATCTCATGAGATTACAAGCATTCCCGACTTAATGCAGGATCTCCCATTTCCTCGCTCAATGGATTTGGTCCTCATGTCACCTGGAATGGTAGCTCCACTCCACCTGAGTTCATGGAACTAGTTGTCACCCAAATGGAATGCTGCTGTCGGACCTCCTTAGTTAGGTTCACAGCCGTCTAGATGGCACAGATTCCCCAGGGATTCCTTTAATAAACCTCATTACAGGGCTGGTTTAGCTCAGTAGGCTAAACAGCTGATTTGTGATGCAGAACTAAGGCCAGCAGCGCGGGTTCAATTCCCGTACCAGCTTACCCGAACAGGCGCCGGAATGTGGCGACTTGGGGCTTTTCACAGTAACTTCATACTTGTGACAATAAAAGATTATTATTATTATTATTATTACATTGTCTGGTCATGTCTGGCAAAACTGAGTCATAACTGTAGAATTGTCCGATTCACAATCTCCGCTCTAACCCTGTCTTAAGCTTTCAGTCCTTTTTAACTGCATCACTCTCACAATTTCTTGCAAATGTGTCTTCTCCATTCTTTCTTTGCTGTGGCTATTTTTTGGCTTCTGTCTCCTCACTTCCTTCTTGTTGTTACTATTTCAAGAGTCAGCAGGTTGCATGGAACAGTGTCTCTTATTATTCAAGAAAATTGTAATTTATCACTTTACAATTGATGAAAACTTTTTTTTTTAGAAAATATTTTATTGTGGCATTTATATTTTTAACATATTTAACATTTTAAACAGAGATCCAACATACTCAAGAACCCCACACCCAACTCCCCCCAACCTTAGACCTTAACTACCTGTACATTAGATTCCCTGCCCTTACCCGTCCCTTCCATGTCTCTCCCCCCCCCCCCCCCCGCCCCCCCCTGCTAACGGTCAATTTTCCTTGAAGAAGTCGATGAACGGCTGCCACCTCCGAGCGAACCCCTGTAACAAACCCCTTAAGGCAAACGTAATCTTCTCTAGCCTAAGAAACCCCGCCATGTCGCTAACCCACACTCCTGACTTTGGAGGCTCCGATTCCCTCCATCCCAGCAAAATCCGTCTCCAGGCCACCAGGGAGGCAAAGGCCAAAACACGGCCTCTCTCGACCCTTGGGCTCCCGGATCTTCAATTGATGAAAACTCTTAAAAGTCATGTCAAACATTCTAAAAAAAAAATTATAAATCCGACAGACCTTTTAAAGAAAATACACATTTTCCTTACTACACTGCTTTCAGGTCAAAGATCATCAGAACATCTACTCTAAAATGTTGCTGGACTCAATCACAATCCCAGCTGTGAGAACCAGTTGATGGGCAGAGTTAAATACAACATATCACTCTATGAATGGTTGTATTGAATTTGAATGAATGTTGAATGACACAAGGCAGTAACAATGCGAAGATACGGGGCGTGATTCAACAAAAAAAGTTCAGAGTCCGTTTTTGAGTTCGTCGCCAGAAAAGACCCCGCTATTCAATGGCAAAAATGGTTATTTTCTTTGGGCCATGGCGAGGAACTTTAGTCATTTTCTGCACTGGGGAGTCAGCTACTCGTGGAGCGGGTGCCATTTTTAAAGGCAGCCCCAATCTTTCGACCCCCCTCAACGACCCCAACACGGACTCTGGACCACCCCCCCCCCCCCCCCCCCACCCCTCCCACTGCATCCAAACTGCCACTTCTGGACTCCGCGAGCCCCCCTCACCCCAGGCAGTGCCAAGTTGCCAGGCTGGCAGTGCTGAGGTGCCCAAGTACCAGCGGGAGTGCCAGGGTCCACCCTGTCCAAACCCCAACCAGCCGATAGTCTCAAATGGCCTGAGAGACACCAACCCCAGGTGCCATCACGCCTGGTCCATGTTTGTGGAAACCAGTGCTAAATGGCACCATGGCGAGGTCTCCCAGGCATGGCCGTTAGGTCCTTGGCGACGGGAGAATCAGGTGGATGCATATTTAAATGGGATCTCGTCCAGCGAGGACGAAATCTAGGTTCCAATCTTTTCCGAGGTTCGGTTTAATCTCACGAGACCTCTCAAGCGTCACAAATCCCGGGAGAGGCCTTGCCATGTCACCAAGTCGGGCCTGATGAGGCCGATAAATTGCACCCACTGTCGGTGCTGAAATATAGTGTGATCAATTATCACCATAAGCACAAGAATAAAAGGTCAATGACAAACGTTTAGTCTAATCTTTCCTTTATTGTGCGTACATAGCCAAAATAGGCTTGATTAAGAATGAACCCTGTAATTTACAGATTTTAATATTTCCTTTTATATATTAATTACTCCTTTTTGAAGGTTCAATGGAGCAAGTTTGAACAGGTATATTCAGGTCAACCTGTTAGTCTGTCGTCAATTGTGAGGAAGTGACTGAGCACTTGTCCACATTTCAGCTGATTTGTGAAGGACATGTCATGCATGATTAACTTCGTCAAATGTTTTGAGGACATACTAGGGTAGTGGATAGGGGAACAATGCATTGATTTCCAGAACATAAACGAATTGTCTAAAGGCATTCGATAAGATTCAATGTGGGAGATTATTAGCAAAATAAAAGCATTCAGAATTTGAGGCATCCTTACATGAGGTAGCACTTCAACCATGATTATATTAAATGGAGGAGCTTGGTCCAAGGGCTGTATGGGCCCTAAGCTCTTTAGTTCTTCTCGGTTGGAAAATGGTTGGGAGGTAGGAAACAAATTCAGGATAAATGGACAACACCCTTGATTGGTGAATGGGAAAAGTGGTATTCTATAAGGATTCGTACAGGGACCTCAGCTCATTGTATTTAGCAAAGATATGGGCGGGATTTCTTTTGGCCCTGACACCGGCAGGCATTGTTGCGGATGGGACAGGAACATTTGGAGAGCTGTTGATTTCTATCAGCCGTCCAAGTTTCCCCGCTGTGGCTGAGACGATGTCTGCTAGTATCAGGGCGAGAAAATCCCATCCATGGGTAAAGGAAAAAGGAATTATATATTAGAGCCTACAGTTGACACTATATTGGGAGATAAAGTAGTGTGGCTGGGAGGAGAATGCTACCAGGGGACCATAAAGTTCAATGTGGAGTACTTTGAGATCATCCACTTTGGATTCAAGAAAGACATATCAGGGTACGTTTTAAGAGGTGAGGAACTCCGAACTACAGAGGAACGAAGTGAATTGGGTGCACATGTGCACAAATCACTAAGAGCTTGTGGTGGGTGCATAAAGCAATGGAAGGTTAGCCATTAGCTCAAAGGGGCAAAGAAGAGAAAGCTACACTTCACTTGTACAGAGACTTAGTCAGGCTCCATCTGGACTTCTGAGCACTGTTTCTCAGGAAGAATATATAGATGTTGGAGGACGTGCAATGCAGATTCGGCAGAATAGTAGAGGCTAAAATGGTTTATAGGTAAGGATTCCTTAAACTTGGCTTGTATAACCATGAGTACAGAAGACCGAGGGGTTATTTAATTGCGTTGTCTAAATGGTTAAAAAAATCATTTCATTTCCTTTGGAAAGAAGAGAGTCCTGGAAATTTCCTTTCTGACTTTCAAAGACTATTAGGAATGGATTCAGGAGACCAAGGTAAGTGGGCAATTTATCACCCAACAATCCATCTAGATTATGACTATCGATTGTGTTTAATAGCCGGCCTG
Source organism: Scyliorhinus torazame (assembly GCF_047496885.1). NCBI lineage: Eukaryota > Metazoa > Chordata > Chondrichthyes > Carcharhiniformes > Scyliorhinidae > Scyliorhinus > Scyliorhinus torazame. The sequence continues at coordinate 82,489,369 of NC_092707.1, forward strand.
CACCATGTACAATACGATAGCAAAAAAAACACCCGATTCTATGAGAATTACTGCAAATTACGATTCGAAATTTTCGATACCAAACTAATCTATCCTAAAAGATTTCTATTTTATCTTTCACAACCTCTGAGCATTCTCGAGTGCTATTCTGATCATGAAGTACTTTTGAAATGTCTTCGCTGTTGTATTGTAGGAAACATGACAGGAAATTGGAAACATGACAGGAAATTTGTGCACATGAAGATCCCACAAAAAAAGCAGAATTTCATGACCAGATAATCACTTTCAGTTCAGCAAGAGATATAGCCCAGAAAACTGGGCAGAATTTTTTTATCAACCCATGAGATGGGGACATTACTGGCCAGCATTTATTGTCTATTCCTAATTGCCCCTGAGAAAGTGGTGGTGAGTTGCCTTCTTAACTGCTGCAGTCCATCCCTGTTCCTTTTTGTATGTCGCCATGGAATCCTTTACATCTGCCTGAGAGGACTAATGGGGTCTTATACTAACAATCTTTATTATTGTCACAAGTAGGCTTACATTAACACTGCAATGAAGTTACTGTGAAAAGCCCCTTGTCGCCACACTCCGGCGCCTGTTCGGTTACACAGAGGGAGAATTCAGAATGTTCAATTCACCTAACACGCACATCTTTCAGGACTTGTGGGAGGAAACCGGGGCACCCGGCGGAAACCCCCGCAGACACGGGGAGAACGTGCAGACTCCGCACAGACGGTGACCCAAGCTGGGAATCGAACCTGGAACCCTGGCGCTGTGAAGCCACAGTGCTAACTACAGTGCCACCGTGCCACCATTAGTTTAATGCCTCCGCATTAGTTTAATGCCTCAACCGATATAGCAAAACCTTTGACAATACAGTGCCTCCTTAGTGCCACACTGGAATGCCAGCCAAGATTATGCACTAAAGCCTTCAGAGTGAAAGTTGAACCCAGGACTGTCTGTCTCAGAGGAGAGAAAGCTACCAGTGAGCCATGGCTGAGACTTAAATATGATACATGTCCTGAAACATTAATAGGGAACAAATGGTGAAAAGGGTCAACAAGCACTTACTTCATAAAACAGCTGAAGTATTCTGGCACCTTCTAACAAATGGTTTAAAGATGCAGCAGCAATTGTTGAATCTGTCCTCGGATATTTATGCCAGCCATTTACCACAGCCTCAATACCCTGTTAGAGAATTGGAGCAAGTCCAACACTGTGCACCAAGAACTGTCAGATTCCCATCCACCCACTCGAGGAACCACATCAAGAACACAGGTGTTGATGAGAGAAATTGAGAGAGTTAATGTATAAAACTCTGTGATGAATGATATCTGTATACACATGTACCTTTAATGCGGAGGCCCCTTTAAGATCGGGCTTTGAACCCTGGGGGACCCCACCTCCGGCTCCACCCCTAGGAAACTGTATATAAGGTTACGTTCAGTAGGCAGCGTGCAGTGAACACACCTCTCGGCAGCTGTCTGGTTCTCTGGTAATTAAAGCCTTTGAATTATCAATCTCCTCTCCTGAGTCGTAATTGAGGGTATCTCAATTTAATTACCAGACTACATCAAGATGGAGAGCGATCTAAAGCCAGAGAAGCTCATTTTGGACGCTCGGTCGCCGGAGGCCACTGAAATTTTTAAAAACTGGCTCCGGTGCTTTGAGGCCTATCTGAATTCCTCAGAGACTGAAGTTGACGGACCTCGCAAGCTGAGCTTACTACATGCCCAGGTGGGCCACCGACTATCCTCCGAGATCGACAAAGCTACGACGTACGAAACGGCGGTCAAAATCCTACAGAAGCGCTTCGTAAAGCCGATACACGAGGTACAAGCCAGACATTTGCTCTCGACCTGCCGCCAGTGATCCGGGGAAACGCTAGATGAATACTTGGAGAGAATCACCGCACTCGCCAGGAACTGCGACCATAAAGAGGTGACGGCAGAAGTCCACATGAACTTACATATTCGTGCTGCTTTCATGTCCGGTATCTGATCCACGTGCAGCCGGCAGCGGCTCCTAGAAGTTGGAGCGAAGGACCTCCAAGGCACGGGAAGGCTCGCCTCTTCCCTGGAAGCGGCCCACCATAATCTCCGCACATACTCCGCGGACCTTGCGAACCCCTCTCGATCCTCTCCAGACTCGGCCATGCTACAGGCCTGCGCCGCGCGGCGACCCGTTCACACTGGGGGCCCCCATGCTATTTCTGTGGGCAAGGCCAGCACTCACACCAGTGTTGCCCGGCCCGCTCCGCTATCTGCAACGAATGCGGAAAGAAGGGCACTTCGTGAAGGTCTGTCTGGCTGGGCCCAAAGGCCAAAAACAAAAGTCGCATCGGGCCCAGAAATCGAACTCCGGGCCCTGCAATGGGGCCGCGCGGCAGCCGGACATGCCTACTTCTGATGCGTCATCGGCCTTGTGCGAGTCATGGGGGCGGCCATCTTCAAAACCCAAAACGTGCGACCGACGGCGGCGGACATTTTGCGAGTCCGATTCAACCGAGGACTCTGACTGCCCGCAACTAGGAGCGATCACGCTCGATCAATCTCGGCCGAAGCACCTGTGAAACTCAATGATGCAGGTTCAAATCAACAGCGGCGACACCCCCTGCCTTTTTGACTCCGGGAGCATGGAGAGATTTATCCATCCGGACACGGTAAGATGCTGCTCCCTGCACACCTACCCCGCCTCCCAAACTATCGCCCTCACATCTGGGTCTCATTCGGTCCAAATCACAGGGTATTGTGTCGCGAACCTCGCTATTCAAGGCGCCAAATACGCCTGTTTTAAACATTATGTCCTCCCTCACCTCTGCACCTCCCCTGCTGCTCAGTCTGGACTTTCAGTGCAGCCACCGAAGCCTGAAGTTCGGCGGACCCTGCCCCCGCTCACGGTATGTAGCCTGGCGACACTCAAAGTTGCCCCCCCCTCTCTTCGCGAACCTCACTCCCGACTGTAAGCCCGTCGCCACCAGGAGTCGACGGTACAGTGCCCAAAACATGATTTTCATCAAGTCAGAGGTTCAGCGGCTACTAAAAGAAGGGGTCATAGAGGCTAGCAACAGCCCTTGGAGGGCACAAGAACTGGTAGTCCGCCCCGGAGAAAAACATCATGTGGTGGTGGACTGTAGCCAGACCATAAACCGCTTTACGCAACTCGATGCGTACCCACTTCCCGCATTGCAGAAATGGTGAACCAAATTGCCCAGTATCGAGTATTCTCCACGGTCGACCTAAAATCAGCCAATCATCAACTCCCTATCCGCCCAGAGGACCGCCCCGATGCGGCCTTCGAAGCAGCCGGTCGGCTCTTCCACTTCCTCAGGGTCCCTTTCGGTGTCACAAACGGAGTCACCATTTTCCAAAGGGCGATGGATCAAATGGTGGACCAGTACGGCTTACGAGCCACACACCCGTACTTGGACAACGTCAC